>NC_092861.1:63105695-63121811 GCF_032062135.1 Pyxicephalus adspersus
TACTCTTAACATGGTCCTTCTGATCTATTTGAACCTAACATAGAGCATTGTGACATAGTGACCAGCAACATGATCTTGTCTCAAGGGAATAAAGGAGACATGTACAGGTTGCAATTGTTAGTATATTTCATGCTGGAATATTAAATAGTAACACAAGGAATGATCTAAGATAAAGTACTTCCCAGGTAAATAGTAAAATTCTTGATAGCTGCAGGTAGTTGAGAGCTGATGGAGGAAAGAGAGTCTAGTTAAGGTAGCCTCTCCCTACATAGGTATGAAAAGCCAGGGTGATAGATTTGAATCTCTATAGTTTTGTTGGGAGAGGTAATATCGACTCCAAGTGTGTCAAAGTTTACTGATGTGCAGAGGTGCATAGATTGTTAGAGCAAGGTAATTATGGGTGTGCCGGCCAGATTGGTTTATAGGCTGGATTTTACTGTAACTGGTTGTCACAAAAGAACTGACTGGAGCAGACATCACCAGCCCATTGTTATAGGGTGAAGTGATCTTCACTGCTAATCTCTGTGTCCGATAAAAGATACATCAAGCATAGACATATGTGGTTGGGCTATACAAGGACATCTATCAGTGTCTTGATTTCAGTGTTCTGCTCTAGAGCTACAAATTAATTCAGATAATTACTCATTTAGGTGGCTTTTTATAAAGCAGTGAATGTGAATTTTACTATATCTTTATCTGGTAAAATATCCTTCAAGTTCATTAGTTTTTTTTTTGTTTTTTATAGCAATGATTGACTCTCCACTAGGGACTGTCTGGTGAATGTCAGATTCACTACTTTTTTAAATAGACCTCACAGTGTACCTACACACATAGAAGTCCGTATTTTCTTTAAGGACTTACTTACTCAGAATAAATAATTTCTGAAGAATGCTACAAAATATGTCAATAACTAATCATTAATATTTATGTGTGTAAATATTTTTAGAATCATGGCTGTGGACTGGCTTGGTTTTGGATATGCTGCCCTCTTGGCCTTTGGTGGTTTTATGGGGTTTTCGCGGAAAGGTAAGTGTCAAGATGTGTTAGGGATTTTATCTTATCTTACAGTCTTATCAATAGTCCTTGTTTACTACTTTATTGTATAGATATATAGAACTAGCATCTGCCCAGCAGGGCAAGCTTTACAATCCATAGCTTTAAAAATCTGAGTGTGTCCCAAATTTCATTAGAATCTTAGGTCCATCCTTTGTCATTGTGCAATGCAACAAGTTGTTTCTCTATTGGCCACTGACTGATGTAAAGCACACCTGTACATGGTAACAGGTTACATAGGTGTATGTTACATTTGGGTATTATTTGTTTCTTTTTCCTTTGCAGGTAGTATTGTATCCTTAGCAGCAGGTCTCACTTTTGGCTTGCTTGCTGCTTATGGGGCTTTGCGTGTTTCATACAATCCTAGGGATATCAAGATATCACTAAGTAAGTGTGTGTTAAGACAGAATTGTTTAACTTTGAATATTTGCATATATCTAGTAAGAGTTTTGTGTTTTTGCATTGTATTGTTGGACCTTGTGTTTTACATCTAACACTATATAGCAGTGTTTTTATCTAGTGTTCTCTGGAAGCCTATGGTTCATCCAGAGGTTACTAGGGGTTCTGTGAACAATGAGCAGTTTGTGCCTATCAGATCAGCTTATGTGACACCAATGACCGATTTGGCTGTCTGTAAAGCTGCATACACACTTGCAATTATAGTCGTTGGAAGTGATCTTTCACGATCATTTCCAACAACTAAGCACTGCACGATGCATGAACGAGTGTTGTACAAACAGCACCATTCTTCTATATGCAAAGTGGAGAGCGACAGAGCGGCACCCTGCTGCCCCCCCCCCTTTACTTGCATTACAATCGTTCGTCATTTATCGTCCGTGGATCCACCAGGACAGTCGTTTAGACGATGAACGCCAATGTGCGCTGTACAAACTTCAGATTCTTGTCAGATATTGGCCCTGAGCAGATTATCGGGCGAGAGCCATTGGAAGTGTGTACATAGCTTAAGACCCACTGGTTAGCAATGTAGGAAGCATTCTTCCCCCTGAGCTAAGTTACTCTACTGTGATCAGTGGGTAAAGTAATTATAAAAAGGGCTTCCCTAAGACCAGAAAATTATTTCAAGGGTTCCCCCATGGTAAAAAGTTGACAAACACTGCTATACAGTATGGGTATATATATATGTTCATATTGCACACTTAGTAAAGTGTACATTTTGAACATGAAAATGCACTTAAACTCTAAAACATTTATAAGACAGTGACAAAAGTTCACCTGCTGGATGGATGCTATGGGGGACCTAAATATCCCAGATACTACACCTGAAGTAAAACCAGCAATCGTGTCTGCAGGAAACCTGTACGTTTCTCTGCTGTTTATTCAGAATTTCTGTTCTGGGAGTCTGTAAGAGCAGGGTGGGGCAGATTCCTAATTCTGGCCCCTCCATTTTCCTAAGGCCAAGAAGCCTACTAAACACACTCTGCGCTAAGCAGCAGCTGCTGGCTGTGAGTCAGTCTGTTTGCTGCAAAGAACCTTTTGTTAATGCCAGGAGGCTGAATATTTTGTTTAAGGACTTTTTCCTATTGCTAAAAAACCAACCCCTGCGAGGGAAGATTGCTTTTCTGTTTTAATCAATAAACACAGGCTGCTGGGTGGAGTTGCCTCACTGTCATCCTATCATTTGATGCTAACCCCTCACATAATATATATTTTCTGAAAGCAGAAACCCTGTACAAAAAAAAGATGATGGTAGTCGCATTTTTATATCACACAATATTTGTTCTTCTGTTTATCAGATCTATTATTATTATATTTAAAAGTACTTAAATTAATTTTAGTGCACACAAACACGATGTATATTCTGTAAAAAAAAAAAAAAGTTGTGTCAGGTAAATAATGCTAAATTTGTATACTGCAAAGTACGTACAGTACTGAAAACTGTGGACAATGCTTTACAAGCTTGAATTAGAGGTAATCATATTTGATAGCTTTAAAATTATAGGGCTTTATGAGCTTCTTCCCCGGCCAAAGCGGTTGGAGTTTATAGGCTTTGAACCCTTTCAGGTTCAAAATCCCCAGAAGAGATCTAACAGATGTCCACTGGCTATGGTTTTAAGTTTCCACGTTTATTTACATGTCACACATTGTTACACAGTTATTTTTTGAATGACTAACCTTTAAGCAACTGCATTAAAGTCAAATCTAGTAAATTGTGTTCCCTTGATTTTCCTAGTTTTATTATCCTATGAAAGTCTTTCAGCTGAACACAAAAGACAGAAAAATAAGACAAGCCCATATAATGTGCAATGATAACACACATGTGCTTGGAACTCCAAAATCCTACCCCAAGTAAACAACCTTCTGCATTTTTACATCTTTAGACAATACCAAATCATCTTACTGGGTACATCCACACCTTTGCATCATAATGTACGTTCAGTGTGTTCTTGTATAAGAGCACATTTAGCACAGTTTAATTTTGCTGCATGTATATTAAAAGTAAAACAAAAATGCATTACAATTTGCATTACCATATGCAAAACACATCACAACATGCATGGAAATGCATGGTAAAATAATAAAGATGTCTCTATGGCCTTAAATACTTAAAAATCTATATATAAAATCGTATGTGTATGTATGTTCCACTATCACTCGAAAACGCATGGAGACATTTCAACTTGCTATACCTATGACTGAGACCCATGGGAGTGAACCAGTCATCTTTGTACAGCGCTGTGCTATATGTCAGAGCTAAATTTGGATGTATGTGTGCATGTGAGCACTAGGAAATGCATCAACACATTTCAACCAAACTGCTAGACATTTGACTGAGACTCATGTGAGTGCACCGCTGATCTTTGTACAGCCCTGTGCTATATGTCAGAGCTATATTTGGTGATCACTAGGAAACGCATGGAAACATTTCAACCAAACTTGCTATATTCCACCATCACTAGGAAACGCGTCAAGATATTTAAACCAAAATTGCTAGACATATGACTGAGACTCATGTGAGTGTACCGCTGATCTTTGTACAGCACTGTAGTATATGTCAGAGATATATTTGTATGTATGTATGAATGTGTGTATGTATTGCTCAGTGACAGTGTGCCTTTTGCTTTTACATACTTTTTTTTGGCCTGTAATAATGCCTTTGAGAAAATGTAAGGCAATTGGCCAAGTGCAATTAAAGGCAAAAAAATTTAACAACACCGTAGACTCGATGCATTTGTCCTATAGTTAGGTGTGTTGGCAGCCAATTCAGAATCCCAGGTTTCAGGTATTAAGACAGAAAGGACAGGACCCAGGCCTAGACACTGTCACGAGGAAGGAGGCCATGGACATGGAGCTTATACAGAGAGTGGACTCAAGGTACTGGCAGGTGAACTTGCTGTAAATAATATTAAGAGATTGGGCTATCATGAGAACCTGTCACTTAATTCCAGACATGCCTAAAATGTGTATTACAGAATCTAATTTTTTTTCTTCGTTATACTATTTTATCTCCATAGTTGCTGCAGGTTCTCTAAGTGTAATAATGGGTCTGAGGTACAATCGATCAAGGAAGATCATGCCTGCTGGAGTTGTCGCTGGAATTAGGTGGGTTTTTATACCTTTTTTAATTTTAAATGCCCAAATCTAAAAAAAATGGATCTGGATTGATTGCCTCCTGCTGGGGTATTTTCAAGCAGAACTGTGTGGTGGGTAGGCTCTTGAAAGAATAAGCAATCATCGCTATGCAGTGTAGATTAGAATTAAAATACTGCTAGGACCCATTGCAGGTTTCCTCTAAAATAACTCTTCTCTCTTAGCAGTTTGATTGCAAAATTGTAGTTCCTCTTTAAAAGTTTTCAACATGACCATACAAGTCAGAGTGAAGGACATTTGAACAAGGCAAATATTCAAAACAATCATGTTGTTCGTTATACATTATTATTATATTTGGAAATTAACATTTCAAATACAAAAGCCGCTGTGTAGCTAAAGGACCCCTCATACATTTTAGATTCCTGTTACCAGACTGAAGTTCTACAATTTCTCACCACCTACTTCCCTCCACTGTTATGTTGGAAAATGTAGTCTGTCATCTATTCTTCTCCTACTTTGGGTGTCATTAAGTCACACCTGATTAATAACCCCACTGGTTGGATTCCGAGATGAGAGGAAATGAGATGTAGTGCATTGTGCAAGACAAAGAATATTGGGCCCAGACAAGGGTTGATTTGTTTGTATTAATTTATCAGCCTAGTTGCTATTAGGACTAGATAAAGAAAAACACAGACCCTGTTGCAAGTAAAACAGCCGCAATATATATATGGAGTTCGTCTTTGTGTCAAACACTGGTTAGATAATTTATAAATTATCATATGTCAGATTTACCCAATGTTTTCTATCGAGTCACTAAATAAATATTTATTCAATTACATATTAACCTAAAAAGAGCTTTTCTAACATCGTTAGTTGTTCAGCCACTGTGAACTGATATATCCAGTGATTACCTAAGCAGATTACCTAAGGTCCAAATTTGCTGCAGAAGTGATAAAGATCAGCCTGATATATTCTGTTTAAATATTTTTATTAGCTGTTTTTAAAAATCAGCCTGATACCTTTATTTACATTCACCCAGGCATTTGGAGATCTTGTATGCACTCTGTATTTGATTGTATAAATAGACACCATATCAGATTTTGTAATTTCCTTCCTCCATTTAACACTGCCACAGAGAAGTACCATATTCTACATTTTTGTTTTATTTTTTATCTTTATTATCACTCTGTCATTACTATATTCTACTATTATGCTGCAAAGATTTAACACACTTGTCCCTCTCTACAGCATTTTCATGGTGTTGAAGCTGTTGATCGGTCTCAGTTAGAGATCAGAAAGGAGGTCGGTACTAACAGCCCCTTGTGATGTACAGATCAGAAGGTCTCCTTTTATACATTCTACTGTAAAATGATATATGCACTAATTTTTTAATAATCTCATAATTTGAATTGCAATAATTTTTACATCTCAGTTTGTTTGGCTTTTATACTGTTCTTCAAGTGCTGTAGTAAATGCACAAATTAAATTTATGTAACCAAATGTTTTTTACATCCAAATAAAAGTGCCTGATTTCATACTTTTCAAGTGTTTGTCTGTACATAAAATACAACAGGGTATTTGAATATGCTTGGCTATCTTTGGTTATGGTTGTGCTCTCATTTGTGAATATAGTTCTATATGGATGACTAGTTAAAGTTCATACCAATCTGAATTGCATAAAAAAGTGATTCAGTACTCTTGTGAAAGTTACAGAGCAAATGCTGGTGTTTTGCTGTTCCTGCTTATATGCCCTAGTAAAGACACATTACATAACACCTAGCTTCCGTCAAATCTTTGTGCTGATTTGCCCTTTGTACAGAACATCTGCACAAGTTACCCCAGATTAGAATTGATGGTATTTAGAGGAGCAATAATCAATACCTGCTCGAGCAGTAGTTTTGATTAATATTATTACTTTTATTAATAAAAGTATTTTTAAAAAACAGGATAAATTTAGGAAACCAACATATTAAGCAGCGCTGTACATTAAATAGGGGTTGCAAATGACAAGAGATATACAGTTGTAAGCCTTCATGCATTGGCTGATTCACATATTGTTGGTTATCAGGGACACTTATGGTACTACTATACATACATACCTAAAACCCAAAATCTGTGCAGATTTCATATTTTCCTATTAGGTTTTTCAAATTGTTATACGCTGGGTTTTGGAATAAATTTAGTAACACCATGTCAATTCAAGAAATACTTTAGGTATGTGTTGGTTGCTGGAAGAATCACAGGACAAGAAAAAGGCACAAAACAAACTAGATATGTAGGGTTATCATCAAGCAGACTCAGAACCTTGTAAACCTTAGGAATATTAGGCATGGATCCAGTATAGGACTGTTTATCATACTAAAATAATTATGTGTGCTACTTTCCCTTCCTCTTAGATTATAAGCTCTTCTAGACAGTGTCATTGTTTGTATTGGACTGCCAATTGCAACCTCTATTTAATGAACTGCGATGGGTAATATGTTGGAGCTATATAAATACAGTTTATTAATAAAAATTGTAATATTTATTAAGAGAGAAGACAGGCAGTGTGATGTAGACATGGTATATAGTAGTGGTAGTGGATTCATTTGTTTTTGGCCCCTTGAGATATAGCTTTTCTATTTTAGTATTTTCATGAATTTTAATTTTGTAAAATCAATATAAATACAATATACTATTACTTAAAACATAAACATACTGACAAATGTGACAACTTCATTTTTCTATAGTGCTGAGGTGATCTGCCACATTTGGCATTGTTTCAGGGCAAGAAAGGGCGTGGATCAGCAGCATGTCATGCTGTTCATAAAGACTCTATTAGCTGCATGAATAGGAATATTTCTTATCCACATGAATAATAAGGAAGCCTGATGAAGAACGTGATGTGCTGTAATCCATATATTTCGTTTCTACGTTAATGTTTCAAGCAACTCTGTGAGCACAATAAAATCACACACTGAAAGAGAGATATGAGCGTTTACAGAATGAAAGTCAAAGTACAAATAGAGGAGGAGGGTTGCATTCCATTGATATGTGACTTGTGAGAGCTGGGAACCTAAGGGAATAGTTTCCAAACTACCTCAGAGATTCAGATTTTGCCTAAAAAATATTTTTACAACAGTACAAAATTCTGTAAAAAAAAATAAATTTACCTGCGTTGCATTGTTATACAAATAGCTGTGGCCAATACTTTTATATTGATATTTTAGGAATTAAAAATATAAACTGTTTAATGCATAACTGAACTATAAACTATAACGTAAACTTCAGTATTAATTCACCAGTATCTTTTTATCTTTTTTTTTTTGTTTTGCTTAAATTGGTTATCCATATCAGCATAAACATTTGCAGTGTTTACATATGTTTCATCAGTAACAGGCTTTTGTTTGCTTCCTGGCTCCAGGAATTTCTTAATTGTTGGCAGTGCAGATATTCTTGCTTATGCATATGGTTTTACTCTAAATTATTTTATACATTTATGTTAAGAGGAAACATTGGCGTAATAGTGCATGTCATTCTTATTTTTTCCACTAGGTGGTGCTGTCAATTACCATGCACAATAAATTAAAGCATACTGAAGCCAGTCTCAACTGAACATATGAACATGTTCGCAAGGACTTTAAAACCAGTGCATTTCCCAAAATAAATTCAACCTTGATTTGGAAAAAAAACTAATGCTTTGGTCTTTTGGGCTTTTTTAGTTGGGGCTGGTTCTTCCAATCCCCCTTCCCCCTAACATTTTCGTGATAATATCATGTTCAAGGGTTTTTCAATTTACATAATTCCTAATACTCATTTCCTATCACCAAAATCATGTTAACAGATACTACTCCCCCATGCTGTTAGTCCAGTGCTGTGACAATCACAGTACATAGTGAATGTACATTACATATAAACTGCTACAGACTTTTGTAGTGTGTATCTCTTTAGGTTCACCCATGTCTACGTAATACCTTTAAAGTACATTCACCCATCCCAATTCACTCAGAAAGATAAAACAAGCTCCTAAATTGAATAAATCACAATGCAAATAGTTTATGAACATATACAGTTTATATGTTTCCCATCATGTGTTGTAACACTGTAACTGTAACACTTCAATACAGCACACCCTCCATAGTGCTGGAGTATGTACAGGGTTGTCCAGGATCACTGCCACTTCGAGCTAGGTACACCAGTAATCTTCTGTGACGGATTGTCAGTGTGATTGATATGCAGCTGCTACATTGTTGTACAGTTGTGCTCGGAGTTTAGTTTCCTCTCTTTTAAGCCCTCTTAGATAGGTGTCCTCAAACTACAGCTTTGCCTGTCTCCCATAGTAGTACTGAGGTATCCCAGTGTTGGATGTTATCATCCAAAAAATTGTTCCAGGTCAAGTTTAAGTTGGCATGAAAAGAGGAGGAAGAGTAATGGTAGAACGAGTAGCTCCAACAGAGTGAGTTCTAAATTGGGTTGGGTAGGTGAAGGTGCAAGGACACTGGAGCGTGGATGGAAAGTAAGATGGGGTAGCAGGTGGTGGATTGGATCCGGATCTGGGGAAATAAGAAATCTTGGAAGAGGATATAGTCCATGCAGGAGAAAGTGCTCCCAAACAGCACGAGTATTCTCTGGAAGTCGGGTTTTTTATTTGCCAGGGATCTAGCAGGGGGAAAGTGTTTAGAGAGTTGGCTGACTAGGGATAAGCCACCATCTATGTTTTTGTATGGCGTGCTGTTCAAATCTCCCGCAATAATGAGGTTCGGGTAAATGCCTTCCAAGAGCAACCTTAGCAGTTGGTTAAAAAAAAGTGGGTGTTGGGTCCAGGGGGTGTGTAAATATTAAGAAATGAGTATACAGTGCCCTAGCTGCTTGCCCTCACTAGCATAAAGGGAAAGTAAGAGTCTATGTGGGCTTCAAGAATTTGGAAAGGTAGTGTTTTGCGCATTTGTATCGCCACTCCGTGCTACTTTTTTGTATAGGAGGAAGTAATCACTTCCCCTACCCATAATCCTGGCATGTGAAGTGAGTCTCCTATTGTCAAGTGGGTTTCTTCAAGAAACACGAAATCCAGGAGGTAGATTCATAGGTGAGATGTTACCTTATGCCTTTGAATTGGATGCTTCCGGCCTCCCACATTTCATGATACCATGTTGAGGATAGATGATGTGACAGAAGTGGGGTTGTTAGATGTAGTTCGGGTGGCCATAGCCCATCTAGATTTAACAAGTGGATGGAAGGGGGTGGGCTCGGCTGTCCCAGGCTGCTGAAACCATCCATAAGTGTAAGAGAAGGAGGGGATGTGGGAACTACTCCAACAGCGATGGCCATTGGCAGAAAGGGGTTACCCTTGGAGACTGGATTTGGAATTGGATGTGAAGAGTTTAAAAACATTTGCATGATAGGGATGGTGAACTTTTCTTTTTTTTTGTCCTCTTGAACATATATATTAATATATACATAATTTATATTAACTACATATTTATAGGATAGGAAAGTAAAGCCTGTTATAGTATTATGGAGCTTACAATGGCAATAAAAAGATAAAATATACATACTGTCATTTTCATTTGCTATATTCAGAGAACCTCAGTCTGCCCTAAAGATATAAAGGTTTTTTGGTACACCTTTAACTCTTTTAAACTATAGAGTGCAAATTAGCTGATACAATCGATTAGGTGATCACACGTTTCTATACTCATCCATACAGCTCTCCTCCTTTAT
Organism: Pyxicephalus adspersus; assembly: GCF_032062135.1. Lineage (NCBI taxonomy): Eukaryota > Metazoa > Chordata > Amphibia > Anura > Pyxicephalidae > Pyxicephalus > Pyxicephalus adspersus. The sequence goes on from NC_092861.1 coordinate 63,115,998, forward strand.
GCCTAGTTGCAAAGTATAGCTGTAACCCTGTATTGGAGAATATATACAGTAAAAATGCACTCATCAACTGGTGCTGCTTTTAAAAACAAAATGCATTAAAGGAACATCATTTGCATACCTAAAAGCACATGGCAAACTAGGACTGCTTCATACTTTATTATACTTCATACAGCATAAGTGTATGATCAGCTTGGTTTATTCTTGAATTACAAAATGTAGGTCAGGCCTAAAATATAATTATACTTTGTTTTATCCCTGGTTTTAAAAGTGTGTAAAAGCTCTTTACCCTGTGAAGAAGGGTTAGCCCACATGAGACTTTTTTCCAGTGAAGGATGCATTCCTGGGCACTGTCAAAGAAAAGTAATAAGAAATGCAAATTTCTCTAGAACAAGAACTGAGTAAAAATCCCTAAGTGAGACAACACTCTGAAATGCCATTGTCATTGACATTATGAAATAGGAATGCACTTTCCTTAAATAGCCACAATTTAGTTAATATATATAATAATCATATGTAATATATATAATCATAATCTACTAGGTCACTTCACCATAGAAAGCTGTGGTCCAAGATTCAGGTTTAGGTATCAAAAAAAAAAAATCAGTTTTGTTGCACCTGTGGAGCCTTTTTGTTTTTTTACTTCTGAACTTAGCAGCCAGTCAGTTCTCCTTAAGTCATATTGTATTGTATCAATCATCGATATAAATCCCTGATGTAAAAGAAGCAGTCAAATCAGCTTGTTAACCCTATCCCAGCATTGGAAGTTGCCATCATCCAACGTCCAGATGCATGCTCTTGCATTGTCTCATAATAACTGCCTGAAGGTAATGTGAGTATCTGGGGTCAGATGGTGGAAGGTTCCAGCAACCAAATAGAAGCCTATAGTAAAAGATAATCTGACAGGTTACCTAATAGTCTAAATGTCTGCTTGGAAAGTATTTGGCTAAACTAAACATACAGAAATATGGTATATTTGAAATGTTGTCAACAATCTCAACAAGTATCAGCAGTCTCAATACAAATCCTTTTTCCTAGCAGCAATTGGACACACCCTATTTTCTCAGAAATAATGTTTTGCAATTTGAAACATGCACACTCCCTGCTAATTGTAGAGCTGTAATTGTCTGGTATCACACTACAAGCAGCAGCTGACAAATAATCCTGTAAGAGTTCTCAGACACCAGAGTTCTTGAGCGTCATCATACTATCCAAGGACATGGTTAAAATTTATAAGCTATGTACAAAGATAGAGAGTTGACAAATCTGACATGTGTTCAGCAGTCCCCCGTAATGGTTCATCCACTGCTGTTAACTCCTTTGCAGGACACCACAGTGGACATTATAAGTGTTGTAAATGTGAATTTAGTGCAAGAAGTTGACAGCTTAATTACAACTTTGTGGTTGAAGAAAATAGAGTATGCAAGACAAGTAAAATAGCCTGTAATACAGCCAGGCAGAACCCATACAAAAGCAAAACAGATGCGTTATAGTGGATGAAAAATGACCATTATACAAACCCCAACCATAACTGTAAATTATTTATTGGCCACTGTTACTAATGTCAATACATGTTGCTGAAATCGAACAGTAATTCAATACTTAGTTACAATGTTGTTAGAGTATCCTGTTCATGTTAGCTAAAAAGAATTTTCTTCACAGTGTTTACATATGTTTCATTAGCAATAGGCTTTCTTTTACTTCCTGGTTCCAAAAATTTCTTAATTGTTGGCATTGAAGATATTCTTGCTTTGAAAGCCTATGGAAAAAGCCATACAACAGTAAATGTAAACCCAACATGCCAAAAAACAGAATGAAGGTATAATAGCATGACAACACCATAGAACACAAGAAAGAAGTTAATATCATGAAATGCCTTGCTATAAAGGGTTAAGATTCACCTGCAAATAGTCATTTAATATACAAAGAAGAATATTAAAAAGCAACTTTATTGATGTGTGATTATTTCTATTAACTTACTATCATTCATTAAAAAATGATTTGAAAATTACCCAAGCTACTATGCCCAAGATCACAGCTCGGATGCAGCACAGTCCCACTGTACAGTCCTCAGCTGCTCCCTGAAGTTTTTAAATACCTTTTTTCACCCAGGGACTGTGTTTCAATACGCAAGTATGACTACAAGTTCTGTACGGATGAAGAAGAGCCAAGCTAAGCACTTTTATCCACCTCTATAGCTGTAGTCACATGAGCACTGAGCACTGGTGAGTGCCGACAGTATACAACAGATATGCACTGTGTGTTGAAGGTTTAATTTATGGTATACCAGCTAAGTAGTTGAACGAAAAGCATACAGGGTGTATCAAAAATGTGCACCCATACTTTAAATGAAAATGGCACAAGCATGCCCATAAGGTTACTAATTTGTTTACCTGTAAATTAGGAAAGTTCTGTAGGATATCAGGATGCAGCTCTTCTGCGGACAAAATTGCATCCAGGAGATACACATCTGCTAAACTGAATGTTTTTCCAACTAAATATTCTTCATTTTCCAAAGCCTTAAAGAATCAAATATAGATGTAATCACATAAATCAACATGTATTTACAAATTTTGACCCCATTCCTCCCATTGCAGTATCATTGTTTCTTTTCAATGATAAAACGACACCATCCCTCATTTAGGGGAATGGGTGACAGTTTCTAAGTACCGAAGGCACTTAAAGTAACATTGTTTTCTGTTTGCTGGTGACTTATTGACCTTGTATGAGATAGCTCAATGGATTTCACGGTCCTAAAATTAGATAGACATGGGGCAAGTTTCCCCAGGAATTCCCTTTCCTTTGGGGATCTCCAAGACACTATTCTTGGAAAGGACTACTACATAATAAATACATAAAAAAAAAAAAAAACACACTGTGTGCTATACTGAGATTTCAGTAACCATTTCATAGCCCCAGAAGTTTGTGTATCCCTGTATCCAGCTGTGCAGTGCACTATACAATTGAGGGAAGTGAACAGAGTTCCTGCTGGGAGACCAAAGCAAGGTGTTAGTAAACTATACAGCACGTTAAAGAAGGACAATACACCTATCTTTTTTGTACTCCAGAATTTTTAAGGTATGACACCATTGGTGATAGGAAATTAAACCAATTGGTAAAAGTTGTCTTTTGTCACAAACACGGAATGTAACCTGGGGCATAATTTTAATTGTGCAGCCCTAAAGTTCTGTGTGGCATCTCAGAAGGCTTATTTGCACATTTAAATCAATCTATGAGGATTACCTTTTTATTACATAAAATTATTTCAGAGCAGGGTATGCCTTCCATTCTTCAAGATAGGGCCTTACAAGCAAAAAAATTTACTTATTTCACAGTAATATTTTAATGCCACAAAGAGACACAAGTGTTTACTTGTCTCCTTTTACGAAGTCCAAAACAAAACAACATTTTTGTAGCCTCGTTAGAATATGGAAAGCTTGGAATTTCTAATGGATTTTGAAATGCTGTATGCATTCTCTTTGGTGAGATTTCACTTGTTTGTTGTAAATTTCTTGGTCACAAGTTTAGGATAAACTTAGCAGCAGTTCTCCACTGAATACAAAAATCATGGACAGGCTGGACCATTTCTGTATACTAAACACTTATGCAGACCATTGTTAAAAAGAAAAAAAAAACATACTTTTTCATAAACTGGAAAATATCTATTTAAGGCTCTTTGTTTAACAAGATCCCACTGTTTCTTCTTTTCAGCTTCATCCATAAAGAATGAGGTCATAATCAGTGCCAGAAAATCAGTGGTTCCTTCAACATACATGTCAATGCTGGAACAAAATAAAAGGATGCATAGTAATTATAATTTATATTAAAGGATCATTTTATAAGTACAGACTTGTGCAGTAATCAATCATACATAAAAAAAATCTTAAAAGGGTTACTTACTATCACTTGGAACATGCAGGACAATGTTTTTACATAGGAAGATTGAAAACTATCCTCACTTTGACTGCTATACCTGATATCTGGGTGCATGCCACCTCCTTTACAGTACACCTCCGTGACAGTACCTGGTCGCAGTAGCCAATTGCTAAACCAGAGCACTGTCACATGACCAAATGAGTGACATCATTATTTACCCTAGTTTCTTTCACTGATATTTTTAGTGATAGCTATTACACCAGGATGAGAGATGGGGAAGCACCTGCAAGGCGTGGGGAGGTGCTGTCATTCGCATGGGCAAGGTGTCTTCATCGGCTGGTCAGTTTAAAATAATAAATCTATTTCCATTTAAGTACATTACAAGTGCATGTATCTTTTAGTCAAAATGTAGAAAAAAAAAAGTAGATAAAAGGAAGAGGTGAAAAGGGAAGATTGTCAGCTTTATAATTTGCATGAACCTTTAAAAAGGTTTTTAACATTTCAGTGCTTCATTCATCCTTATCCAGATTTTACTTGTATGGGTCTTTCTAACATTTTTATCAACTACCTAATACTAGCACTGAAGTCTAAGCAAGGCAACTGGCCTTCCAACCATACCCTAAAGTCTTTAGAAGGCAACACTGATGTCATTGCATTCTGTTTTAGGCCCACATTTATGGGATGTAACTTGAGGCGCATTTTAAATCCTAAAAATAGTTGGAATGGGGTGCACTGACACTGCAGGCAAGAAAACTAGTTAAATGTTTAAAAATATTTGTACATTTTGATTGGAGAGAGAGAAGGCTTGTTAAAATGGTGTAAAACTTATAGTTCATGATTCATTTATTATACACGGTGTGTATTTGGTGTATACAATGATATATTATTATATCATTTATTAACAAATATGCATTAAAAACATAATCATAAAGATGTGTGTCATGATGCAAATAAACGCATGATGTGCATTTTGATGTGTGTTGATATTACAAAGTTTATTACACTTTTAAAAATGTGCTGACATGCAGTACAGGTAGTCCCAGGGTTACATACGAGATAGGGACTGTGGGTTTGTTCTTAAGTTGACATTGTATGCAAGTCAGAACAAGTACATTAAATTAATAAATGCAATTAGGACAGATGTTTGTCTCAACATATTATTAGGGAGCATGGTGTCAGTTACTGTATAAAATCCTCACAAAGCAAAAGAAAAAAAACTTTATGAAGCCTAAACATTCATTAACTTCTGGAGCAAGCTGTGCTTTGAAAGGCAAAAAGAAACAACTGCAGAGTTTGTCTTGTTCATTAAAGAGTTACAAGATGTTACAGATCAACTCAGCCCTTAAGATCACCCACAACCTCAGCTGTGTTTAGCAAAAGATTTCTTTTGCAAGTCATGACAACTTCCCCCCTCCAGTCTCCATCCTGCACAGAAGAGAGCAGGGAAGCCCTGTTTGTATTTAGAATATGTCTGTATATCAGATGTCCTTAACCCCGGGACTACCTGTACCTTGACTTCAATGAAAATGATGCTGGGGGGAAAAAAAAGGCAGGTGTGAATCCAGTTACTGTGCTTATTAAGCACCCGGCCGTTAAACCCGACCTTGGTTCGGGGTAATAACACTTGCAAAAAGTGGTAAACCCGAACTTTTCTCAGGTGGTTAAACAAACGTATTGCAATCCGATTGTCATACATTGTATAATAATTGGATTACAATTGTAAGAATATACTCACCCAGTCCCCGCAGCTCCTCCGGACATGTCCGTCCTCTTCAGTCTTCTCCCGGCGAGTGCAGTGATGATGTCCGGGGTTTCCTGGTGACGTCGCTGCGTGCGTCGGTGCGGGAAATTCAAATCACTTTGTATTGAACTCAATACAAAAAAGCTGTATTGAGTCCAATACAAAGAAATCTTTATAATATATATATATATATATATATA
>NC_092861.1:63122395-63130303 GCF_032062135.1 Pyxicephalus adspersus
TTTTTTTTTTTTTTTTTTTACGTGATTGTGTTTCAAATTTTTTTTTATATTCATGATATCTACTGGACCCTTGTTCGGACATATTTCTGTAAGTTACAGGTCTACAATTTAAAAAAAAACATTTCATGAAAAACAGTGTACAGAAATCTAGACATCAGTGTAACGCCCAGGTGGTTAAACTATAGCACTTTAGTACAATACAATACAGCTGTTTTTATTCATTTACACATTTACACTCATTATTGAAATACGGTGCATACTGTTACCTTTATGATAAGGGTTTATTTTTAGTAAATACTCACAATACTCTCTCTTTTAGGTCCTTCCCATATATATTGTATTTTCCAGCTATGTAGCTCAGGATAGCTTTAGTTTGTACTAGTTTCATGCCATCTATTTCCACCATTGGAACTTGCTGAAACAGCAAATCTCCACCTAGGTTGAAAAAAAAAAATCCAAGGCAAGATGAGTAAGTAAAAGTTAATGTCCAAGCTGAGCCATCACAGTGTCAATTATGCAGCATCTCACATGTACCATACTTTTACCAGTCTTTATAAAGGTGCATGTTTTGTGGATATACTAGCCTTGGCTTAAAGCAAACAGATGAGGTGAGTAGACCACCATAATGAGAAACATATGGCTACCACTGCATACCTTCTAAAAATGCTAGTTGTAGTAGTAGTGTTTAACCTGTATAATTCTGTTAAATGGCAAAGGTCAATGCAAATAGAATATGACTGACTACACTAAAGTGCCAGCTTCATTTTTTCCACATTGTTATTACAAAAACAATAGTGCAAATGAGTTCAGTTGCTATGACTCTTTGCAAAACACCCCCAGCTCTTACCACAACACTGTCTCTATAATTATATATATATATATATATATATATATATATATATATATATATATATATATATATAAAAACTTATCAGACTAAAACTTGGCATTAGACTGGATAGGGACAGTTGAGAAGTGCGTAAAAACCCAGTATTCTACACTGAGCACCAGCTATCATGCAGTAAGCAGCAAAGTCAAATATATAGATAGGGTTTTTGGATTCCCTAAATTACTGTTGAACTTCTTGTGTGAGGGTATAAAGCTTTAGTGTATTTTAATTAAATAAACATTTAAAATCACTGTTACACAGGGGTGTAGTGGGCTGGGCACAGGTGGGAACGCTGTGCTCACACTTTTTTCGGGAATGGGCATGCATGGGCATTGCAGGTTTAGACCTGTAAAGGGAGAGTGGACAGGTTCTGGTATCATGACATCATTCTTGAGAAAGTTTCTTCCCCTTTGAGTGACACATAGGCAGGAGTGTAGTGGTTTACATTTACAGTACTGTGTCCCCTCTTTTTTTTTTTTTATGACTACACCCCTGCTGATACATTTATCGATTTTTTGTTTTCCAGTAACTACAGTTTTACATACTGTTCTATGGTGAATCTATTGCATTATTGTTCTTTTTAATACCAAGGATTGTAATTAGCTTACTTATTTGATAATGCTGAAGATAAACTAATTTCATTTACAAATGTTTACAGTGAATTTTATTTGATTTTTACATGGTAAATCAACATTTTTAAAAAGTTAGTTAGAACATTTCATTTTAATAAAACAGATATATAGGGTGACAGTTGCAACCTGCTGGCTTCAGCTGTCAATGTGTGTAAGGTACAGTTACATCTGCAGGTTACGGATTTTTTTTTTATGTCAATTTATTCACATGATCATGGACCATGCTGTACACTGATGGGTTATTGACCTTTACTGTAAACCAGTGGTTGTCAGTGACACTACTGTGTACTCATACTAAAAAAGAACGTACACAAACAGTCTTTCTACATAGAAAAGTCTTCTTGTTAGTATAAATTTACAGACTGTGGCAATCAAGTTGGTAAAGGAGTTATTTAATGTGAGAAATACAGTAGTTACCCTACTGAAAATACAGTTTACCTGGCTGTAAGGCCTATTTGTCTGAATACTTTCTTAGTTAGCAACGTTGAACATGTATGCTGATCAAAAATGTTTTAGGAATGTCAAGAATTGTTATCTGCATGCCTTTTCTGGGTTAGAGTGTTAAAATATCTGCACAACAAGAACTGATAGGAACCAGAGCAGAAAGTAGCACAGTAATAATTACCTGATAAAAAGTCCGACCCTTCCACATTTTAATGAAAAATAATCTAATCAACCATCAAACATTTTTAAAATCACATGTATATGTTCATTGATAAGGGCACATTTAATAGCCACAAGTTTTTATAAAAATAATGATTTAAACATCATCTCTTAAACTGTTTATTTACAGAATACTTAAAAAGGCAACAGTTCAGAGCCCAGTATAGGCAAATACTGCCTTTAAAACTAACCAACAAATAAAGTAGTAAATACGTACTTTTAACCAATTTTTCATATTCATCCTTTGATTCCAATAGCTTCTCTTCAAACTGTCAAGAAAAAAAGTCAAAAGACATTGGTTAAGCATGCTGGGAAATGTCTGTAGATACAACACTTGGAAGATGTCCATAGACATTAAAGAAAGGTTTGATATGTAGCATGTACAACTGCATAAACAATCCTCTCAAATTCATGGGCAGTTTTACAGCAATTCATGTCCCTGGTTCCCTCATAATTATAAAAAAAAATAAATGAACCTGAACTTTAGAATATATCGGCTCTATATAATCCTTTTCCTAGGTTCCCATTGGCTCGCTTTTTCATTCCTATATAAGTAGTGTGGATTACATTAACTAAATACTGTACATACTTATATACACCGCTTACCTGGCTGTAAGGCTGACCTATTTGACATCTTCTGCAGCTCATATCATAGTCATATCACCAACTAGCTCTCAGCTCACAATAGGTCATTAAAGTGTAAGGCCAGTTCGGGGAGTCCGTTAACTTACAAGTATCTTTTTGTATGAGGGAGGAAAGTCACCCAAATTCAGGGGTGAGGTACAAACTCAATGTAAGCAATGTTCTTCAGTGCAAGGCCAGAGAAAGGGAATTTTCAGTTGCTTCTTAGAAACTATACTGCCAAGTGCTATCTTCCACCTATGAGGAAGGAATTTTTGTTTTCAGCATAAAATAATGTTTTAGTCCATTATTGCACACAGCTCTTTTGACAATTGGGCACTAACACACAAAAGTACACCAGGCCTGGAGCAAAAACTCAGTCTAGAGGAGTGTCCTGCTAGTGGCAAAAGCCCTCACTTTTAGGCTGACCAGTCAAATGTATCCATGGGAGTGAAAACTCCATAGGCGGTCTATAACTCTATTAGGCTTAGTCTACATGGACTGTTTCCCCAGTCCAGGCTTTTAAAGCCTTTGTTTGAAGTCCCCATGCATTCCAATGGGCTAATCTACACCAGGACGTTTCCTTCAGGCACGTTTTGAGCTTTATTTTAAACGTTGCTTGCAACGTTTAAAAAATTAAAACGCTGGTAAATCGCGGGAAATCGCAGGAAAACGCGTCCATTGATTTTAATGGGAGCGTTTTCCTGCGTTTATGCATGCTAGAAATTGTCAATAAAAAAGCTTCCATTTATTTCAATAGAGGCTTTTACAAACGTTTTAACAATAGTCTGTGTCCTGTGTCACTATTCCATGTGTCATGCATGATTAATTACATGTACTATGCTGTTAAAAATTATGCCTATGCCTATGCCTGGCACGTGTGAAGATTGTCTGCCATTGTGTTTGCTTTTAGTGCTTTTCACACCTGCAAATGATGTCATTCATTATCACTTGTGTGTAGTCATTGTCTTTAATTGTGCTTCACTTTGCACTCTTTTCACTCTATTCTGTGTATACTGTTACATTTGTCACTGTACTGTTGCATGATCACATTATCACATGTATGCAGGGATGTATGTACTTACTGTACTTGCAGAAATCACTGCCCAGGGTTACAGTTTGCATTTCTACCAAGTGCTAAAATGCTTGTAGAATTGCGGTAAAATGCGGATAAACGCGGCATAGACGTTTTTCAGCTTTTTCCAGCATTTAAAAAAAAAGTTTTAAAACGTTAAAATAAGTGCATAAAAACGCTTATAAACTCAGTAGGAACGTTTACATGCCTTTTTACAAAACGTCCATGTAGACCCAGCCTTAAAGTTCTTCAGGAAGTAAAGGAATTTAGCAACTAACAGGGGCCCCTTAGTCTGAGCTTTTGTTTAGTTCTTACTCAAGCAGGTGGCAGTAGAACCCAAATCGGAAAAATAAATAAAGCTTTGCTAAATAAAACAAAAGATTAAAAAAAAAAAGTTTTATTTCCATTTTCACTACTTACTATAAATCATTCCTGTGTAACAAATAATTAAGCATTTGTTGCATTTTCAGAAAATTGAGCTCATGGAGGGTTTTCTGGATCGAGATTGATTGATTATACTACAGCGAAAACAGATTTATTAAAATGTCCAACAGATTATTAACTAAGATGACCATTTTCTAAGATTTGTATTAATTTGAGATGAATCAAGTCATCTTTGCCTTATACCAACCTCAACACCTACTGCAGCCAAAGCCCAACGGACAGACTCCATTCTCCCCCTTCCATTGAAGTAGTAAAGCACTGGTTTGTCACACATGGTTACAGCCCTAGAAAAATAAATGTATAAATAAAACGGTTATGAAAAAGCCATTGCACAGTCCTTTCAATAGTATAATACAAGAAAAAAAATGTTCTCTCACATTGCAGATTCATGGGATTGATTTATTGAAACAATGCCCTTTTTAGGGTACTTATTCCATGTACACACATACGATTTTTGCCACTAGAAACAATCTATCATGAATATTTCCATTGACAGAAACAAAAATGAGTGCTACACACACAGCATCTGTTCTGTTCTATGGAGAGGGGAGGATGAGTGAGCACCACACTGTACTCTCCTCCATTGGAGGATGCAGCCTATGTGGTAAGAATATCCCATGATTGCTGAATAGAATATGACAAGGAGCTTTTTATGCCTGCATAGTCAGGCTTACAACATCTCCTTTCGATGCTGAAATTATTCCAGGCCACTGCAAGCACAAGAACATGTGACAATCCCAATGCTTTTTGGCCGAAAGTTGAATTCTGAGTAAAATTAAAAGGTTGCCCTTGCACTGTATAGGTTATTTGCTAATTTTATGTTTGTGGTTTCTCTTTTGAATCATTTTGTGTTTACCGAATTCATTTCTGGAATTAGTTAAACAGGGAGTTGCAGAATTCTGAATCGGAAAAGGAGGAAAGAGGGTTGTCACGAAGAAGACATTTTACTTGAAGCCTTAACAACCACCTACAGTTATAAGCTTCCCCATTACTATCTAGGCCAGCGGTCGCCAACCGGTCGTCCGCGAGAAAATTATGGTGGTCCACGGGCCACATACCCTGTACAGATCCCAGGCTCAGGGAATTGGGCAGGTTGTGTCTCTGGACACAGTGGGTGGGGTTCTGGCATCATGATTTCACTATGGGGGAGGTTTCTCCCCCTTTGAGTGACACACGGCTCCCCGCTTGATCTGGAGCCGGTAATTTTAGTGGTCCACGGGAATGAAAAGGTTGGTGACCACTGCCCTAGGCTGGCTATGGCCTAGGTTGGTCTTAAGCTGCGTACACACTTCCAATTTTTATCGTTGTAAATGAACGACGAACGAACGACCGATTGGCCAAAAATCGTTCGTAAAAAAAGTAACCAACGACGCCGACGAATGAGGATAGTCGTTGGAAATGAACGACCGGACCGGCGGATCGGACGACGATCGTTGACCATCTATCGTGTGTACGGTCGTTCAGTGATCGTCCATGGTCTGAGCATGCTCGGTGAACGAACGTTCGCTCACTTCCTGTGGTGCACGTCACTTCCTGTATCGTTCAAACGATCGCATCTATCGTGTGTACAATATCTTTGAACGATCGTGTCGTTATCTGTATGTACAGGATCGGTGCCATACGATCGTTCGCAAATATCGTGCAGGATCGTTCGTTGTTCGTTTACCAACGATAAAAATTGGAAGTGTGTACACAGCTTTATGAGAAATCCAGCCCTGCTCACACTGTAGAACAAAGGTAACAAATACAAATAAGTAAATAGGAGTTACAGCTATTTCCCTGATGTTCCAGGAAAAAGGGACTTTGCTTCTAAGATAACTTTTCTTCTAGTTATTCCACTTACCTGTTCTTGCAAATGAATGCAGGTCCAGTCAAAAATAAAAGTTCCAACTCTTTATTTTACACTCTTTAGAGAATTTCACAATTTTTCAGCTCATTTTCTGTATGGCTCTCAGCATCCAAGAGCACTACACAGTATTCACTAAACAGAAGCTTCTTGTGTTACTCTGCTCCAGTTCTTTGGCTCCTGTACTACTATCCAGGGGGACTACTAGGGGTCACACGCTATCTTGGCCCAGGCTCCAGCCCTGGGGCCACTCCTTGGAAACACTCCTCTGTTCTCATGAAATTTCTCCAACAAGAGACTCTCCCTGTGAAAGTTAGGTTTAAAATCTCTCCAAAGGAAAGATGGCTTCCCAAAGACTCATCGGGAATAACATATGTTTGTTTTTACAAACCATCTAATGACAAACAATTGCATTGTGCTAGCCACAGACAAGGAACATACATTCAACAGGGAGTTCAAATATGTGAGTGCATAATCCCAATGCAAGATCTTTCCATAAATATATGGTATAGTATATAGTAGGATCAAAAACCAAAGTAGAGACATTTTTGAGTAACACTAACCCAGCATGTAAGCCACAACATTATCAGTTTTTTAAAAAGCATGTCAAAAACTTGCTATACTGCCAAAATGTTTTTGGTTTTTTTTTTTACAAAGGTGTCCGTAATTTATATAGATAACCAAATTTTTGTACAATGTCTAATTGTTGTGTAGTCTTTGATGAGCCAGGTGAAACAAAAATAAGTTTGAGTTTGTTTTTAAACATGGAACCATGTTTTTAAACTTGCAAGTCATATTTATCTGTTTAAAGATAAGGCACAACACTCAAACATATCATACAGGAGCGCGCAATGGGTTTTACCAATTAGCTACTAAACACACGCAATGGTTCAGCGCAACAAAAACTGCATGTGTTAACCATCTTAAAGGTTAAATATATTCACATACATCCTAGAAAGTGTTTTTAGGCAAATAAAAACAAACAAACAAACTTTGACCTGTATAGCAAGTAATTAAAGGTGAATTCTGAGCTACAAAAAAACATTTGTCGTAAAATAAATATACCAGTATTTTTACTGACTAGAAGTATACAGCTGTCAATGTATGTAGAGTTTAGAAAGGAGCACTTTAAGTGGAACCAAACCCCAAGACCTGAAACTGAGATACAGTGTTCCCTCGCCACTTCGCGCTTCATGTCTTGAGGCTTCAGTGCTTCGCGGGTTTTCTGTACATACCACAGGCTCTCATAAAGGCGCGTGATTGGTGCGACATCCACCAATGAGAGTACGAGTGTTGTCTCGCATACTGTATTTTAGTGTTGTGCTGGCGATAACTTTTGTTTAAGCGATAACTTTTTTATTAATTAAGTCCTTATAATGCCGCCTAAGCGCTGTGCCCCTGCGAAAGCTTCCTCCGGGGCGCCCAAGAGGAAGAAGATGATGACCATCAGCGAAAAAGTGAAACTTTTAGATATGATCAAAGAGGGCAGAAGTTATGCATCTGTAGCATGCCATTACGGGGTGAATGAATCTACAGTGCGGTACATCAAGAAAGAGGAAGCAAACATCCGCAAAACTGCTTCAATAAAGAAGCGAAACGTGTGGTAACTCCGCGTAATAAGAGAATTGTGAAAATGGAAGCTGCACTGGCATTGTGGATTGCTGATTGCAGGAAAAAGACAGTGAGTTTGGACACCAATATGATCAGGACAAAGGCCAAAGCTCTCTACGACCAAATC
>NC_092861.1:63132167-63136365 GCF_032062135.1 Pyxicephalus adspersus
GGCATAGAAAGTGGAAGCCAAAATTTTTACAGTTCTAACAGAAAGTAGTGAAGACTTTGAATGGATCACTTGTTTCAGTGATAGTTCTGAAAGGCGAGACTTCCCCTCAATATGCAAAAATTGCCAACATTCTCTCATACTTTGGAGACATCTCCCCTTAGAAAAGCAGCAATAAGAACTAGGTTTCAATCCTTCCCTACCTTGCGAAATTAAAATTGAAAAAAAAAAAAAAACTGACTGCAGTTCACTCTAAAGCATCAAACATCTGCCAAAAGAAAAAAAACAGCTGGGGGGGTTATATACTTAGCTTTTCCTCAGCTTCCAAATGCACACAGATTTGCTGAAACTGATGTCATTAACCTTTAGGTAAGATCCTTGGGAACAGTAAGTTGCCACAAAACTGTGCTGCAGTATCTGCTTATGATATTTGATATATGTGGCATTCTATGTAATCTTAGCAAGATGTTGAGAACATTATGTACTAGCCACAGAAAGACATACATATATATATATATATATATCGTGTGTATGTATATATATATATATATATATATATATATATATATATATACACACACACACACATACACACGAGGGGATATTGTATACATTAAATAGGGGAGTACAAATTGGGGACAGATCCTTCTTCCCAGATGTTGGTTAGAGGGAATATGTCTTTAGGTCTAAAGATTGGCTTCATACTGACTGGCAGCTTTAGAAAGATGGATTTGTTTGGAATGGTGAGTGGATATTGCTATGTACAATGCAAGCTATATTATTTATACAAAGAGCAGTATGTACCTGGTGAAGACGTCTCGGAAAAACAGCAAGAGCTCTCTTATGGAAGAGAGAAGGCACAGATCGCATGACCAGAGTTTTTTTTTTCTTTCCCATAGAACTGTCATTTAGTTCTGTTGACTTAGAATCAGGTTTAGCCGGCCTGGAATGCCGCAGGCAATCCTGACTGATGGATGTGGCATAACCGCAGCCAGGTGATTCTGTCATCTGTCACAGCCAGTGGGTCATTGTGATTTTTGTAGATTTAGATCACTTACAAGGTGATTACCTTGGACTTAGTCTGTGTGTGTGTGTGTGTGTAATGCCTTTATTTACATTTCAGTATGTGTGGGAACGGAAATGGGTGGGGTACTATTGTATCTTTGTCCTAATTCCTCCGGTTGCTCTCTTATTAGGAGGGGGCTTCAGGTTATGTATAACCCATATTCTTTCTGGGGTAAAGATTTGATTTAGAAGGCCCTTAAAGCGTAAAAAAAAAAAATCATACCCAACTCATCGCATCATCCCAGTATCCTCCTTTGCTGTTTTTTTTTTCCAGCCCTTTTTGCAAGGCACAACCTCCTATAACAAAGGCCACATAGTCTGCTACATGAAGCTCACTGCTCCCCTGGCTACGCAAGCTACATGCATAAACTGGAGTCTGAATAGAATATAAGGAAAACATCTCCAAAGCTCATCACAATCTAAAACCAAACAAGTGGTCACTATGTTAGAGTTATAATAGAAATGCTTCATTAGCTTTAAGTTAAATGACTGGAGGAAATTCCCCAGTCTATCTCAGTATACAGCCTGCTTCCTACACATGTATGTAATCTAGGAGTTGGCATCCAAGGCAACCATTCCGGCCTAGTCAGCAGATGTCATGCATAAAAACAATTTTCTGCAGATTTATATAACATTTTACTTTGCTGTGTTTACTTCTGCTCCGGATTCACAGTACATATTTCCCAACACAAATTACAAAGACTTTATTGAATAGAAGGAACCAGAGAGGTGGAAAAAACAGATTTATATTTACTACATAACCTTATGAAATGTTACTGTGTTCAAATAAATTACATTTGTATTGTTTTATTACTAAATAAGCACTGAAAATAAAAAATTCAAAATTAATAGCAATTGCATGGAGGTGTGTCACTACAGTGCTTTACACCAGTGCTTGTTTTCCCATCTCCATCCCATGCACAGATTCTCATCCTTTTGTATATCATTGTGCCTTATATAATTGTATAATTTACCTACTGCACCATAATAAGTAGATTCACTTTTCAGATGCTATGACTAATTAGTACAATGCCATGATCAGCATATATAGATACACCTTTGTAATCCTAACAAGAAAATTGCTGCTAATAATCATTATTGTAGATTCTTTATATGTTGGTCAGAATGGATGGGTCATTCGGTTATGAGATGCTCCAACTTCTTTAAAGTATTGCATTTCACAGAACATCTGTTCATCAGACTTTTTACATCTTCCACTACTGTAAAAAACTCTGATGAAGTCAATTTTTCCATGATAGGAATCACTTTATTAAAGCTGCAGAAATGTACCCACTGATTACCTTATGTTTTCTGAAAAATTGTATAAAGTACCTTCCCTTTAATTTGGTTATAAGCTATGGTTTTGTGTGTTTTCCACACCTGAAATATTGTTGAATCAAGAGCAGAAAAACCCCATAGTTTTTTCAGGGAACTAAAATTACACACTATAGCAGCGGTCGCCAACCTTTCCGACCTCAAGGACCACTAAATTCATCATTTTAAACCCCACAGACCATTAATATGACATTTTTAAACAGACAAATGCATTTGTAAAATATTTTCTTCAATGGAAATGAGTGCTACAACACACAACACACAGTGAGGTGCTACTGCAAGGTGCATTGAGATGACAATTACATGGAATGCCAGCACCTAGTACTGCCATGTTGCATGTAAAAGTGTGTTATGGTAATGCACATGTAAAGCCAATCATAAAGGAGCAGAATCATTGTAGGAACTTAGGGTAATTGACCCTAATTTTTGCGATAACAAAAATGTGGATGAATTTATGAGTGTATCAGCCAATGAGACGTTTTCCTGTATAACCTGGCATCTCCTTTGTAAAGAGTTTCTCAACCAAGGTTCCTCCAGAGGTTGCTAGGGTTTCCTTGAGCAATGAGCACTTTGTGCCTCTCAGGTCAGTTAAGTCAATGGTCGCCAACCTTTTCGGACTGGTGGACCACTAAAATTACTGGACCCTGCATGCGCGAGGAGCCCAATGTCACTCAAAAGAGTAGAAACTTTCCATTTAGTCATCATGATGCCAGAACCTGCCCAGTCTGGTCTGAGCCTGCAATGAGGAAGTGGGTGGGTTGTGTCCAAAGACACAACCCGCCCACTGCCCTGAGCATGGGAACTGTAGGGGGGACGTGGTCCGTGGCTCTGGCCGTTGCACCCCACCCAGCGGGGTCCTTCCCCTGACCCAGCTCGAGGGTGCATTTTCCCCAATGACCACCATGGTAAAATATTGCAATCTTTGGATATAGTAATTCTAGCAGGGGTTCCCTGAAGATCTGAACATTATTTCAAGGGTTCTCCTATGGTTAAAACATGGAGAAAGGCGGTTCTAGAAACTAATAAATAGCGGTCATGGTTTATCATCATTTATTATTATTACAAAGCAGGGTGTGCACCAGATTAGCTATGAAGATTTGTCTGCATATAACAGTACACTTACAGCTTCACTATATTACAAATTTACTGTAAATGTTTTGCATCTTGAAAAGCAATAGACATTGAAGACAGCACAGATCCATGCAAATATACACATACATATGATATATACATACAAATCACTACTGAATTATCAATCAGGAATTACAAGTGTCCTGGTAAAGGCTTTTTTTTAACATTAGATGTATACATGCAGTATAAATCTCACTCTACCTGCAGACAATGGGACACAGCAATTCAGATGTAAATGGTCCTCTGCTCACTCACAGACTAAACATCTGCATCTTATACAAAGTATTAGCCCAGAGGGGTGGGGTCCCTCTGACCAATCCTGTTGCTCCATTGCTTGCAGATTTGCATGTTCAAGAAAAGTACAAAATTTCTTAGGATTTTAAAAGTTCTAACAAAAATAAAAGTACATTTATGGTTGGAGAGGGAGAATAAAATTAGTAATAGCTTAGTAGACCTCAACTACATTGAAAAGATTAACAAAAAAAAATGTTTTATTCTCCATAACTTCAGAAAAAAAACAGATTCAACCCTTTTATAAAGCTCAAGTCAGCAAGCACTAATGGATGTGAGGGTGATTTGGCGTGACATCTGTCACCTCATTGATCGCTAGAATTCCAATAGGCTGATCTGATTGGTTAGGCTGGTGTCCCTTACCCCCCTTCATTCACAA
>NC_092861.1:63136923-63140260 GCF_032062135.1 Pyxicephalus adspersus
ATGGGAAGGTTTAACCACAACTTTCTACCGCAACTATCATAGTTTTAACTATATGGCACAAGCATTACCACAACTTGGAAGTTTATATGAGCCCCAAATGTTTTATTGCGCATGTTCTTCTGAAACAACGGAAACAGAAATGCAGAGAACCACACTGACATGTTGTACATATTAGCATTAATCCCATAAATGAATATATACATTTCCTAAAACTGCTCTTAGAATAATAATGTTATACTCCTTGTCCTCTGTACTGATGTTCTTATTGTATGGGCCTGATTTATAAAGCGCTACAGGACTGGTGAAGACAGACTATGGATATGAATCTGGGTGATCCAGCAAACCAGGAATGGATCTGGTCTAGGATTGAAAACATTTGCCAACAAATAAATTATTTTTAAGAAATCCATTCCAGGTTTACTAGATCAAACCAGTTCATAGCAATAGTCTATCTTCTCCAGCCTTGGAGCTTTAATAAATCAGGCCCCTGTGTTACCACTCTATTTGCATTCCCATTGTTTATTCAAGAAGCATTTAAACAACAAAAGAATTACAAATTAGTGACATCAGAACTCTGGTTAGGTGTTAAATTATTTTACATTGTATTTCTTCAGCATCAGTAAAACTCCCTTTATACCATTTGCCAAGCTAAGAATATGTAAATGTCAGACATGGAGCAGGGAGTTTATCACTTTGCACTCACCTTTACTAGGGGTAGTTTCATTTGTTTTCATTTTCATACTAATAGTAATTTTCACTTTGAACAGGGAGGATAAATCTAATATACTGGGCTGATGTGGATGTGCTGCCCTAAACCTGACTGCCCTAAACGAGGACATCATATGGCACATTTTCATCTTCATGGAACCTGATGTCACCAAGGAGGGAATGCAAAAATGTTTACAACAAAATATGACCATTTCTTCAGTAATATGTAAGTCAAACTGCTATTGGTGATGGTGTATATTGCATTGTGCTGTCCAGTCTTACCTATACATTATGATTTGTTATTCATACTGTTTACCAATAAATACAATTACAAGTAAAAGCTAATGTCATTTTATTGTAATTTTTACATTTCTGTATTGACAGCCAGATAAAAAGAAATACTGATATGGGGCTTTATATTAAAAAAAATATATATCTATATGAATCTTCCATCATTTCAGTGGTCCTGAACCAAGGGTTGTTACTTTTTACAATGTTATTAACAGTAAATAAACCATAGGATTGATATTTTCAAAGACAACTTAGCAAACCTACCCGATTCTCACTTTTAATAATATTATAGTGCCAACATATTATGCAATGCTGTACATTAAATAGGCGTTGCAAATGACAGACGGATACAGTGAGGGTGGGGGAAGTAACACACAATACTTCAATATAAGAATGAAAAAAGGGTCTCTATGTTAGAATTCCCAGTGTGGAAAATGAATGCACATTATGGTATAAACATTTAAGTAGCTTTAATACAGAGTAATAAAGTATATAAAAGTCTAAATGACTGGAGGAAATTCCTCACTCTATCCCAGTATACAGCCTGCTTCCTACACATGTATGTAATCTAGGAGTTGGTACCCAAGGCAACCATTCCGGCCTAGTCAGCAGATGTCATGCAGAAAAACAATTATCTGCAGATTTATAGAACATGTAACTAAACTCTGCTGGGTGTACCTCTGCTCTTGGATTCACAGTACATATTTCCCAACAGAAAGTACAAAGATTTTACTGAATAGAAGAAAGCAGAGATTAAGAGAAACAGATTTTATTTACATAATTTACTGAACTGTTAGTGTTAAATTACATACATATTTAGTATTTTATAACTAAATAATGTCAAAAAAAAATTTAAGTGGAAAAAAATAAAAAGAAGAGCAATGCATTGCACTAAACAATAATATAATTTACTTACAACACCATAATAAGTAGTTTATTTTTCAGATGCTATGACCAATCAGTAAATGTGATCAATCATGTCATGATCTAATTAGCAAATTGCTGCTGTTAATCATTATTGTTCATGGACAGGTGCTTTGTAGAAAAATGCCCTGCATATTTTAGGTTGGGTCTACATGGACGTTTTTAAAAACGCATGTAAACCATCCTACTGCGTTTATATGTGTTTTCATGCACTTTAATTAGCTTTTCAAAGCTTGCCTTTAAAAACGCTGGAAAACGTCTATGCAGTGTTTTCCTGCGTTTTTAACACGTTTATGTTTCAATAAACACCCCATTGAAATCAATGGAAGTGTTTACCAGCGTTAACCCCGCTAATAAAAGTGCATAAAACGCAAATAAACACAGTAGGAACATTTACATTCGTTTTTCAGCATCCGTGTAGACCTAGCTTTACAAAGGCTAATCGTTCTGTAGTCCCAGGATAAGGACTAGGAGTTCTAATTACTCTATTTCAGATAACACAGAAATATGTGCACCAGACACAGGACAGCCCTACATTTTTTTTTAATACAATCAAAGGATATTTTTTGCACTTTCCTGACAGATATTAGAACACTTTCAATTGGTTATTTAAAAAGAAAAAAGTATATAGGGTTGATTTCTAGGGTTTACATACATTCCAGAATATCTATTATTAGGCAGGATACTACATGTTAACATGTATTGCACTTTGGCAGACTATTTAGTACCAATGTCCCAAAACATAAGTTAGCAATTTTTTTAAACAGTACACCACAATGCACAGATGGGAAGAAGCACTACAACACATATACTAGGCAGTGAGGTTCTACACAAGGTACTTGGAAATGCCAATCCCATAGAATGGCAGCTCCTAGCAATAAATGTAATCATTATGGTAATGTGCATTTACCCCCAACACTGTAAAGGATAGATGTGAGGACAAGTTTAAAGGTACTGAAATGTAAGGATTTAAAGAGAAACCTAATCTCCCCTTTAATCAAATTATTGGTGTAATGGATAAAACATTTGATAAACACACCTGAAGCATTAAAAAAAGTCGTAAAAACTGGTGAATAATCTCTAGAACTCACTATTTCCCATTAGTTACAGGTTGATAGAATAAAAATAATGATAATGAATATAGAAGAGTATCAGCCAAATAAAAATATGCCTCTATAAACTGGTATCTGTCAGTAATTACTAAATAGCGGTTTATTACCATTTAATACCCCAACAAAGCATGGTGTGCACCAGATGAGCCATGTAGATTTATCCACACAGCACCCTTCACTGTATATTAAATATACCATAAATGATGTGTTTATACAATGAAAAGCAATCGTTATCCCTCACTGGACCCCTCCCTACCCTCTAACTACCGTCCTATCTCCCTTCTCCCATATGTCTCCAAACT
>NC_092861.1:63142095-63181615 GCF_032062135.1 Pyxicephalus adspersus
TTATACAAAGTATTAGCTCAGAGGGGTGGGGTCCCTCCAACCAATCCTGTTGCTCATTTGCTTGTAGATTTGCATGTTCAAGAAAAGTACAAAGTTTCCTAGAATTTTAAAAGTTCTAAAGAAAATTAAAGTACATTTATGGTTGGTGAGGAGGTGTACAATTAGTAATAGCTTAGTAGACCTCAACTACATTAAAAAAGATTAACAAAAAAAAATATTTCATTCTCCATAACTTCAGAAAAAAAACAGATTCAACCCTTTTATAAAGCACAGGTCAGCAAGTACTAATGGAGGTGAGGGTGATTTGGCGGGACATCTGTCACCTCATTGATCGCTAGAATTCCTATAGGCTGATCTGATTGGTTAGGCTGGTGTCCCTTACCCCCCTTCATTCACAACGCTCTCCTGAAGCCCTGCGCTCAGTAGTAGAGCAGTAATAGCTTAGATACCTGTAGAGGAGTACAAATGTATCTCTGATACAGCCAAAAGTATAAGCATTCATATCATGCACATCCAAGTGTGGCCCTGTAGTAGCAGAATGCCATCCTTTTATTACCTGATAAAAAAGTTTATTTACTATGTCTATTATTTCATGGATGATAGTGGACAACTGGTGATAATTCTCAACACTAAATTTTATATAAACATTACATTAAATATATCAATCAAATATTGATTATGAATCCTCTGGTCACCACTTCGACCACCAATAGTGAAAGTTAAAGAGGAAGTAAACTAAAAAAAATGCAGAAAACAAAAAAAAATCCTCTTACCTTTAATCCTGCAGCGCAGTCCACAGGTTTCTTCTATTGGGTCCTGTGTTGTCCCGGCATCCGTCTCCAAGCCGGCATCGCCATTCTTCTTCCGTCTTCTTCCAACGTCACCTGACCCAGGCGCGAGATCGGGTGATGTAGGTTCGGAAAAAACATGCTGATATCACTGTGCATGCGTAAGATCGGCAAACATTTCTCCTTTGTGTTTTTTTATTTCGTTTTTATTGTGTTGCCATGTTTTTTTTTTACCTATAACTATGTATGACAAATTCTACATACTCCAATAATACAGTGTTACTAGTGGAGCTCTGCACTCCTCTTAAAATTCGTATCTCTGTCCCCCCTTTACAAACATTTTTCCATCACACTTTTATCACTTGCCCTTTTCCAGTACAGAAGCTAGCAGAGGCAGATCTAAGAGGGTTTAACTATAGGACTTTGCAGGAGGAGGGGATCAAAAGATAACTGTAATAAGTAATAAGTACGGCTGTTATTCCTCCAAGTTACACTTTCCCCAGCTCACTGCTATTGTAGAGGAATGCCTCCAGCTCATCATACCAAACAGAATATTTGTACAGGGATTGTTCCTAAAACTAAAACCCAAAACAAATACTGATCATTTTCAGTAACAATTTTTGAATATCTGTGTCAATATTATGTTGTCTTAGGTGAAAACCTACTATGTGTACAGTGGTTCCCAAAGGTCATTTAGCAATCCACAGTGGAACATTCATTTTACTGTAACTGGAAAAGAAAACCCGTGTAAACATTGAATACAATAAAAAAAAGGGGTGAGTGGGAAGGGAGTATTTTGCCATATACCAATTGTACAGAGGAAAAGCGATGGAGAGGCTGTGATATGAACATTAGTACAACAGCATAGTCCCTATATCTCATAGAGTTTACTATCAGCAAATGTTCATTTAAAAAAGGTAGGCATCTGGAAACAATATAATATGTATAAAATAGTACAGAAATGGCAAACATCTTGTCTAACAAGGCGTTCCTTTCATGGGGCAGTCCCTAAGAAGTATTATTGTAAATAGTTAACAAGCAAGAAAAAGGGGAAAGGATGGGGGTTCAGGGAGTAGAACGGTCAGGTTGGTGGTGTGAAAGGGGGGAACAACTATTGTGACCGGTTACGAGGTAAGGGTAACATAATAGACATCCCAGTTATCCCCAACTTTCTAAAATTTGGTCAGTCTATCTCCTAACATGGCGGTAAGGTAATCCATTGAACAAATATCTTGCATCCAGCTATACAGAGCCTCTCTAGAAGGGGGGACACTGTGTATTTTCAGTGAGAGGCTATAAGGGGAGCGAGCAGCAAGTAGAATGTGAGAGATTAGTTTGTGTGGGCAATATGGTTCCCCACCTCTGTCCAGAAACCTTGAATCAGCGGGCAGTCCCAGAAAATGTGCTCCCGTCGGCCCCACGCCACCAGCATGATGGATCTACTGTAAAAAAGAGTGGACAATCATGAAAGTTTAACATCTGTACACAGCTTTACACATGACAATTAGAACCCTTACCCTCCCAAAACACACCTAAAAATGTTTGGAGAGATATTGATTATTGACTATGTACCCATGCGGTAGTTATTATGAAGGGACTGTACTTTCCTTGTTGAACGCATTTTAATAATGAAGAATGTTACAAGAGGGTCCTTTAGTTCAAAAATAGGCACAAACACCCATAAACTTTTGTCACCTATGTTGGAAAATAACATTGTCGGTATAATGATAATTTAGTGCACAATTCCACATTTGTGAAGGTGGGTAGTAAAATGAATTTCCTTTACATCATAAATACTCATCACTGACATATATATTTCTCATATTCTTAGGTTTTTGGTCCCATATTTAAAGACATATTTAAAAATCTAGACCACATTTCTTCTGTCAGATACTTAAAGTGTTCCAAAAACTCAGAATAGGGGAGATACAAGTAGTGCACAAAAGTACAACTCACCCAGTAAACAATGAACAAACTTCCCCCAACATACCATGCAATGACTACACATAGCCATACACTGCACACCCTATCACTTAACCCCCCTGGTGGTACGAAAAATGAGGATTTTAAAATGCAAAAGCGGTGCAATAAAAAATCCTCATTATTTTAAATTTCCCACCCGGTCCTCCAGCCATGCACTCGCGAGCAGATGCTCTGCCGGCATCTACTTCCCCTGGCTTCGCGTCCCCAACGTTCACATGCTGGGGACGCAGATGCCGGCCAGGCATTGCCAGGTTGCACAGATGCCTGCCCAGCATTGGCAGGGAAAGAAGACGCCCGGCATCGATGGAGGATGCTGCGGGCACTGCTGGAGGACGCTGCTAGAACATGGTAACTTGTGCCTCCTGTTGCTTCCAGTGTCTCTTGTGTTCCCTGCATCTGCGATGGCCCCTGTGTCACCAGTGTCTATTTCCTGAATTCCTGGTATTTGACCCTGGCTTGTGACCTGACCTCTCTTGCTTGCTGTCTGCCTTGACCCTGGCCTTTCTTGACAATTCTTCTGCCTAGTGATTTGGTACTGTGTGTCATCCAGCCCACCCTGGTGTGCTCAAGGACGGCAACCTGGCAGTAACCAGCAGCGCAACATCCTTACCACTAGAGGCACTAGAGAAGAACTGGTTACTGCTTAGACTCTGCGCCTTGGCCCTTTTCAGGGCTCACAACACCTCCTCGCAAACCGTAGCACCCCCTAGTGGCCCTGTCTTCCCAAGCGTGACATCCCCCTCAGGAAATAAACATGTTGCTCACCATATGCATGAATAAAGCACAGCTGATAATTATACTGGCCATTTCTCAAATGATTATTGCACGATACAATTCGGTAATAGGAGCAAATGGGTCACCGGATCTAAACTAATAAAGGTTTCCAGTATTTTAATGAGCAAAGCATTCACCAATACTCCAGTAAGGCACTATCTTAGAACAGTTCTAGAAAATATTTAACAGGGTGCCTACTTGAGAATCACACCTCCAACAACTAATACTGCAAGACCGATATATGGAGTGAAGCCTTTCTGGAGTATAGTACCAATGCATAAGAATATTATATACATTGTCCCTATACAACGTACAAACCAAACTCCTATGAGCTCTACCCCATATGACCTGCCACAGCTCCAGGGGGAGTTCCCTGCCCAAAATGGTCTCCCATTTAGTCATATACCCATGCTTGACTAAAGGCATCCCAGGTTCAGTAGTCAATATCCGGTAAATCCCTGAGATCAGCCCTCTGCGAGATGGACCACCTGCACATACACGTTCAAACAATGTGGGGGATGAAAAGATAAAGTCTCTAGTGACAGCTTGGGCGAAAATTTGGATTTGTAAGTAGCTGTAAATAGCCAATGTAGGTAGTTCAAATTTGGATTGTAGATCCGCAAAGGCAATAACTTCCTGGTAACGTAATACAGAGAGTGTGCCATTTGGTCAGAAGTGATTTAATATCGTGGAATAATTGTGGATAATTCACTTGAAAATATGGTATGAGGGGGTCAAGTCAACTCCCTGATATTTAATGTTTTCCTGTTTCCAGCAATATGGGAAATTATCCTGTAATCTATCAATCAGTGCCTGATCCAAATTAAGCGGTAAAGCTTCTGTTTTTGTTTGATTGACCTTATATCCAGACAAAGTCCCATATTCATCTAACACCATATGCAGAGAGGGGAGCGTAATTAATGGATTATTGAGGGTAAGTAGTACATTGTCTGTATACAAGGCTATCTTGAAGGATTTTGACCGGACAGTAACCCCTTTAATATCTGGGTGCTGCCTAATAGTCTATGCCAATGGTTCTATGCATAAGGCAAATAATATAGGCGATAACGGGCATCCCTGGCAGGTGCCATTATGTATGTTAATGGCCCTGGAAGTAAAGTGAGGAAACTTAACCACCGCTGTGGGGCATCTGTATAGATGTATAGCCTGAAGAAAAGGACCTGGAAACCAGTATGAGAGAAAACACTAAACATAAATGGCCAGCTAAGGAGATGAAATGCTTTTTCAGCGTCAAGATCAAGTAAGAGCGCCCCTTCTTCAATCCTATTAAGCGCATCGATTATGTCTATTGTTCTTCTCATGTTGTCTCCGGCCTGTCTGCAAGAGATAAAGCCCACCTGATCTTGTGTGTATAACTGTATGCATAACTAAAGGGAGGCACATCTCAAGTCTAGTGGCGAGGATTCTCGTAAAAATCTTTAAATCTGAATTTAGTAGAGCTAATGGGTGAAAGCTTGTTAGATCTGTTGGATCTTTACCTGGTTTTAGGAAAATTGATATATATATGAATGGAGTGTAGATTGGGGGAGTGACTCACCTTCCAGCAGACTATTAAAAAGTGTGAGAAGGTGAGGAAGCAGTTGTTCTTGGTATGTCTTGAAGTATAAATATGGCAGCCCATCCGGACCGGGTTCTTTATTGAGAGGTAAGGATTAAGGATTTAATCGTTAGCTTGCCAGTTGTTTGTTGAAGCTCCAAGTGTCCTTCCGAGATGTTAGAAAGGATCAAATGTGCCTTAACATACTTCACCCTGACCTGCTGGAATTGTGCAATGCTTGCTTCTACCCTGCAAATCTGGGCGTAAACACATCAAAAGGGCTTGGGAACACTTAAGACTCTTGATGCCTAACTGAGCATACTTGGGCACATACTGAAGAGAAGATCTCCATTGTCTATAATACGATCAATTTCTATTTGCAGGTGGAGGCTTAAACTGGACAACATGCATTTTCTCTATGCTGCTGACTAGAATGTGTGGGAGACACATTGAAGTGTCTTCCAGCAGGAGAAGAATTGGCATGATGATGTACATTAAGGTGATGAGGGGAACCTTATGGTGACCTTCACTTTTGTCGGCTCTCACTCCTGGCAGAGCTAGGTATTTTAGAAAAAAAAAAAGCATGCGAAGAAGGGAAAATTACAGTAGGTAAGTATTCAAGTTTCCGTTTAATTCCATTGGGAACTTCTGGTGCTGTCCACATACGCAACAATCCCAAATAAAGACGAACCAAAAGGTAAACAAACATGCATGATACAGAAACTTTAAAACAATAATTAAAAGAACTTTCACTCTATGTATGTTTTTACTTGAATCATAAATTTTTTTGTATATTTCCAGATTTGTGCAGAAATAAAGCTTTTAACAAAGTCTGATTATATATAGGCATTTCTTTTAATAATAAAAGGCCAGAATTGCTCTTTCCTTGTTCAGTGTGACTGCTCATGCATCCACCTCTCCTGTAGTTTTTTTGCGGACAGCATGTAGTGGGCAGGCCACAATTTAAAGTATTCTTTAGGGTACACATTTGCAGAACCTGTAACATGTAGGTAATTTTATCAAATATTATAGCATTCATTGGAAATCTTATTTACTGTCTGATGGAGTACAAGGATCATCCAGCCCAATTCTTCCTATCTGTGCTGTTCTGGTCTTCCACTTTTCAGTGATTAAGTGTAAGTGGTGTTTCCTAGGGTTTCAGTATGCAAAAAAGCTTTACTACAATGTTTCTGTTGGGAGATGCTTATGTGGCCAGCAATTCTATTGCAACCAAATATGTCATATGTCATGTCAAAGTTTATTATTAAATTTATGGTTAAATGTATTTTTTTAAATGTATTTAATTTATTATTTTCATATGATTTTGTGTATCAAACTTTAATATACTATTATATTATACTGAAAAATTTAATTTCATGAAAGACATTGTACCGCTTTTAGACATACCGGTATATATCCAGACAGAAATGAACCACCCAGGTTTATAGCCTCTCTGCTCCCAGTGATCCATGCCTATTGTAGTGGTTAGTGGTGTTGGTTGAACAGCTGAGTGTTCGATTCGGCAGCTATTCGATCGAATAGCCCGATATTTTTCTGGTGATCGAACGCCGAATTCGAACACCATTAAAGTCTATTGGGGGGGGGGGGGGGATTCGGGTTTTTTTCAGGACTGTGTAGAACTGCAAGAGCAGCTCTTGCAGCCCTAGCATAACTGTAGTATGTGTTCTTGGATAGAAATTCTCAATCCAAGAACACAGTATTCTTCGATAGAGAATCTCTATCCAAGAACACATACGGAACAGCAGTTCATCTGCAGTCACAGCTCCAATTAGCTGTGACGGCAAGTTCCCACGCTCCCCGGGCTGTACTTATCAATGATAAGTACAGCCTGGTGACCGTGGGAACTGAACTCAGATGAACCCACAATAGAGAAACTCTATTAAGAGTTCCTATGCAGTTCGGCTTTTTTTTTAAACATTTTTTAAATTTACACGAATTCGCAAAGTTGAATTCCGTGTTTTTCGAGTCAGGTCTGCCCGAATTCGAACCGCCATTTGCGGGTCGAATATAGGGACAACCCGATTTCGAACAACAACACTAGTGTATAGCTGGGCTTGATTTGAGCTGGAGTGTGATTCGTGGTATTTACTGTTGCTGACCTAAGGATTATACGCGGCCTGCTACTCTGCTACTCCCTCTGTACCTGGTTTGGTGGACTAATTACCTGTGTACGAATTTGGCTTTTACTTTGGATTTGCTTAGTAGTTCTTGTACTGCTTAATCTGTGGGCTCCTGGTCTGCTGCCAGCCCATCCCTAGATATCATCCTTTGCGCATTAAGCCTTGGGGGCATCTGTGTGCTGGGAGATGCAACCAGTCTCCCGAGGCTGAGCCTCAAATTGTTGTTCCTCACTCTAACCAAAACAAAAAAAAATGTTCGCTATAGACACTTGAGTTCTCCACACTGCTGCTCTTCCCTGAAAACAGTATACCTATATCCACAGCACTGAACCCTAGTAATCCACTGGTTATGCTGACAGTTCTCCTGCTATCTGTACTAGATTTAATATTGTGTTGAGGTCTGTTGTTACATTCCTAAACAGTGCATAGTATATCAACAAAAATGCTTTGGGTAAGAAAAAGACATAAAATTAGCTCTTTTAGCTACAGATCTTTGTGCCCCAGTGAGATATTGAAAGCCATCCTTTATATCAGAGAACAGGGAATACAATATTTCCATAACTCTTTAATGCAGAACTGAAGTATAGTAAAACTACGATGTAAACTTCAATAACAATTCACCATTCGTATCAATTTTTATTGTTTAATATTTTTTTTTTTGAAACAGTGGGCTTGATTTATTAAAGCTCTCCAAGGCTAGAGAGGATAAACTTTCATCAGTGAATCTGGGTGATACAATAAACCCGAAACAGAATTCTTCAAAGTAATTTGCCATTTGCTAGCAAATGTTTTGAAACCTGGACCAGATCCATTCCAGGTTTGCTACATTACCCTGTTTCACTGATGAAAGTGTATCCTCTACAGCCTTGGAGAGCTTTAATAAACCAGGCCCAGTGTTCTTGAATTGGTTGTCCATATCAGCTTAAAAAAACTTTTTTTACAGTGTTTACATATTTTTCATCAGCAACAGGCTTTCGTTTGCTCCCTGGCTCCAGGAATTTCTTAATTGTTGGCAGTGCAGACATTCTTGCTTTGAAAGCCTAAAGAATAAAGGAATACAACAGCATAATAACTAATAATCACTTCTATACCTAAAAAGATATTATAGGATAACAACGCTCATAAAAGTATAAAAAAATACTTTAACCACCTGGGCGGTTACCCCGAGCCTGGTTCAGGGTAACAAAACTTGCTGAAAGCGTTTACCCTGAACCAGGTTCGGGGTAGCTAAAAATAGAAACAAGGGTTACAGTGCATCATGATTGTGATACAATTTTTTTATAATGTTTTATAAATTTTTTTTTTTTTTTATAGTTTATTATTAATTTTATTACATTTTGGACATATTCCGGTGAGTTATCCCTAAGAATTATAGCCTACAATCTACAATAAATTTCCATGCAAAAAATGTAACACTTTTTGCATGGAAGTACGGAAAGAATTAGAGCACCCGGTGTTCGCGTACGCATCCCTCTGCGATTCCTGATGATGTCAGTGCATGCGGCCGTCGATGGGGGTGGTAGCGGGAAAATAATATTTTGTATTGGATTCAATACAAACTCCTGTATCCAATCCAATACAAAATAATACAAAATATATTTCTGTGTTTTTTTCTGAATGGTATGTGACGTTGGACTTTGTTTAAAAATTTACTACACTAGGGAGGTGTTTTAGAAAAATATATTACTATACAGTATACCGAATTATTGCATTTTCAGTAACTTTTATTTATTTATGCATTCTTGTTTAAGCTGATTTTTGTGTTTTATATTTAATTTTATTCTTAAAGTTATTTTTTTTTACATGATTGTGTGTTTCAAACTTTATTATATTCAGGATATCTACAAAGTTACGATTTTGGAGTAGTTAAAAGAAACTATTACTGTTTGATGGAAGTTTTTCCACTATTCTTTTTCAAAATTGTTTGTAAAATCACCAAGCAGTAATCATAGTGCATGGCCAATCATTTCACTGCACAGGCTGTTCTCAGTTTATATGAGGACATAACCTAACTAATAAAAATATATAAAATCCAGTTGTATATAATCTGTATTGATTTGCAGCTGTCAGACAGTTAATAAATGTTACCAAGTTTTCCAACCACTATGACAGTACATCTGTACCGATTTAATCAAAAGTGATATAGACATACACAATTTATGTAGGTGGTTACCTGTAAATTTGGAAAGTTATTATCATGCAAAATATCAGGATGCACCTCTTCCACTGCTAAAATAGTTTCCAGGAGATGCACATCTGCTAAACTAAGCTTGTTTCCAACTAAATAGTCCTGTTTTTTCAAAGCCTGTTTCCTCAAAACCTGAAAGTGTAAAACAGTAGATTAGCACACAATAAAAATGGTAAATTTACTCAAATTACCTTGTTATGTTACTTTGTACCACCTATTAAACACAGCATCTTTTGCATCTCCGCCATGGGTCAATTTAGATATGACTATAATACATATTGTGGGAGTCAGCTTCAAACGTAAAACTCCTACAGGTGTTTTTAAAGATTTCCTGCTGGTGTTTATTCATCACTTCTGCATCATTGATAAGTAAAATAGGTTCCTATGCAGGGGCTTTGTGTGAGGATGATTCAGTATACAACACTGTGCATGCAGGCAGTTCCCCTGATCTGGTAAGGATGAGTAAGTAAGGGTGATATAGGGCCATGTTTCTTTTAAATTGCCAAGTAGCCTTTACTAACACAATATGCTGGGAGGACATGTTAAGGGAAAACATGTCTCAAAAGTAAAAAAAAAAAAAAAATAGCATATGGTTTTACTGGAAAATAATTTTACATTTATGTTGAGGGAAAACGTTGGTGTAATAGTGCCAGTCATTCCTAATTTTTCCACTAGGTGGTGCTGTGATTGTTAACATTCACAATAAATACAAGCATACTGTAGCTGCACCAGACTCAATTGGACATACGGTATGAACATGTTAGCTTGCACTTTAAACCAAAGTATTTCCAAAAATAAAAAATTCAACCTTGATTTAGACCAACACCTCATTTTTATTTTGTTATTTTTTCCACCTAACATTCTCATTATAATATCATGTTTAAGGGCTTTGCAATTTCATATTGTTATCCAGTATTTATATAGTGCCAACATTTACGCAGCGCTTTACAAAGTCCATAGCCATGTCACTAGCTGTCCCTCAAAGGGGCTCACATCAAATATCCCTACCATAGTCATATGTCATTAACACAGGCTAAGGTCAATTTTGGGGGGAAGCCAATTAACCCCCCTACCGGTAATCCCGAGTGTGACTCGGGGTGGATTTTACATGTTAAAATCGTCAATCCCGAGTCACCCTTGGGGTTGCCTAAAACTTTAAAAAGAACCCACTTACTTTGCTCTGTTAGCGTCCCCTGGTGTCCTGCTGGTACCCGCAGGTCCTCAGGCAATCCCTATGTACAGCGCTGCGTAATATGTTGGCGCTATATAAATCCTGTTTAATAATAATAATGTTGTAGAGTTATTAAAATAATACTGTTCTGCAGGTTGTATAACAGCAAGAAGTGGTTACACTTTACAACACATAGAACACGTTATATATGTGTTAAACAAAAAAAAATCATACTTCCTCATAAACTGGAAAATATCTCTTTAAAGTTTTTTGTTTGATAAGAACCCTTTGGTCCTCTTTTTCAGGTTCAGTCATAAAGGGCATTTGTAAGAGGAGTACCATTAGGTCATAGGTTCCCTCAAAAAACATGTCAATGCTGGGAAGAAAAAAAAAAAGTTTGCATGGTTATTATCACTAACATCAAGTTAGCCGTTACATATTGCCATGTGAAATGCTGAATAATACATTTTCTCTCCACAAGTTTTTCATTCTAATGAATTACTCCAATCAGACTTTTCTGTATTCAACTCCTTCAAAAAAATTTAGCAGATTTAACTTACTACCGTGTTTCCCCGAAAGTAAGACCTACCCCGAAAATAAGACCTAGCACTTTTCCCCCAACCTGCCCTAATATAAGACCTACCCCGAAAAT
The DNA here is from genome assembly GCF_032062135.1 of Pyxicephalus adspersus. Taxonomy (NCBI): domain Eukaryota; kingdom Metazoa; phylum Chordata; class Amphibia; order Anura; family Pyxicephalidae; genus Pyxicephalus; species Pyxicephalus adspersus. Next base: position 63,153,351 of record NC_092861.1, read on the forward strand.
AAGACCTAGTAGAAAAAGAAAAAAAAAAAAAATATAAGACAGTGTCTTATTTTCGGGGAAACACGGTAGTTGTTATGCTTTCTCTTAATATGCCTATGGCCTATATAAAGGATAGGAAGGCAGGAACTACCAAACTGTAAAGGAGGAAGACAAAAGACAGCATGACCAGATTGTGGAGAATACAGAGGAGGCAAAAAATGAGATTAAATTGTGTAAGAAAGGAAATGAGAGGGCTGTCATTTTTGATTTTGGCTGGGACAGAAAAAAGAAAGGGCATTTGTCTTCTTTCTTCCCTTCTTTTTTTTTTGTTTGTTTTTTTTATTCCTTTTTTAACCATTTATTTGTATTCGTATTCTCAAAAAAATGATTGCTAATTTATTGGCAAATAACTTTGTCATGCTTTGTATGGCAAACTTAAATTTAGTTTTAATATAAACAGGACAAATTAGAGAACAAAAAAATATACTTTTATCTACAATAACGTAATACAACATTTTTTTTCCACCATATTGGTACTTAAGTGATGCATATTTTTAAAGGGGTTTACATGTAAGATAAAAAAAAGGGGGGGAGGGGTACACAACTCATTAAGGAGAAAAGTCCCTCCAAATACTCACTATGCTCTTTCTTTTTGGTCCTTTCCATACATATCATATTTTTCTGCTATGTAGCTTATGATGGCTTTAGTTTGTACTAGTTTCATTCCATCCATTTCCACCATAGGAACTTGTTGAAACATCAAATCTCCATCTAGGGTTAAGAAGAACAAGGGCAGAATGGGTAAATGAAAGTCACCTCCAAGCCAAAGTCAATCACATTTGTCACATTTATTAAAGAACAAGCCTAAGTCAACCACTACATAGGCCCACTAAAGTAATAGACTAGTACAATACTGGTATGTATGGGATTTTTTTTTTTATATAGTGTGGGAGATGGTAAACCCTTATTTTTTTTTTTTTTACTGTTCTGTTTTGTTACTGTGTACCATTGGGGTTAAGAAAGTTAGTAGAATTCTTCAAAATGAGGGTAAATACCCCATTAGACAGTTGTCCCTGAAACATACTACATCATTGAAGGTTTCCTGGAGTATTGGAATTTTCCAATGGGGGACAGAGAAAACTGTAAAATTTGCCTAATTCAATCCAAAACTGCTTAGAGATACACTTTAGGATAAAGAAAAAAATCATATGTCACGTCACTTGTCCAGAACACACACCCTGTAAAATTAGAGGCAATATACATACCTTTCCAGTGATCCTGTATTGCATTGTTATTGTATTGCTTCTCCTGCTGCAAGTATTGGACACATTGGGCCTGATTTATTGAAGCTCTCCATGTCTAGAGAAAATACACTTTCATCAGTAAAGCTGGGTGATCCAGAAAACCTGGAATGGATCTGGTGCAGGATTAAAAATATTTAATAACAAATAGCAAATGATTTTAAGAAATCCTTTCCAGGCTTGCTGGATCACCCAGTTTCACTGATAAAAGTGTATCCTCCCCAGCCTTGGAGGCTCATTAGGTTGGTCGCACACCTACTACGTCTGGCACAAGCTATGGCTTCTCCTTGCAGCTTGTCTGTCCACTAGTAATATATGAAATGACAGGAGTAACTAAATGTGTGATGGGGAGCATGTATTCCACACACCTGGAAATCAAATTAGCTGCAGCAACCAGGGAAATGTTAACATTTTATACAATGAAAAAAATCAGCACAGGTAGGAGACAGGCACAGTGTGTTATCACTTCCCAACCGGAAATTCCTGAATTAAGACATTCATTTTTAAAAATACAGACTCAAAAATTACTTTTTTACCAACAGTAACATGTTAAAAATTATAAAGGGTTTTACTATTTTTTTACTATTTAAGTAATGATATGTACCATAAATGTTATACCCTTTTTTTTTTTTTTACAGAAAATGTTTATTTCTGTTCACACAGCCTTAAAATGAACACATATACAAACCTGTACAAGCAGTCAGGTGACAAGACTTTGCATACATGATTAAGCACACATACAAGGAGATCTAATAAGGGGGGATGTGGGGTTGTGCTTAATGACGCCTGTTTTTTTTACCCAGTCTGTGAATCCTGTTTCACCAGCAGGCATGGTTCAGGATCACCAGATTCCAGATGAAAGGTAGAGTCATGGAGTAACAAGAGCATAGTACATTAGAGCCCCACCAAGCAAAGGTTTGCTTAGGAAGAAAACCTGGACTGAATAAAAATAGTAACAGAAACTTACTGTTAAGCAGCTTTTCAAAATCTTCCTTTGTTTCAAAAAATTGCTCTTCAAACTGCCAAAATATAAATTAATAAATAGATAACCTCTATTAAAAATTGTTTAAGAATTAAAGGAAATGTGTTTTGATTTTCATTGCAAAAACAGAATTAGGAGGGCAAAACGGAGTGAAGACAAAAACTGTTAGCTTAAAGGTACCCGTCTCCAGAGAGCAGTTGGATGGGCAGGCTGTGTGAACAACCATGGTCTGAAATATGTGAAATTTTAAGGCAATACTGCACATCAGGCTCTATTAATATTAAAATAAAACAATCATAACAAATGAAACTACCCATATGGTCCAGAATAAGTAATTATTAGCAGAATACATTACATAAAATCCTGATACATGTAGCAATGTATTATTTTTTTTTAGTTAGACACATATTAAAACCTTATAATGATACAAGATTTGCTTTCCGCCCCCAAAAAACATTAGGGCATAACAATAATGCACCATTTAGGACCATATGGGTCTTTCTGTTGTATCATTGATTATACTTGGGATGTGCCATTAACGGATCCCCCCCATCCAATAATTGTATTATTATATGTAACAATATAAAACAAATGATTGGCACATGGGAGTCTGGTCATTTTTTCAGTTGAAATCCAGGCTATAGAAATAATGTCCTAATAGAGGCATTCTCTGTAAAATATGCTGATTTCCTATGATTACATCAACAGACGTCAAACCTTACTGCAGAGGCATTTGGTCATACAAATTGAATGTATATGCTTTATGAATACTGAAGTTATTTAAAATGTATATATATATAAAAAAAATATATATTGCAACAGCTGGCCAACAAAAACACATAGTTGTATCTGGCGCGATAGGTATATTTGTCCAAGATACAGACAATATGGAGAATACTTTTCTGTTTGAGCAGGCAGTTTTCTTTCTGGCCAAATGGTGGTGCTGAAGTACCAGGCTGAATGACAATGGGCTTCTTGGCCAGGTGGGGGAGCTAAAGAGGCTTGGGGATGAATAACCTCCTGGGCGGTAACCCTAAGTGTGACTCGGGGTAGAAAAAAGATGCTAAAAGCAAGTCACACTCGGGGTAGGTAAACCTATAGAAAGTAATAGTAAATCGCTATTTACCTGATCCACCGGCGTCCCGCGTCGTCCTTCTCTGCAATGTCCGTCTTCTTTCTTTCTCCAGCCGGCTCCCTCTGCACTTGATGAGTCATCTGGGAGTTCCCCGTGACCTCGGTGTGAGGCAAGAAATTCAAAATCCATTTGTATTGCATTCTATACAAAATAACTGTATACAATGGATTTATATGTAAAAGCAGTACATTGTCTCTGAACATTTATTTTACAGTATAATATAATAGTATGAGTATATTATTTATTTATTTATTTTTTAATTAAAAAAAAAAATATATATTTTTTTTATTAAATTTAAGTTATTATTTTGACATGATTTTGTGTTTCAAACTTTTTCATACTCATACTATTATGTTATTCTGTAAAATAAATTTTTGCGAAAAACATGTACCACTTTTAGACATATTAAACCGGACAGAAATAAATCGCCCAGGAGGTTAAGAGTAAATTATTCCAGCTGAAACCCATCCCAGCAATTAGGCTGTGGATATAAACTCCCAGCCTGCTCTTTCCTGGGCTCCAGTTCTTGGCCCGTAAGATTGGAGTTCAAGGAGTGTTTGGGAAAAACTGTACTGTTAGGGCATTAGGGACCTGTGTAGGTTGCCCAGGACTATTAGTGAGTGAACTAACAGTCAGTTAGAGGCCAAGTGGTCAGGCTTTATTTTGCATGTCTTAAGCTGCGTACACACGTGCAATTTTTGTCGTTGGAAAGGATCTTTCACGATCATTTCCAACGACAAAGGACTACACGATGCATGAACTGTGCTGTACATACAGCACCGTTCTGCTCTATGGAGAGGGGAGGGGGAGAGCGACGGAGCGGCACCCTGCTGCGCGCTCTCCCCCTTCCCTTTCATTAGGATTGGTCGTTGTTCATCGTCAGTGGATCTGCCAGGACAGTCGTTCGGACGATGGACGACGCCGACTGTACACACGCCAGATTTTCGCCCGATATCTGGCCAATGCGGATTATCGGGCGATAAAAATCTGACGTGTGTACGTAGCTTTAGTAAATAAACCCTTACTGCACTGATAACCTGCTGGGGCCTGCTTCCTGTCTGAAACACCTCGCCTGTGAAGTTACATAGACCCTACTACTTTGCTACACCCCCTGTTGCTACGGGTGATCCCACAATATTTAAATATATATATATAGACACACACGTGTGTGTGCGTGTGTATGCCCTTTATTCCCTTAATAGCAAGGTATTTAGGGTGAAAAATACATTTGTTTTTGCAAATAAATTAATTATTGATTACATATTTCTTATATGTCTGGCTCAATGTCTGCACTGCAGAAATCATTTATCTTTACTACACTAACCACAGATTATAATGTTAGGCAGAGTAACTCTGTTGATCAATTTATAAGTATAGATTTTATCTGGCACCATTCCCCTCTATTTTTCATATAATTTTATCCTGCCAGAGTGACTTCAGGGGTCCTGCATTTTCCTCTCTGGCATAAGCTTTGGGATTGTAATTTTTTTAAGACCAGTGTTTCTTTACCATTTTAACACGGGGGGACCCTTGAAATAACTTTGAGATCTTCAGGGAGCCCCTTAAATAATTACTATATCCACAGTACATTAGTGTAATGATCAATCGGAAGAATACCTATTACATTGCTGGCCAGTGGGCAGAATGACATCCTTACAGATAGGCAAAAAGATTATTGGTGTCAATTGATCTGAACAAATTTCTCATTACTCAAGGAACCCCCAGCAACCTCTAGAGGAGCCCACAAAACCTTAGCTAAGAAACAGGTTTCTAGACAATGAGCAAGTAAATGCAATATGAAGGAGCACTGTTCTATCCAATAAATACTGGGACCAGTGGTGAGGATGCACCTTCAGGGGTTGTGTCTGACTTGGGCCTACAAGAAGTGGGTGGAATGATGCTGGGTGTTATTTAACCCGGAAGAGGATCAGTGGATTCACAGAGTGGTGAATTTGCATGGAATGGTGCTGGAGATGTGGTGCCTGCAGTAAAAGCTGCTAATTTTTACACTGCCCATTTTAAAAGCATTGCAAAAATGGAATTGGGTTTTAATCAATTCTGCTTTTTCAGCTTTGCATTATACCAACCTCAACACCAGATGAGGCTAATAACCAGCGGATGGATTCCATTCTTCCCCGTCCATTTAGGTAGTGAAGTATTGGTTTATCACACATAGTTACAATCCTAAAATCAAATAGATAGATACATGGTTAGAAAAAGATTACATGATAGTCATGTAAAAATCAAAATTTATATGTAATAAAGTTAAATGTATAGTTTTTTAAAGTTTTTTTTAATTAAAATAAAATGTACATGACACCTGTCACCTTTTTAAAATTGTTCTGATGTAAAATTTGTAATTATATATTAATGCACAAAAGAGCAGTCATATATGTTCATTATGTAATTGGTTTCTACTTACAGCTTGATAGTGTTACACAATGATTATAAAATAATGTTTCTTATGACAATGCAACTATGGTTATGCATTGACCAAGTTATTGTATTCAAATTCTCAAGTTAATGTTTTTTTAATGCAATACAATTTTGTAGCAAGTTGTCAAAGAAATATCCAAAATCCTAGATGGCTTTATGTTGCAGAGTTGTGTAGTGGTAAAGTATCAAAGAAGGTGGTTAAAACATTTCAGGTTTTTTTATGTGGTTCGATTTTTTTAATTGAAACACCATATACCAAATTTATTGGCTAAACTGTCGCTTTAGTAACACTGCTTCACTTCACAATAAGGATCAAACACAACAAATATTTAAAAAATAAATAATAAATAAAAACATTTTTTATAGGCCTTACGCATGTGTCCGTGTGTACTGTAAACTGTATATTTAAAGAAATGTAAATACATAAGGTAGAATTGTAAATTCATGTTGTAAACATAAACCTTGTAGAGAAAATACACAGGTATTATAATGATGAAACAGTATTTATATAACACCAACATATTATGCAGCGCTGTACATTAAATATGGGTTGCAAGTGACAGACAGATACAGGCAGTGCTACAGGAGGAAGAGAGGACCCTGCCCAGAAGAGCTTACAATCTAAGAGGTGGAGGAAGCAGCCCAAACTAGGAAGGGTTATATGGAATTGTGGGTAAGTAGTGACGGTTAAAGAGACAGAAGAAGACAGGTAAGCAAGTTTGAAGAGATAGGCTCTAAGCGCTCTTTTAAATGTGCAGAAAGTAGGAGCAAGCCGAATAGGACGAGGAAGATCATTGGTTTTGTTTACGTCTGTTTAGAAACCTTACCCCATAGGTGAAAATACAGTTAGTTGATCCTAATTATCTGTTCCTTTGCAACTGAGTAATAACAAAGCTTAAAGCGTACCTAAACTCAGAATTTTCACTTTACATAAAAGGGTGGACAACAAAGGGTGGACAACTTTACATAAAAGGGTGAACAAAGGTAAAAAAAAAAAAAAAGGGTGCAGCACTGCCTGGGGTGACACCTCCGGACCGACTGACAGCCCTGTGGGATTAAAGGTAAGTGGATTTATTTTTTTGTTTTAGGGGACTTTTAGGTTTAGTTCTTTTTTAATGTCAGAAAAAACAGCTAAAACGGAATTGGTAAGTGAACCTTGTAATCCTCCATGCAAATCCCAAAATTTATATTGCATAGTGACAGAGAAAAAAAAAGTAGAAAATAATATAGTAAATGCAATTGCCACACCTATAAACATTGGGAAATAAAAAGCACCATCATGTATGAATAGTTTGGAAAAACAACCATCAATACAAAAAATAGCAAAGTACATTATTAAATATTGCCATATACAAACATTGTCTTCTGTCCCTTGGTCCTAGGAAAAATTACTTCACCCTTTACAACAACTCAAGAAAAAATACAATTATTAGTTATTTCTAAAAAGCAAAGTAGAACTTTTCAAAAATTTTTCAAATATAATAATAGCAAAAAGGTCAGATCTGAGCATGTAGGCCACTTGAAGGATGTCGCTGGGTTGGTAACTGAGATAAAGAAAGGGCAGATTTACTAAACACTTTTTTTTACCTCTGTGTACACAAATGAAAATGGCAGAGCTCAAGTCCAAATTCATAATAGCAATGTCACTACCTTAAATGAGTCACAATGGCTCAGAATTTATATGATAGAAAAACAGCTAGGAAAAATTAAGGTTGACAAAGCACCAGGACCTGATGGATTACATCCACGTGTCCTCAAAGAGCTGTGATTTCAAAGCCATTATTTCTAATTTTTGTAGATTCTTTAGACACTGGCAAGGTACCGATGGATTGGGGAAGGGAGCAAAGTCATTACCAGGTAACTACAGACCCGTTAGTTTAATGTCCATAGTTGGAAAGGTCCTAGAGAGTTTGATAAAGAATCACATAGAAGAGTTTCTGCTAGAAAATAATATTATAAGTGATAGTCAGCATGGCTTCAAGAAAGCCAGACATTGTCAAACAAATTTACTCTCTTTTTATGAGGAAGTAAGTAAACAGGTAGACAGTGGAATAGCAGTTGATATAGTGTACTTGGACTTTGCTAAAGCATTTGACATTGTACCTCACAGACGGTTAATATGCAAGCTAGGGTCAAAAGGTTTAGAAAAGTCAATCTCTAAATGGATAGAGAACTGGCTTAAAGATCACATCCAGGGAGTTGTAATTAATGATTCATACTCTGAATGGTCTAAGGTTATTAGTGGTGTACCCCAGGGTTCAGTGTTGGGACCTTTACTGTTTACCATCTTTATAAATGATATAGAGTTGGGGATTAAAAGTACCATTTCTGTGTTTGCAAATGACATCAAACTATGTAATGGAATTATGTCCATACAGGATGTCTATAATCTACAAGCAGACCTGGATGCTGTTTGATTGGGCAGCCAAGTGGCAAATGACATTTAATATAGATAAATGTAAAATTATGCACTTGGGAGCTAACAACATGCATGCTTCATACTGACTAGGGGGAATACATTTGGGGGAGCCAGAAATGGAAAAGGATCTGGAGGTTCTGGTAGATCATAGACTTAATGACTGCATGCAATGCCAAGCTGAAATATCTAAAGCTAGCAAAGTACTTTCTTGTATTAAAAGAGGAATAGACTGCAGAGATGGAGACATAATCCTGCCCCTGTACAAAGCATTGGTCAGACCACATGTGGAATATACAGTCCAGTTTTGGGCACCAGTTCACAAAAAGGACATTGTGGAATTGGAGAGAGTACATAGAAGGGCAAATAAACTAATAAAAGGAATGGAGGAGCTCAGCTATGAGGAGAGATTAGCTGAACTGAATCTATTCTCCCTTGGGAAGAGACATTAAAGGGGGTTATGATCACCCTGTATAAATATATAAACATAAACTGTCCATATAGAGAACTCTCTTCCCAATTATTCACTTTGAGATCATTACAAAGAACAAGAGGGCACTCTTTGCGTCTGGAGGAAAAGAAGTTTAAGCTCTGGATAAGGAAGGGATTCTTCACTGTAAGGTCTGTGGAAATGTGGAATCGGCTCCGTCGGGAAGTAATTTCAGCAACTACTATAGATTGCTTTAAGAAAAAGCTGCATGTTTTTCTAGAAGCACAGAATATAACTGGGTATTAAGGCTTTAAAGTAAAAATAACAGTGACTGTTGATCCAGAGAACATCCCATTGCCTCATGGAATCAGGAAGGATTTTTTTCCCCTAATCAAGCAAATTGTACCAGGGATTTTTTGCCATCCTCTGGACCAACTATGTCTTATAGGGTTTTATATCTGGGATATGTTTATTTCCCTAGTGGTTGAACTTGATGGACTTATGTCTTTTTTCAACCTAACCTACTATGTAACAATGTCACTGATGAGTATAAAGTAGGCAGAATAGGGAAGTTGAAAGTCTTGACAACATGTCAACATTACTGCCAAGCATTCTGTATTTTTATACTGAGAAGTTATGAACTGAAGTTTTCAGGTTTGTTGCAGTTAGAAAAAATGGTGGCTGTAATACTGATCCAGAGGCTTTAGTAATTTCTAAGGTCCTGTCCCTGAACAAATATTCAGATTAGGAATTCTGACTTTGTTTTTCCTGAAATACATTTCAAGACTGTTAAAGCCAGAGAGAGCCAGACAATAAGGATTTTTTAAAACAGGGTCAGAAATAATAGCTCCTGTATACTTCTCCCAGTTCACAAAAGAGCTCTAACACATAGTTATATTTACAGGGTTATTTAAGGCAGAGTGAAACACAATGATTATATGCAAAATGCAATTATCCAAAGCAAGAATATTCAGGTTCATACAAGCCAGTGAGCAGGGAACTCTGATTGCTATAGTTTTTAGCACTGTACCCTGTCATGGCCTGTCAAGCTACTTTGGTTGTAAGGCTGTCTGAGTCACTGACATGCAACAAGTGAAATGAGGAGTTCTTAATTCAGACACACCTAGCACATAGCAAATAAGGTCAGCAATAATATTATGCTTTACTAAATACCCAATAAAGTTTTCTTGCATTTTAAATATGAATTTGTCAAGACATATAGAGTGATTATAAGTAAGCAAGTACAGTGTAACATAAAAAGGGGGGTGTTGTTCTGGAGTATGTAAAATAAAACAGTTTACAGAGGGGCATTCAGGAAAAAGTACAGCTTGATTTACTGAATGTTTTTTTTTTCTTAATTTCCTTCCACAGTATTATGTATTCTTTGCAGCTCTGTATTTAAATGAAAGCAGTGCAAATGTGAAATGTAAAATGAAGGAAACACACAGAATTAACTTCTGTACTTTTTAACTAAAGTATTCAGTGCACCTTGGGTGGCTGGTATAGGCCAGTCAACTAAATTCCTTTATACAATTTAACAAACCTAGCCAGAAGTTGTTCAGACATTCTGGGCCAGTTGGTTGAATATATTTTTATTACTACAGTTTTTACCCCTGTAGGACCTATTTGGAGACAATGGACCTGATTTATTAAAGCCCTCCCAGGCTGAAGAAAATACACTTTCGTCAAGCGGTGTGATCCAGCAAACCTGGAAAGGATTTCTTCAAATCGTTTGCTATCTGTGTATTTAATTTCTTGCATGAGTTTAGTTTTTATTTCAAGACGATTGCTTTATGTCCCAAAGGGATTTTATTCCCATGAAAAAAATCTCAACAACAAACCAGAGCATGTTCAAGGTGAGGTTTGTCAGTTTAATCTGTATATAATTGCACACTTACGGCTTCACTATACCAAAGATATTTTGTAAATGCTTTTGCTTTTCAGATTCAAAGGCAGTTAACACACACACATGCAGATATATAAATGCAAAGTACATTATATAAACACAGTAGAAAAGAAGAACAGACATGCAAATATCTACAATACCTGCTGTGACAATAGTCTTCTATATGGAAATCTGTTCTGCAGAGAAATGTGTAAAGCTCATTTGTTTAGCGGTGACCTAGTAATATTGAATCGTAAATTTTCTTGTAAAAACTTTTGAAATATTATATGTATACATGCTGTAACAATCTTAGCCTACCTTCAGACAAAGGAATGCACAGAAATTCAAATGTGAGGATAATCTTCTGCCTTCTGTTCAGACACTAGGGACAAAGCTACAGTTCTAGTACTGGTATGTGCGGAGCTTTAAAATATGGGGGGTGGGGTCCAGTAAAACCAATCCTGCTGATTTATTACGTTTGTGTTTTTTTCTAACATGCAAATCCAAACAGCCCTTGACTTTTTGAAAAGTAATAAGACAATGGTTGTAGTGGTCGTAGATACAATGGTCTGATTTATTAAAGCTCTCCAAGGCTGGAGAGGATACACTTTCATCAGTCAAGCTGGGTGATCAAGCAAACCTGGAATGGATTCATTTACTATTTGTTAGCAAATGTTTTGAATCCTGGGCCAGACCCATTCCATGTTTGCTGGATCACCCAGCTTCACTGTTGAAAGTGTATCTTCTCGAGCCTTCAGGAGCTTTATTAAATCAGCTCCAATGTATTTACTGGTATATTTCTTTATTGGATAGAGATACTCCGTCTGTCCTAAAATATATGAAGGTTATTTGGGGTGACCCATTACCCAAAGTGCCTAGTGGCTGATATTATAGGAAGGCACAACTTTTCACACTCTTCCACATGTCTCTCCTAAAGCTTTGTGTATAACATGTGCAGCTCATTTTGAATCAGGATGCAATAAAGGAACATTATTTGCATGTGTAACAAACTAGGCAAACTAGAACTGCAACAAACACAGAACATCAGTATGGGATCAGCTTAATTTACTCTTGCATTACAAATGTACAGTCAGGCCCACAATAAAATTTTACAGTTGTATTTTATCCTAGCACTTAAAGTACATGTAAAAGTTCTTTATCCAGTGGGGAAGGGGTCGGCCCCAGTCTTGTTTTTTTATTGTGGGGTGTTGCCACGGGAGTTACACCACTTTTTTTTGTCCTAGTGGGCAGTGTCACACATTGTAATGGAATCAAAATTTATAAAGTTGTCTCTAGAGCAAAAACAGGGGGGGGGGGAACACACGTTGATTGCCTTACTATCACTAATCACTACCTGATCCCAAGGAGGGGTCATGAAGATGAAGGGTGGTCTGCATTAGGTAGGCAGGACTGACAAACACTTTAGAAATTTTTGTTAAAAAAATTAATAAATAAATAAAAAAGCACACCATATTTTTGGCATATAACCATTTATTTGTCTAAACATTTGAAGTATATTTAAAGTGATAACACAAGGAAATGTACTAAACGTGTTTTTTTTTGGTTTTGCCTTGACATACTCTTTGACCCGTGCTCACTTGAGCAAGCAGGTAGTCCCTAGGAAGAGCTGTGACTTTGGTTTTGCTAATGCTAACACTTGCTAGAGGTAGGGCAATGTCCCCCAGTGACCTTTATAACCACTAATACAAACATTAGGTGAATTTAGTGCAGGAAGTTGCCACCATTAATGTTTTGTGGTTAAAGACAATGAAGTTTCTAATATAAGTAAAATAGCCTGTAAATCAGTCAGACAGAACTCCTACAAAAGTAAGATATGATTGCGTTATGTAAACTTATTTATTGGTCACTGTTACTAAAGTTAATACAAACTTCCATTCCATTCTGAAATCCAACTTTATTGTTTAGTTACAAAGTATATATGTATATTTCACTGCACTTTTATTAAGATGTTAATTTAGATTAAAAGATGTTATTGATATTTCTTGTTAATGTTAACTGTAAAGAATTGTCTTCACGCTGTTTACGTATGTTGCATCAGGAATAGGCTTTCTTTTACTCCCTGGCTCCAAAAATTTCTTAATTGTTGGGACTGAAGATATTCTTGCTTTGAAAGCCTACAGAAGAAAGGAAATAACAATAGATGATTAAAACCCATAATTTCTAAAAAAAAAAAAAAAATACCTGTAAAATGCCAAGTTTTTGTGATGCAAAAAAATTAGACCACAGTAATTTCATGACTTTTCCCACCTTTATTGTAAGCTATAGCCAGACATCACCAAAAAGATAACCTTCCCCACAGTGAATCATGATGGTGGCAGTATCATGCTTTGGGTTGCTTTTCTTCAGCTGGAACTGGGGCCTTAGGTATGATGCAGGAAATTATGAAGCATTCCAAATACCTGTCACTTTTGGTTTAAAACTTTCAGGCATCTGCTAGAAATCTGAATATGAAGTGGAGTTTCAGCTTTCAACCCAACAGTGATTCCAAGTATACATCCAAATCAACAAAAGAATGGCTTTGCCAGAAGAAAATTAAAGTTTTGGAATGGCCCAGCCACAGCCCAGACTTAAATCCAATAGAAAATCTGTGGGGGACCTGAAGAGGGCTGTGCATAAATGCCCTCGCAATATGACAGATTTGGAGCACTTTTGAAAGGAAGAGTGGGCAAATATTGCAAAATCACTTAATGTTTAAGTATAGTATAAGATAAAGTATTAGCTTATGAGTGTGCACACCTATTCAACAAACATTGAACATTTTTCATATTTTTATCTCTAAAAGAATTGTTTTTCAATGAATTTTACAGGTTATAGATCACATTAGAGTGGTAATAGTTTGGAAATTATTTATTGCGGTCTCATTTTTTTACATCACAAAAACCTGGCACACTTTTTATATCCAATGTATATTAGGACGATAGCACCATAAAAAGGGTATAGAAAACAACTCTGAAATTTCTTGCTAGGGCTAATAGACAACTGTAATAGTCATTTAATATACAAAGAAATAACAACTATTATGAAATGGTGTGTTTTGTCCATACACATTTTTCACCAATTCACCACAGAATTATTTAAAAAATGACCCATGCAGTAATCACAGTCCCGTCTCATGTGCTATTATACCTAAATCAGAGCTCGGATGCAGCACTGTCCCACCATTCTCTGCCTAGTCCCCAGCTGCTTCTGGCTTTTTACATACATTTTTTTCCAGGGACTTTTCCATTGTGGAAATATGAATAAAGTTATGTGTGAATGAAAAGAAGAGTTGAATTGAGCATTTTACTTCATCCCTATAGTGGAAGCCATACCTGAGGACTGGAGCACAAGCATCAACTAGTCATAAACTAACAAATTTGTTTACCTGTAAATTAGGAAAACTTTGAAGGACATCAGGATGTAGCTCTTCCGTTGCTAAAATTGCTTCTAGAAGATGCACGTCTGCTAAACTTAATGTTTTTCCAACTAAATATTCATCTTTTTCCAAAGCCTTAAAGAAAAAAAAACATGTTAGCTGCACAAAAATGTAAATCACAGGGATCAACATGTAAAGGGTCCTTACAAAGTTTGAACCTATTTCTCCCACTGTAGTATCAGAGTTCTTCTTCTATAGTCAGAAAGGGGGGCAGACAATTTTTGGGTATTGAAGGCACTCAATGTAACATTGTTTTCTGTGTGCTGGAGACTCATTGACCTGCCATGAGATAGATTTCCTTGTCTTAAAATAGATGGACATGGGGCAAGGTTCCCTCAGAATTCCGATTCCTATGGACAATAAAGTGTACCATGGCATTGGATAATCATAGTCAGTTCCAGACAATTCTAACTCTAGGATATAAAGTGCTATTTTTATATGTAGCAGAGAACATTTACAGCTAGTCATTTTACAGCTAGTAACACAATTTAGTCAGTGTGAAAACTAATCATTCGTTTTTGACTTAGACAGGTTTTTGGGTTACCGTGTAATTCACCTGCATATTACAAAAACCTTGAGACTACCAGAATGCAATATTAGGAAAAAAAAATTAAAAAGTTGGAGATGCTTGCACAGAGACAAGCGTAATGTACATCTGGGCAAGGAACGTAGAGTTTAGTTAAAGTAATAATTCCTGTTCTTTTCAGTGATGGCAACAACCGTAATTATTATGTACTCCTTACGGAAAGCAAGGAAAGAAGGTGAAGGCAGCATGTAGTAATCAGGAGAGGTGTTATCCCAATTCATAATACATCATGGACAGGCTTGACTTGACTATTTCTGGCCATTAATACTGGACCATTGTAAAAAGAGTCATACTTTTTCATAAACTGGAAAATATCTATTCAAGGCTCTTTGTTTGATAAGATCAAATTGTTTCTTCTTTTCAGCTTCATCCAGAAAGAATGAGGTCATAATCAGTCCCATTAAGTCAGTGGTTCCTTCAACATACACATCAATGCTGAAACAAGATAAAAAGATGCATAGTTATCAATATTTATGATTTGTGCGGTTACATAGTTACTATACTCACTATGAGTGATATCCCTGACCGTTGGATGCATGCAACCTCCTATGCAGATCCTAGTACCTCTTTGAGCAGGGCAAGAGGCCTTCAATTTTGCTTGATGCATTTTTAAATAAAATCAATGTTCATGAAACATATAAATGCATGATGTGCATTGATGTTTACTACCAAGTGTAGTGCACCATGCATTCAAAATGCACAATGCATACAATAACTTATTGCATTTCCAGTGATTGCAAAAGAAACATATGCGGGGGGAAAAATGCATAGGTGTAAATCCAGTTACTGTGAGTAATAGACTATGGCACTACAATACAATATAATACAGCTGTTTTTATTCACATAGGCTAAAAACACAATTACACTTCACACTGTGAACTGTAATGCATACTGTTGTAACTTTTGTTTATTTATTGTTTTGTAATAAATACTCACCATGCTCTTTCTTTTGTATTCTTCCCATATATATTGTATTTTCCAGCTATGTAGCTCAGGATAGCTTTAGTTTGTACTAGTTTCATGCCATCTATTTCCACCATTGGAACTTGCTGAAAGAGCAAATCTCCACCTAGGAAAATAAACCAAGGGCAGGATGAGTAATAGTCACTTCCAAGCTGAGCCGTCACTGTGTCCATTGCACTGAATTCCGCAGCATCTCACAAGTACCATCTTTATTCAACCTCTATAAAAGGTCCAAGTTATATATAGTCATTTCCATGGTATATGCAAGAGCATAGGCAAAGGCAATACACTACTGTTATAGCATAAACTAGCCTTGGCCTTGAAGTTGGTACATTGGCAGTCCATTTATTTTTATAATGGCAGATGTTCATCAGCTAGGACCATTGCAAAGCTAATGAAAAGCTTCCACTGCATACCTTCTGAAAATGCTAATTGCCTGAGCTGGCCAACTGGCTTTTATACTTTCTGAGCCACCAGCCCAGAACAAGTATGTAGATCATTCAATTCTCAACTGCATACTTGTTTCTGATTAGTAACCCACACTAATAAATCCAGCATGTTAGTATGGGTCCATAAACTAGCATTTGCAAATGGAAAGTCTGAAATGGCAGTCTCTATAATTTTTTTTTCAGTAAATGTGCTGACTGCAGTGAGTGTGTTTACTGGGGTTTGATATAGAGGCCTACGTCCTTATGCCTCCGTTTATTTTTTCTCTGCGAGATTTGATTTGGATTGGTGGCTGTCAGAACTGTTTTGGTTTTACATTCAGTTTAACAGTGAAATTTATATTGGGCTGTGAGAGGCCATGGTCACCAGGTTTAGGGCCTGGAGCAAATTTTGCAGCATATAAACAAACTGAACTATTTAAACAGGTAGACTGTGTTCCTTGCATGCACCTCAGGAATAATTGTGTGTTACATGCTGGTGTTCGTTCAGGTAAACCTTCCAATAGGTTTTGTCTCCTTTTTTTTTGATGTAACCATACAACATTATTACATTTTAATCAAACAAAGCTTACCACAAAATTAGCAAACGTGCTATTTAGGTCTCACTGGATAATTTAATGCTGGTAAATTAGCCAATGGCTTTTGTTTACACCAAAGTGCCAGTGGCATTTTCTCTACATTATTATTATAAAAAGAGTAGTGCATTTGAGTTCAGCTGTTATGATTTTTTTTCAGAACAAATCCATCTACTGCTGCAACTCTGTCTCTATAAAAAAAAAATTCTAAAACTAAAAATTATGTAATCAAATTAGCATTAGCCTATTGCCTGCCATTAGCCTGGGAGACAGGTGTAAAGCACCCAGAAAGCAAGCCTTGTACACTGAGCAACTTCTTTCCATCCTTATGCAGTGAGCAGCACAGACAAATATGGCTTAAATATGCAGATAGGTTTTTTGCAATTTCTGCATTATTGTTGTACTTCTTCTGCAAGGGTACAGTATATAGATATGGTGTATTTTTTACAGAGTTGTTATGATACATTTATCTAAATTATCTTTTCCAAGATTTTTACAATTTACCTAATGTTCCATGTGACATCTATTTTGATTGTGGCATTTTTTTTTTAAATACACACTGTCTTTTTTAATATCACAGGAAGTAATCAATAGGGATGAGCAAACAAAACTTTAAAATTCGATCTCTCGGCGATTCAGCCCGTTCCCGCTTGTAATGCTGAGCTATTGGTCTCAATACATTGAGTCAGCAACCTGGTACATGTATGCTAAACAAGAAAGTTTACAAAAAGTCAAGAAAAATTTTCTGGGTCAATGAGTCAAAATACGGGCACAACAAATGATGGTGCTGGGAAGTTATGTCACACAGTAATAAAAACCTGACAGAGGTTTTAACCCTTCTACATTTACTGAAATAAGTTTTGTTGCATACTCACAAGCACACACAAATTCTCATCAGTAACAGCAGAATTAAAAGCCAAAGGTTAAAAGAAAGCAATGTTTTGGAGCTTTGAAGACTTCTTCATTTGACAAGAGTTGACATCACTTCATATCCTTGTGACTATTAAATGTTCTCTTGTCCAAGAGCATTAGATTGGATAGTGAATGTATTTGTATCTTGATCAAATGACCAGTTCTTGACCAACCACCAGTTCTAAATTTTTGTATTGCTGGAATTCGGTTTTAAAAGCACCCCGATAACCTGTACTCATGCATTATGATTAAGGTGTGATTATAAATAGCAAGGTCACAGTTTAGACAGCTAAAGTAACAAATACATACTTTTCAGCAATTTTTGATAGTCATCCTTTGTTTCAAATAGCTTCTCTTCAAACTGTCAAGAAAAAAAAAAAAAGTCAAAATACATTGGTAAAGCATGCTGGGAAATGTCTGTTGCTACTATTGTTGGTCGAACAGCCAAGTGTTCGATTCGGCAGCTATTCGGTCGAATAGCCCAATGTTTTTCGGGTGATTGAATGCCTGATTAGAACACCAATAAAGTCTATTGGGGGGGGAAATCGGGTTTTTTCCGGGATTGTGTAGAACTCCAAAAGCAATCAGTGGAGCGGAGCTGACAGCTCTGCTCCCAATTTCTTTTGCAGCCCTAGTGTAACTTTAGTATGGATTCTTGGATAGAGATTCTCTATCCGAGAACACAATGTTCTTGGATAGAGAATCTCTCTGACCGCAAAGTTCCCACGGTGGGAACTGAACTGCAGATGAACTCTCAATGGAGAAACTCTTTTGGATTCTCAGGGCTGCAATCATTTTTGAATCCCTGAGAACCCTCCTGTTTCTGATCCCCAGGCACTAGTGGTTAATTTACCTCAAGTACCCGGGGATCACAGTGCAACTGCAGATGAACTCTCAATGAAGTTTCTCCATTGAGAGTTCATCTGAGTTCAGTTCCCACGGTTACAGGGCTATGCTTATCACTAATAAGTACAGCCCGGGGAGCGTGGGAACTTGCGGTTTACAACTGATAGGAGGCACAGGAGTGCTTCCAGTCAGCTGTGACTGCAAATGAACTCTCAGTGGAGTTCCTCCATTGAGAGTTCTCCAAAGTTCAGTTCCAACAGTCACCGGGCTGTACTTATCAGCCCGGTGACCATGGAAACTGAACTGCAGATGAAGTTTATTTTTAAACATGAATTCGCAAAGTCGAATTCCGTGTTTTTTGGGTCGGGTCTGCCCGAATTCGAACCGACATTTTCGGGTCGAATAAAGGTACAACTCGAATTCGAAAACCAACACTAGTTGATACACAGCATTGGAAAGATGAAGTGGGGAAAAAAGCCAAAAGATGCCCATAGAAACTAGAGGAGGGTTTAACAAGATGTACAATTGCATGAATAAATCTCTCAAGCCTGTGGGCGGCTTTAGGGCTCATTTCTAACTAGAAAAATGAATATTAAATGAACCAGTACTTCAGAGACTAACAGCTTCCCATAATTGTTTTTACTAGGCTCTCAATTTCATTCCTTCAGCAGAGTTGTGGTTTACATTAAATATGTATATACAATTATATTGTTTCGGATCATTATTCATGCCCTTTTACCTGTATCATTGCATTAGATGGACTGTGTAATTTTCATATAATTATGTAACTTCCGTATAATCTTTATACTCACTCCTATGAAATTTATAATTATGATTTCTTTTTTTTTTGTAGTTCTTTTTGAAATAGCGCCACATATACATTTGTTCTCCCCCGAGGGAGCCTTTATAGGCAAAACGTGTTGGGGGAAAAAAAGACAAATGACTATTTTGTGCATGTGATTACATTCTATATGTCTACCTAATACGGAAACTATATGTATGCTTCTAATAGGAGCACTATGTCCAGAGTGTGAACTAGTATAGTAGATATCAGTTAGAATTCAGTCTCTCGTTAATATTATATGTTATTTTTTATCATATAAATAAATTAGTTACATTTTTAAGACATATTGCCAAAAAATCCTGCTTTCTTTCCCTTTCACATATTTTCGATTACATTAAATATATACTGTACATATTTATTTATGAATTAATATATAGCGGATACCTTCTGCAGCTCTATTAGAGTTCATAGTCATGTCACTGTCTCATACAAATGTCATTAACAAAGACCAAGTCAGGATGGGGAGAAGTCAATTAATCTGCAAGTATGTGTGTAAGATGTGGGACAAAACTCACACAAACATGGGAAGAAGATACAAACTTTTGTTCTGGCCAGGAATCAAACCTGGAACTCTATTGTTGTGAGACCAGGGAAAGAGAACTTTCCTGCTTCTTACCTACTTATTATTAAACCTTTGTCACAGGGACAAAGATTAAGGGTGAATAATAGATAGGGTCACATAGCAATGTAAACCAGACAAAAGTTCTATCTTTCACTTTAATAAAAACAATATGAATGTTTGTATTCATCATTAAATCCTTTCCTCGGTTCATTGATAGATACAGCTCTCTTGACAACTGGATAATTATACAGGATTTGGAATCTAGGTATGAAACGAAAACGAAGTCTAAAGAGGCTCCTGCAACTGACCCAAGCCAATCAGTCAAATGAAAATTTCACAGGCTGCCCATGCCAAATTAGGTCCAAACTCTATTAGAATTCTTTATGAAGTGAATTAATTCACCCCTAGCCTAAGCTTTTTGTTTAGTCCTTAGTGTCTCAGGTAGATGGCAACATAAACCCTATCCTGGATAATAAATAAAAGATTTTTATTTAGCAAAAGATAAAAAAATATAACAATTATTTCACTACTAAGGAGTGTATTTGTAAATTTTTTCCCCTGTCAATTCGGTCTAAACTGTCCATATAATTCCTATTCTAACAGCTGTGCATTTTTGACAATTGGCCAATAGGTGGCAGAAGCACTCGTTGTTGGAATAGGCACTGAAAGAAGTGCAGAAGGATTAGAACACCTGTCCTCTAAATATTACAAAATATTTGGTGTGTCACTTCATAATATAAATGAGGAATATTGTCAGAAATATAAATCAATCCTGTGTTTAAAAAAATTGAGCATTTTTGCATTTTTAGAAAATTGAGTTTATGAAGGGCATGCAAGGCTTTTGGTATAGCAGAGATAATTTGCCATGACACTCATTACCTGAATCAGAAAATTATATTTCACTGTGCATGTATATACAGAAAGATATACATATACTATTTTTAGCATATGGCAAAAAATGGAAGTAGTTATCTGGTTGTTTTACAGCTAACACAGATTATTTATCAATTTAATAAAATAATACATTTTGGTGACCATTTTCTAGCTAGATACCATTGTGTTTGGAGAGAAATACACTTGGAATTGAATTATACCAACCTCAACACCAACTGCAGCCAATGCCCAACGAATAGACTCCATTTTCCCCCTTCCATTGAAGTAGTGAAGCACTGGTTTATCAGACATGGTTACAGCCCTAGAAAAATAAATGTATAAACTGTTATGAGAAAGCCATTGTACAGTCTTTTCAGTGATTTTTCTTACAATGCAAATCCACGGAATTGATTTATTGAAAACAATGTCAGTGTCTGTTATCTTATTTCAACATTTAAAAGAATGCTACACTGAACTAATTAGCCCTTCCAGTGGCTAATTTCTAAATTTCACATAATTCCAAATATACAGAGAGGCTGGCATTAGTAGATAAATGCGAAAGCCATGGGGAAATTACTTTTTTACTGTTGCCTTATTATTAGATGTAATTTTACTGCCTTGTTTGAAAAAATTTAATAATAAATGCTTTTATTTTTACAAGGAATACCCAGTGACAGCCAAATAGAGTATTACAAGAAGCTATTTATGGTCAGGCTCACAAAAACTCAAAGGCTGGAGTCATTTGATGCTAGAGTCATCCCGAGCCACTGTCAGCACAAGAAGAACATATGACAATTCTGATTAAATGCTTTTCAGGTGAACTTTTGGTGAAATCAGCAGGTAACCCTTGCACTGTATTGGTAAAAGCTCATTTGGTATTAGCTGTTTCACTGTTGGAGCATGTTGTGTTTACTAGAAGCAGTGGTTTAACATGGAGGTGCTCCTGAATCTCATTTAATGCTTTATGCAGAGTGAGGGGGCCATTTAAGATAACCTTCTCCTTGAAGCACTAGCATCCACTCACATTGTAGAACAAGAGTAACATCAAGCAATCAGTAGGTAGGAGTTACAGCTACTTTCCAGATGCTCCAGCTAAAACAGCTTTATACTGTACTCACTTCTAGGATAACCTTGCGTCCAGCTATTCCACTATACTTGTTCCTACAAATAAATGCCTCGTTAAAAAAATAAAATAAATAAAAAAGTTCCAACTCTTTATTTTACTTTGACTCCAGCAGTACAAATTTAGGTGCACAGGGGTTCAAGCTGTAGCCCTGGGACCGCTTTTCAGAAATGGTTAATAATTTTTTTTAAACTAATTTTTTTAACAGTTGTAACAATAAGATGAGGATAATTTTTAACCAACCCCAACCCCTTGGAATCTATTAGGTCATGTAAGGTGCATGATGCTTGCCGTTTTCCCTTTCATGGGAAAAAGGCTGTTTTGCCATTACCTTCTCTGTTACAAAGCAACAGCCCGCTTCAGACTCCTTTTCCAGCATGAACTATATTTAATTTTGTTTATTAGTAGCAGGCAAACTTTTACCATTTGCTAGGAACGCATTACTGTAAGCAACTCCAACTACCACACCAACAAAAGAATAACCTATGTTTGCTATACATGTAGCTCAACCCATATGATAAAATGTATTTACTTAGTGAGGCCCTTTTATGACTATGACATTTGCACAAGTCAAAAACCTATGTGTTTGCCACAGACATAGGACATACATTCGACATTGGAATATGTGTGTGCTTGATCACGATACAAAAAGATATTTCCTTAAATAGGAAGATAAAAACAAAAACAGATTTACAAATTTGACTGTAACATATATATGTAAAAAAAAAAGTGTGTAATGATAATGGTGCCACAATGCTATTTTCTGTTATAAACTGTACTTCAAAGAGGAAAGCTGAGCAATTGCTAAGAAGTTAGTCACCTTATTATATGGATATAAACAGGTAGAAGCTGTACACATTATTCTAATACATATAAAATACTAGTAAAAAGAAGTGTATAGAGCAGGTGCAGGTCCTAGGAGATTTTATACCTGCAGCAGTAAACATACTTCTTTTGGATGCTTAAGAAACATACTTCTGTTTGGATGCCATTATGACTAGGAAAAACTTCAGCAGTTCTGTCACTACTAGGGAGTGTTAGGGCTTTACCCCGCATAATGGTAAAACTAGGGTTCATGACAATATCTCCTGTTTGAAAACTTTGAATATCTGCAGCTGCTGGCACATTACAAAGTTCCATTATTGTTCATTACACTGCTGACCATAGTTTAAAGACAAAGCTGGGCTTTATATTAAAAATAAAAAAATGATCCAAATGAATCTGCCATCATATCCGTGGTAATGAACCAAGGGTTGTCACTTGTGACTATGTGTTACCAATGGTATTAACAGTAAATATACAATAGGATTGATATTTTCCCAGACAATGTGGCAAACCTACCCAAATAACACAGGAGGAGAGGACCCTGCCCCCAAGAGATTACAATCTAGAAGGTGGGGGAAGTAACACACAATACATCAATATAAGAATGAAACAAGGGTCTCTAAGTTAGAGTTCCCAGTGTGGGAAATAATTGCACAGGGCACATTGTGGTAGAAGCATTTAGTTAGCTTTAATACAGTGTAGAAAGTATTTAAAAGTCTAAATGGCTGGAGGAAATTCCTCAGACTATCGCAGTATACAGCCTGCTTCCTACACATGTATGTAATCTTGGAGTTGGTATCCAAGGCAACCATTCCGGCCTAGTCAGCACATTTCATGCAGAAAAACAATTATCTGCAGATTTATATAACACTAGCTGATTACCAGGCCTTGCCCGGGTATTTATTTATTGCAATCTAATATTAATGTCCAAATATAAGCAAAAGGCATACTGTGCTGAGCAATACATACACATATAGATGCAAATATACCTCGCTGTGTGGTGCACTCTCATGAGTCTCAGTCATATGACACACACACACTTTCTCTGCATATTCACTATATTACAAATTTACAGTGAATGTTTTGCATCTTGAGAAGCAATAGACATTGAAGACAGCACAGATCCATGCAAATAAACACATACATATGATATTATAAACACAAATCACTACTGAATTATCATTCAGGAATTACAAGTGTCCTGGTAAAGGCTTTTATAACATTGTATGTGTACATGCAGTATAAATGTCACCCTACCTGCAGACAATGGGACACACAGCAATTCAGATGTAAATGGCCCTCTGCTCACTCACAGACTACACATCTGCATCTTATACAAAGTATTAGCCCAGAGGGGTGGGGTCCCTCCGACCAATCCTGTTGCTCCATTGCTTGCAGATTTGCATGTTCAAGAAAGTACAAAGTTCCTTAGGATTTCAAAACTTTCAAAGACATGAGAAAAAACATTTATGGTTGGAGAGGGATAATAAAAACTAGTAATAGCTTAGTATACCTCAGCTGCAATTGTAATGCATTAATAAAATTTACAACAAAAATGATAAATCTCAATAACTTCAGAAAAAAAACAAAATCAGCCCTTATATACAGCACATGTCAGCAAGAACTAAAGTATGTGAGGGTGATTTGGCGTGACATCTGTCACCTCATTGATCGCTAGAATTCCTATAGGCTGATCTGATTGGTTAGGCTGGTGTCCCTTACCCCCCTTCATTCACAACACTCTCCTGAAGCCCTGCGCTCAGTAGTAGAGTAGTAATAGCTTAGATACCTGTAGAGGAGTACAAATGTATCTCTGATACAGCCAAAAGTATAAGCATTCATATCATGCACATCCAAGTGTGGCCCTGCAGTAGCAGAATGCCATTCTTTTATAAACAAACTTTTTATCAGGTAATAAAATGGTTGTCTATATTACATGTTCATTATTATTTCATGTTTATTATTATATTATTTAGTGTGTAATATGGGAGAATAGGTTGCACACCTGATGCTGGCCATACACTGGCTGCTATTTCTAATAGACTCAACATTAGATTTTATATTTATAGCGCCCTGTGTCAACTACAAAACACTTTCCCTAAATGTTATGAGGAAAATAGGCGATTAATTTGTTCTGTAAACTCATTCCAGGATGGCCATGTTAATTCTCCATAAATACAGCACAGTGAGAGTACAATGTCATCCTGTGGCAGGCAGTGTGTTACTGGCAGGATACCCAGGTATAAAAGAAAAAGAAAAGAAAATACACACATTTATCATATCTGGACATTGGTAATCTACAATATATCACATATGTGAAGGTTTAACCACAACTTTCTACCGCAACTATCATAGTTTTAACTATATGGCACAAGCATTACCACAACTTGGAAGTTTATATGAGCCCCAAATGTTTTATTGCGCATGTTCTTCTGAAACAACGGAAACAGAAATGCAGAGAACCACACTGACATCTTGTACATATTAGCATTAATCCCATAAATGAATATATTAGTTTCCTAAAACTGCTCTTAGAATACCAGTTATACTCTTCATCCTCTGTACAGATGTTCTTATTGAATGGGCCTGATTTATAAAACCGCTACAAGACTGGTGAAGACAGTCTATGGGTATGGATCTAGTCTAGGATTTAAAAACATTTGCCAACAAATAAATTATTTTTAAGTAATCCATTCCAGGTTTACTAGATCAAACCAGTTCATTGCAATAGTCTATCTTCTCCAGTCTTGGAGCTTTAATAAATCAGGCCCCTGTGTTACAACTTTATTTGCTTTCCCAATTGTTTATTCAAGAAGCATTTAAACAACAAAAGAAATACAAATTAGTGACAACAGAACTCTGGTTAGGTGTTAAATTAATTTACATTGTATTTCTTCAGCATCAGTAAAACTCCCTTTATACCATTTGCCAAGCTAAGAATATGTAAATGTCAAACATAGACAAGCAGGCCTATAGAGTTTATCACCTTTACTATTTGAAGACTAAACCTGAAGTGATTGCATAAATGTATACAACAAAAGATGACCATTTCTCCAGAACATGTAAGTCAAACTGCTATTGGTGATGGAGTATATTGCATTGTGCTATCCAGACTTACCTATACATTATGATTTGTTTTTCATACTGTTTACCAATAAATACAATTACAAGTAAAAGCTAATGTTTTTTTATTGTATTTTTCCATTTTTCTATTGACCACCGGATCGGAGGCAATACTGATATATTTGAAAAATTACCATTTTTGATTCTGTTGGCCAGTGTTTCTGAAGTAATGCTGTAAGGCAACACATGGCTTTATATAAAAAAAACAGTATACAGCCTGCTTCCTACACATGTATGTAATCTGGGAGTTGGTATCCAAGGCAACCATTCCGGCCTAGTCAGCAGATGTCATGCAGAAAAACAATTATCTGCAGATTTATATAACATGTAACTAAACTGTGCTGGGTGTACCTCTGCTCTTGGATTCACAGTACATATTTCCCAACAGAAAGTACAAAGACTTTACTGAATAGAAGGAACCAGGGAGGTGGAGAAAACAGATTTATATTTACTATATAACCTTATGAACTGTTACTGTGTTAAATAAATTTAAAATTGTGTTGTTTTATTACTAAATAAGCACTGAAAAAAAAGTAAAAAAAAATTAAACTTATTAGCAATGCATTGCATTAAAGTGTGTCACTACAGTACTTTCCACAAGTGCTTGTTTTCCCATCTCCATCCCATGTACAGACTGTTTTCCTTTTGTATACAATTGTGCCCTATATAATTGTATAATTTACCTACTGCACCATTATAAGTAGTTTCACTAAGTAGATGCTATGACTAATTAGTACAATGCCATGATCAGCATATATAGATACACCTTTGTAATCCTAACAAGTAAATTGCTGCTATTAATCATTATTGTGGATTCTTTATATGTTGGTCAGAAAGGATGGATAATTCAGTTGTGAATTGCTGCAACTTCTTAAAAGTAAGCATTTCACTAACTACTGTTTATCAGACTTTTTACATCATCCACTCTTGTTAAAAAAAAAAAATCTGAAGTCAATGTTTCAGTCAAATACATCACAAATAATAAAGTTGCAGAAATGTACCCAGTGATTAACTTATGTTTTCTAAATCATAATAAGTACCTTCCGTTTAAAATTGGTATTAACTATGGTTTGTTTGTTTTCTACACATGAAATAATGTTAAGTCAGGAGCAGAAAAAAAAAACTGTTAATTTTAGGCAGAAACACAGCTCCCAATTAGATAACTACAATTACCTACAATTGTACGCTCTAGCAACGGTCGCCGACCTTCCTGAGCTCATGAACCACTAAATTCATAATTTTAAATACCATGGCCCATTAATATGAATTTTTAAAAAAAAGATAAATACATTTGTAAACTAATGATCTTCCTAATGGCGTCTAACAAGGACCGTGGAGGCTCTGATTCATTGATCAGCTCACGGGTAAGTGAAGTATTACTATTGGTACTATTATAATAATTATAATATATTATCATTACTTGCATTATCTTTAGTATTACTAAAGGAATTCAAAATATTTGTTTGCTTTTTCACAATCATTATGGGATTTTTTTGTTTTTAATCTAAGAGCAAACAGGAAATGATAGTTATCAAAGTCAAACTATTTGATGCCATATAACAAATTAAATATAACAGTTAAGGAAAATACACATTTAGGGTCATACTTACCTAAAAGAGCATCTGAGAAAAAAAACAAAATAAAACCAACTGGATGGAGCAGGTTGACTGTTGGAATGGTGGAAGCAATACTAAAGCGTACGGCTAGGCAATGGTTGCATCATACAACTTAAAGCTACACTGACCTTGTATGTCAAAAGTTTTTTTGTGGACCACCACTCGGTTGGTGAACACTGCACTATGGGGTTATTTGTTCAATCTACTGGCAGTTATAGAATTACACCAGAGTGTAATCATCTGTATGCCTCCAGGAAAATGCAAGGGCACTCTGAGCACTGACAGCTGGATATCAGTGAAACCAGGACAATTGGAGCTATGTGATCATTCTGCAGTCCCAAGATAAGGACTAGAAGGGCTAATTACACTTCTTGAAATACCAAGGGATTGTGTACAAAACATGGGAAAGTTTTTATTGTTTTACAGCATCAAAGGGTATTGTTTGCACTTTTCTAACACATATAAGAAATTACTTTCAATGTGTTTTCACTGGAAATAGGTGCTACAAAACACATACCATACAGTAAGGTGCTACTGCAAGGTATATTGAGATGACAATCAAATAGAATGCCAGCACCTAGTACTGCCGTGTTGCATGTAATTGTGCTTTATGGTGTTATTGAAATAACAAAAAGAGAATGAATATATCAAGAATATATAATATCAGAATGAATATGAGTGTATCAGCCAATAGGAAGTGATCCTGCATAACCTGGCATTTTCTAGTAAAGCGTTTATCAACCAGGGTTCTAGGAACTAATAAATAGCGGTCATGGTTTATCACCATTTAATATTATTACAAAGAAGGGTGTGTACCACATTAGCTATGTAGATGTATCTGCATATAACAGTCACTTACAGCTTCACTTTATTACAAATTTACAGTGAATGTTTTGCATCTTGATAAGCAATAGACATTGAAGACAGCACAGATCCATGCAAATATACACATACATATGATATTATATACA
>NC_092861.1:63183020-63184554 GCF_032062135.1 Pyxicephalus adspersus
TTTAGGAAATTTATTCCAGGCCATTGTGTTACCACATTTTGCATTTCTATTGTTTATTCAAGAAGTATTTAAACAACAAAAGAATTACAAATTAGTGACATCAGAACTCTGGTTAGGTGTTAAATGAATTTACATTGTATTTCTTGAGCATCAGTAAAACTCCCTTTATACCATTTGCCAAGCTAAGAATATGTAAATGTCAGACATGGACAAGCTGAGAGTTTATCACTTTGCACTCACCTTTACTAGGTGCAGTTTTATTTGAAGACTAATAATAACTTTCACTTTGAACAGGGAGGATAAATCTAATATACTGGGCTGATGTGGATGTGCTGCCCTAAACCTGACTGCCCTAAACGAGGACATCATATGGCACATTTTCATCTTTATGGAACCCACAAAAAGAGTGAATTGATTCTGTTGGCCAGTGTTTGTGAAGCCATGCTGTTTGGCATTGCTGGGGTAATACTGGGGACCAGATTGCCTTGTCCCCCAACACCTGGAAAGTCAAAATACCCCAAACCTATGGAAAAAATATAACAGGACTTAAGGCAGGGCTCTACTTCCATGAAGTGGAAAGCTGTGCATGCTTTTTTCATTCACATTGTGTTGCCATGTTTTTTTCCACCTATAACTATGTATGACAAATTCTTCATACTCTGATATTACTGTGTTACTTAGTGGAGCTCTGCACTCCTCTTACAATGCTCACATTCACTTTTCCACCTCACTTTAAGATCTTGCCCCTTTTTGTCGGTGCTGAAGAAACTGCCTAGCTAGCAGAATGTGCAATGACAGATCTAAGAGTGGTATAAACAAGTATGAATAGGAGGAGGGGATCAAAGGATAACTATAATAAAAGTACAGTTATACTTTAGAAAGGTTACAGCAAGTGCAGAAATATATTAGTCATATCACCCCTTAATAATTTTTTATGTGCTGTACGGTTATTTTTATTTTCCTTCAGAATACACACTAGGTATTCTCTGTGGTGGATCACTACACAACTGGGGACAACCACTGTCATATCCTATGGAGGAGGGCACGCTTGTCCTCCCCTTCTCTATAGAACTGAACAGGAGCAACGCTCCTCCATTCTACTGTAACTGGAAAACAATTGTGAAAGTTTAATGTCTGCATACAGCTGTACACATAAAACATGACAATTAGAACCCTAATTATTATTATTATTATTATTAAACAGGATTTATATAGCGCCAACATATTACGCAGCGCTGTACATTAAATAGGGATCCACCCAAAGCACATATAGAGACATTTTATATTTAAAACTCCAGATTTTTTCTGTCAGATACTTAAATTGAAGGTGAATACTAGCAGTTATCTTTTTTATGGCAGAGATATTAGGCCGGCCATGTATGATACAATAAACTGAATAATGTGTTCTTTATCACCAGATAAGCTTCCATTAATGGTTATATGATTATGGACCACATGACAATTGCTGTTATGCTTGGAAACCTAGGCAGGAGTCTAGCACCAGGTACAACATTCATGCTACTACAGTAACCAA
>NC_092861.1:63186042-63202779 GCF_032062135.1 Pyxicephalus adspersus
ATTTTTTTTATCATCATATTTGTACTTTTCAATGTCTAATTGTTATGTAATCTTTCATGAGTCAGGTGGGATAAAAAGTTAGTTTTTAAATGTGTATGTAACTGTATTTTTAAACTTGCAAGTCATATTTATCTGTTTAAAGATAAGGCACAACGCCCAGACATATCATACAGGAGCATGCAATGGGTTTTATGAATTTGCTACATGCATAGCTACTGGGGGGTGTATATCATACATACACAGACAAACACATGCATTGCAGATCACCACAAGTGGTTCAATGCATCAGGAATAAATGCTACATCTTCTGTATGTGTTAACCTCATGATGGTTAACACATTCAGTAAACATGATGGTTGAAAAAAGGTCACATACATTCTAAAAAGGTGTTTTCACGCAGATAAAGGATATCTGCCATGTATTAAATGTCCTCTCTATGGTTCAATTAAAACAAAAACAGTGACCTGAATACCAAGCGTTTGGAGGTAAACTAGTATGTAAAAAGCATCTGTGCACATGACAGGACAGCTCTGAATTTTTTTTGCTGCATTAAGGGGAGTTTTTTTGTGCACTTTTCCAACAGACTTAACAAAACCCTTTCAATTAGTTAGTTAAAAGACAGAAAGGGGGCAAATAAAGCAAGTTGATTGTTAGAGTTTACATACATTTTAGCCCTTTGTTGGAGTAATGCATGCCGAATATTTGTTCAAGGGCCATATACTGTACATTAACATGGGTTGCACTTAGGCAGCCCACAAGCACCATGCATTACAGAAGGGAAGGAGTGCTACAACACACATTAACAGGCAGTGAGGTGCTACTGCAAGGTACATAGGGATGCCATTCACATAAGATGGCAATGCTTGGCATTGCCATGTTGCATGTAATTGTGAATTGTGGTAATGTGCATTTTACCCTCAGCATTGTAATGCACAGATGTAAAGCCAACTTTTTTTTTTTTTTTTTTTTTCTTTATTTATTTATTATTAGCAACCAATAAAAACAGACAATTACAAAACTCAAACCAGTGTATACAGATGGCAAAAGCAAATAAAAGCGTGAAAAGGCATACAATTTTACAGAAATAGTCATATCTAGCAACTTGAGAGAACATATAGCATGCCATGTAATGATAAATGGAAAACTCTTTCCTGGGACCTGGCTTTCTCCTGCCTCGTGGCATGTGGCTGAGGGGGGAGATGTTCGGCTGCGGAGGCTGCCAGGCTGAAAAGTACGGTGGAGGCAGCAGGAGCTCAAAAGAAAACCTCCTCACACCACCATCTCGAAGCCACGCATGTAAAGCCAACTTTAATGGAACAGAATCATTGTAAGAACTTAAAGAGGAAGTAAACCCAAAAACAAAACAAACAAAAAAAAATACACTTACCTTCAAACCTTCAGAGCAGTTCAATTATCCAGAAGTTTCTTCCATCGGGTCCCGCGTCGTCCCGGTATGTGTCTTTAGGCTGGTGTGCTAGGCGCCGCAATCTTCTCTGTTCTCTCAGGTTCCTCTTCCTACGTCAACCGGCGCAGGCGCGAGATCGGGTGGTGTAGATGTAAAAAAGAAACTTGCCCATTTCAATGCGCATGTGTGAGATCGGCAATTTCTTTCTCTTTTGACGAGCATCTCGGGCATGCGTAGGAGCAGCCAAGAGCCGCCTGGGATGCGTGACGTAGGTATCCTGGGAGGCTCTGCGCTCCCAATAATTTGCCTAGGCGATCGAGAATTAGGAGGGCGGCGCTGTACCTTTTTTTTTTTTTTTTTTTCAAGAAAAAGGGTGTTGCACTTGGAAAAAAACACAAACAAAATTTTTACTTTACATTAAAGGGTTGTCTACCCTTTTATGTAAAGTGAAAATTCTGATTTTAGGTACACTTTAACAATTGACCCTAATCAATCATATTTTTGGTATAAAGGATAAAACCTTGAAAACCAATGAGAAGTATTCCTGAATAAACTGGTATCTTCTAGTACAAGTAGTCTTCGTTTAACGATTTACCTGTTTACCCACTGACTGTATTTACGCCCAGCTCTCCCAACTTGTACACTGTGCAAGAACTCTACAGTGTACATCCACGCAGTGTCGCCTCCTCTGTTTTTCGGGCTCCATCTGTCTTGCTCTTTTGCAGTCCTCTACAATCCCCAGTCTGCAGATTGTCAGTGAAATAGACCGGGTCTATCCTATGCTTCTCTCTTAATGTCAAATTCACCAAACGACTAGGTCGCAGAAATGGAACGTGGTCATTAGACGGCGTGCATCTCTACAGTTCCTCCAGAAGTCACTAGGGGTTCCTTGAGCAATGAGCAGTTTGTAACTCTCAGGTCAGTTTAATTGACACCAATGATTTTTTTTTGGCTATCTATTTGACAATATTCCCACTGACCAGCTAGTAAGAGGCATTCTTCCTACTGACCACTGCACTAAGTCACTGTGGAGAAAGGCAGTTCTAGTAACTAATAAATAGCGGTCATGGTTTATCACGATTTATTATTATTACAAAGCAGGGTGTGCGCCAGATGAGCTATGCAGATGTATCTGCATATAACAGTCACTTACAGCTTCACTTTATTACAAATTTACAGTGAATGTTTTGCATCTTGAAAAGCACTAGACATTGAAGACAGCACAGATCCATGCAAATATACACATACATATGATATACACATACAAATCACTACTGAATTATCAATCAGGAATTACAAGTGTCCTGGTAAAGGCTTTTATAACATTGTATGTGTACATGCAGTATAAATGTCACTCTACCTGCAGACAATGGGACACACAGCAATTCAGATGTAAATGGCCCTCTGCTCACTCACAGACTACACAGCTACATCTTATACAAAGTATTAGCCCAGAGGGGTGGGGTCCCTCCGACCAATCCTGTTGCTCATTTGGTTGCAGATTTGCATATTCAAGAAAAGTACAACGTTCCTTAGGATTTTAAAAGTTTCAAAGATATGAGAAAAAAATATTTATGGTTGGAAAGGGATAATAAAAACTAGTAATAGCTTAGTATACCTCAGCTACAATAATAATGCATTAATAAAATTTACAGCAACAATTATTTATTCGCCATAACTTCAGAAAAAAAAAACAATCAGCCCTTATATACAGCACAGGTCAGCAAGAACTAATGGATGTGAGGGTGATTTGGCGTGACATCTGTCACCTCATTGATCGCTAGAATTCCTATAGGCTGATCTGATTGGTTAGGCTGGTGTCCCTTACCCCCCTTCATTCACAAGGCTCTCCTGAAGCCCTGCGCTCAGTAGTAGAGTAGTAATAGCTTAGATACCTGTAGAGGAGTACAATGTATCTCTGATACAGCCAAAAGTGTAAGCATTCATATGCACATCCAAGTGTGGCCCTGCAGTAGCCGAATGCCATTCTTTTATAAACATAACAACAACGTGATATAAAGTTTATTAGGTCGACAATAGGTTGCACCCCTGATGCCAGACATACACTGGTGATATTTCTGAAAGATTCATCAATAGATTTTATAAAAATATTAAATATATTAATCAAAAATTGATTATGAATCCCCACATCACCACTTTGACCACCAATAGTTTACCTTAACATGAATAGCTCTTCCTGTTACAGGGGATGGCTAGATGGGGTGGGGGGGGGGGGTTGGCACCTTTATTAGGGTAAAGAAGGAGCTGGCTGATAGGCACACAGTGGCAACCAGGTAAACAATTGGCAATATCTGGCATCTTTGATCACTTATCTGGTTATGCACAAAGTGACCAGGGTATAGCCTGTATAATAAAGCACTCCAAATGCAGACTGCACCAATGACATCTGCAAACTTTAAATAAACCGAAATAGAAATGCCCTTGCCAGGAACTAGACTGTGATCACCCCTTTCCGCACCTTGTGTCACTACCCCAGTAGTGGGCACTGAACTGTCTTAAAAGGCATAAAAGAGCTGAAGAAGCAGATCATCGACCAGGAAGACACAGGAGAAGCCAACGCCAGAAGCTGAAGCCCGAGGTGCCTGAGATGAAGACCGCTCAGATGGCTGAGAAGAAGGCGACCGACAAAAGAAAGCACATCGCCTAGGCCCAAGCCAGCAATGTTAACAGTACCAAAAGACCGTCCACCTCCACCTCTGCCCCAGCAAGACCAGCCGCATCTGCAGGAGCAGAGGCCAGCAGAAGACCCCAGACAGCCGACGGGGTTCCAACCCTGGAACCCTGGATGAAGCAGATGGTCGTCCTCAAGCTGAAGGTGAACGGCAGAATCCCAGACTTGACAACGGAGGTCTTCGGACGGAAGATGGTTCTGGACCAAGGATTCACAAAGACAGAGACCCTCTTCATCCAAGCCTTCGTACAAGGTATATTTTATGTCACATTTGTATCGTTGCAGGTGTGCAGACGCTATTAAGAGAAGGTTAAGGCCACAGAAACCGGATTCCCTTTTGGCAACTTTGCTGCCAACTCTCCCATTCAAAGGGAAGAAAGGCGGGTCACGGTGTCAAAGCGCAGCCCTCATGTTCCTGGATAAGACATCGCCACTTTCCTGAAGAGGTTCTGCACTGTGCTGAAGGAAGCAACCCGGATCCTGGACGCCAATGGCTTCTGGCCCAGAAAATGGGTCCTGACATGCAAGCTGAGGAGAGACGCCACCACAGGGGACCACTTGCACTTGCCTCAGTGCATCAACCTCGGCCCATGCCCAAGGATCCTGCACTATGAGGACATGCCACAGACCTGCGGAAGGTGCGGGGCAGCCAGCCACGTAGGTAAGAATTGCTCCGTTGCATTTTGCAGGCTCTACTGTGCCACAGGGCACAAGTCCAAGGACTGTCCGAGGACCAAGATCTGCAATTTTGCAGATAACAGGACCACCCGTACCGGGAGTGCCCCAAAGAGACCAGATCCTATGCAGGAGTGCTCAGAGGTGGAGGAACAGCAGGCACCACTGGACGTGTAAACAGACAGGAACCCCCTGCTAGAGGTGAGCATAGATTCCCAAATGCTCGAGGGCAACCTGCTCCCCCCCGGTCCTCCAGCCCCCCAGCTCTTAGCCCTCCACAGCCCAGGCCCCCACCCTGGCCGAAATCCTGCCCCAGGTCCACTGGACCGGCCCTCAACCCAACCCCAGGAACTGTCCCACCCCCTCCCCACCCACAGCTCGTCTGTGTCTGACTTCTGGTCATCAACGGTTCGTGGGCAGGAGAGCCCATTAGGCTCATCAATGTGTATGCCTCCCCTGAAAAGAATGAGCAGTTTCCAGACCCTGAGGACTCAACTCGCCACCACCAGGGCAGTAATAATGGGCGGTGATTTCAAATGCCCAATAGAAAGGGATGGGCGCAGCTCAGGCATCATGGCAAAGTTGGACATTACCTCCCGCCTTCTCAATGAGATGGTGCCTGAAGCCTCCTTAAAGAACGTTGTGGGCTTCATCAGAAACGGCGCAGGGAACTACTCCTGGTGGATCTGTCTGCTCAAGGATTGACTTCATCTATACATCGAGAGAGGTAAGGATGAACAGCCACACCATGGTTCCCTGCTTCTTCTCAGACATAGGGGCCATTCTTTTTGAGGGGAACCTCGTCGGGGACTTCGGTCCAGGCCCAGGTTCCTGGAAGCTGAACTGTGCCCTGCTGGAAAAAGAGGAGCTAATGGAGGACTTGAGGGGTGAGTATGTCAACTGGAGGGAGGACAAGAAACACTTGTCCTCAACAAGGTGAGTGAATGGTGGGAGTTTGTAAAAGTTAAGCTCCGCAGCTTTTTTCAAGCAAGTGGACGCCAACAGGTGTGTGCTAGGAAGAGGGAAATCAAGCGACTGCAGCGCGAGCTGCAGTCCTTGCAGGATCTCTACCACTGTGGCTGGGACATTAGGCGAGACCTGGAAGAGACCAAGAAGCGCTTGAAACAGCACTTAGAGGGCGCCGGGTGCATCATCTTCCGTTCAAAGGTGGAACATCTCGAGAAAGGTGAGAAATGCAATTCTTTTTTTTCAGGAAGCTCCACTCCGGTCACACCCCCTTTGCTGAGCTGCGAGACTCGACCGGAACACTCTGAAGAGGGAAGTCAGAGGTGATGGAAGTGGTCAACGACTTCTACTGGACCCTCTACTCTCCTAAAGAAACAGACGAAGACACTGCAAACAGGTTCCTGTCAGGTATCACTAACACTCTTGATCCTGCAGGTGCAACTTCCACCGAAGCCCCCCTCACTTTGGAGGAGCTATCCTCTGCCGCTAAATCGTTTAGGCGAGGTAGGACCTCGACGGGTTGCAACGGTCTCCCAGCAGAGCTCTAGCTGTAGCACTGTAGGACCTCTTAGGCCCTGACCTACTGGAGCTGTACGCGGAGATGGTGGTGGAGGGCAGACTGCCCCCACTGTGTTGATTGCCTTGCTATCGCTACCTGATCCCATGGAGGGGTCATGGAGATAAAGGGTGGTCCACATAAAGTAGGCAGGACTGACAAATGCATACTTTAGAAATTGTTGTTCCAAAAAATAGGCACACCATATTTTTGGCACATAAACATTTATTTTTCCATACTTGTGCAGGGTATTTAAAGTGATAATAACACAGGGAAATGCACAATGTACTAAATATGTTGTTTTTTTGTTTGTTAGTTTTGCCTTGACATACTCTTTGACCTGTGCTCACTTAAGCAAGCAGGTAATTAGTCACTAGGAGGAGCGTTATGAGACTTGTCAGAGGTAGGGCAATGTCCCCCAGTGACCTTTATAAGCAATAATATAAAAATTACATGAATTTAGTGCACAAAGTTGCCACCAACAAAGTTTTGTGGTTAAAGACAATGAAGTTTCCAAGAAAAGTAAAATAGCCTGTAATTCAGACAGAACTCATACAAAAGTAAAATATAATTTAAAGATATGATTGCGTTATGTATACTTTTTGGTCACTGTTACTAAAGGTAATACAAACTTCTGAAATCCAACTTTATTTTTCAGTTACAAGTGTATATGTATATTTCACTGCACTTTAATTAACAAAGATGATGTTGATATCACTTGTTCATGTTAACTGTAAAGAATTTTCTTCACATTTTCTATGTATGTTGCATCAGGAATAGGCTTTCTTTTACTCCCTGGCTCCAAAAATTTCTTAATTGTTGGGATTGAAGATATTCTTGTTTTGAAAGCCTATAGAAAAATCAATACAACAGTAGATTAAAACCAATAATTTCTATTATAAAAAAGTATACACATCCCTGTAAAATGCCAGGTTTTTGTGATGTAAAAAAACTAGACCACCGTATTTTCATAACTTTTCCCACCTTTAATATAACCTTAATCCAGACATCACCAAAAAGATAACCTTCGACACAGTGAATCATGGTGGTGGCTGTAACATGCTTTGGGTTGCTTTTCTTCAGCTGGAACTGGGCCCTTAGTTATGGTGCATGAAATTTTGAAGCATTCCAAATACCTGTCACTTTTGGTTTAAAACTTTCAGGCATCTGCTAGAAATCCAAATTTGAAGTGTAATTTCAGCTTTCAACACAACAGTGATTCCAAGCATACATACAAATCAACAAACGAATGGCTTCGCTAGAAAAAAATTAGGGTTTTTGAATGGCCCAGCAGAGCCCAGACCTAAATCCAATAGAAATTCTGTGGGGGACCTGAAGAGGGCTGTGTATTGATGCCCTCGCAACATGACAGATTTGGAGCACTTTTGAAAGGAAGAGTGGGCAAATATTGCAAAATCTTGCAAAAGGGACCCTACTGATATATTTCATGTTATAAGTATAGTATAGACTTCATGGTAAGTATAATATAGTATAAAGTATTAGCTTATGAGTGTGCACACTTATACAACCAACTTATTGCACTTTTTTCATATTTTTATCTCCAAAACAATTGCTTGTTTTTCAATTGAATTGTACAGGCTATAGGTCACATTAGAGTGGTAATAGTTTGGAAATTTTTTTTTGTGGTCTCATTTTTTACATCACAAAAACCTGGCACACTTTTTATATCCACTGTATATTAGGACGACAACACCATAAAAAGGTATAGAAAACAACTCTGAAATTCTTGCCATAAAGGGCTAATAGACACCTGTGATAGTCATTCAATATACAAAGAAATAACAACTATTATGGAATTGTGTGTTTTTTCCATAAACATTTTCCACCAATTCATCACAAATTTTTTTCAAAAATGACCCAAGCAGTAATCACAGTCCCGTCCCATGTGCAATTATACCTAAATCAGAGCTCGGATGCAGCACTGTCCCACCATTCTCTGCCTAGTTCCCAGCTGCTTCTGGCAGTTTTTACTTACCGGTACATTTTTTTTCCAGGGACTCTCTTCCAATGTAGAAAAATAACTACAAGTTATGTATGAATGAAAAGAAGAGCTGAGTTGAGCATTTTAGTTCATCCCTATAGTGGTAGCTGTAGGGGATTGAATAAGCGTCTACCCTGTAGACTGGTCTGGTCTCAGTTTGTCCTTCTCGAGCACGGGAGAGAGAGTACGAAAGAAAACGCACTTCACACCATGTATCTAAAGTCAGTATCTCTCAAAATGTATTATGCAACATTCTGGTTTATATAAAAGAAGGAAGAATGGGCCTAGAAAAATATAATACATCAAGACATAATATAAAGTAGAGGAACTCAGTCTCATAATCTGAAGTGAGAGTTGACCTTGTACTTGTTTTTCACAGAAGTTCTCTAGAGCATAGGAGAAAAGCAAGAAAGATAACCTTTTGTCAAGCAAGCATAAATAAGACACAAAATGCTGTTTCTGAAGACACAGGCCTTTTCCCTCTCAGTAACCATACCTGAGGACTGGAGCACAAGCATCAACTAGTCATAAGCTAACTAATTTGTTTACCTGTAAATTAGGAAAATTTTGAAGGACATCAGGATGTAGCTCTTCCGTTGCTAAAATTGCTTCTAGAAGATGCACGTCTGCTAAACTTAGTGTTTTTCCAACTAAATATTCATTTTTTTCCAAAGCCTTAAAGAAAAAAAAACAGATTAGCTGCACAAAAATGTAAATGTAATCATAGGTATCAACATGTAAAGGGTCCTTACAAAGTTTGAACCCATTTTTCCCACTGTAGTATCAGAGTTCCTCTTCTATAGTCAGAAAGGGGGGAGACAATTTGCTGGGTATTGAAGGCACTCAATGTAACATTGTTTTCTGTGTGCTGGAGACTCATTGACCCGCCATGAGATAGCCTAATGGATTTCCTTTTTTTTTAAATAGATGGACATGGGGCAAGGTTCCCTCAGAATTCTGATTCCTATGGACAATAAAATGTACCATGGCATGGGATAACCATAGTCAGTTCCAGACAGCTCTAACTCTAGAATTAAAAGTGCTATTTTTATATGTAGCAGAGAACATTTACAGCTAGTCATTTTAGAGGTAATACAATTTTAGTCAGTGTGAAAACTAATCATTAGTTTTTGCCTTAGACAGGTTTTTGGGTTACCGTGTAATTCACCTGCAAATTACAAAAACTTTGAGACTACCAGAATGCAATATTAGGAAAAAAATAATAAAAAATTGGAGATGCTTGCACAGAGACAACCCTAATGTACATCTAGGAAGAGTAACAAAAATGTCCTAGGAATGCCACTGCTCCTCTACCAAATGTGAAATATATATATATAGGGGCCAGGGTTATACATTAGGCATTCATGAGCTGCATGTTCTGTTTTCAGAATAGAGGAAACAGAAGATGAAGGCAGCATGTAATCATCAGCAGTGGTGTTATCCTGATTCATAATACATCATGGACAGGCTTGACTTCTATTTCTGGCCATTAATACTGGACCATTGTAAAAAGAGTCATACTTTTTCATAAACTGGAAAATATCTGTTCAAGGCTCTTTGTTTAATAAGATCCCATTCTTTCCTCTTTTCAGCTTCATCCAGAATGAATGAGGTCATAATCAGTCCCATCAAGTCAGTGGTTCCTTCAACATACATGTCAATGCTTGAACAAGATAAAAAGATGCGTAGTTATTATTATTTATGATTTGTGTAGTTACATAGTTGAGTTGACTATGTAAAAACTATGCTCACTATGACTGTTATCCCTGACAGCTGAATGCATGCATACCATTTTTATCATCTACCTAAATATTGCAGTTTTTTTTGCAGTGCTTTAAGGCAGCAGATCCTAGTACTGAAGTCCAGTCTTAGTTGCTCATTCTCTTTGAGAAGGGCGAGAGGCCTAACAAATTCCTTGATTTTTTGGAAGCAGCACTGATGTCATTACATATTGACACAAAGAAACTTTAGTTAAGTTGATCAAAAATATATGTACATGGAGAAAGGGAAGGTTTGTTAAAATGGTGGTAACCCTGTAGTTTATTATATAACATTTTTTAATATAAAACACTTTTTTACCTTTACTGTTTGCTCATTTATTACAAAAAGTCGTTTACATCGCTCAGTTGTTTAAGGATGGATTTTTCAACCTTACAATTTTGCTTGATGCATTTTTAATTAAAATCAATATGCATTAAAATAAATGCATGATGTGCGTTGACGTTTACTACCAAGTGTAGTGCACCATGCATAAAAATGCACAATGCATGCTGCCATGCAATAACTTGGTGCATTTCCAGTGATTTCAACAGAAAAAAAGGCAGAGGAAAAACATATAGGAGTGAATTCAGTTACTATGTGTAATAGACCATGGCACTACAATATAATAATAATATAATACAGCGGTTTTTATTCACATAGGCTATAACCACATTTACACTTCACACTGTGAACTGTGATTCATACTGTTGTAACTTTTGTTTATTAATTATTTTGTAATAAATACTCACCATGCTCTTTCTTTTGTATTCTTCCCATATATATTGTATTTTCCAGCTATGTAGCTCAAGATAGCTTTAGTTTGTACTAGTTTCATGCCATCTATTTCCACCATTGGAACTTGCTGAAACAGCAAATCTCCACCTAGGAAAAAAAGCAAGGGTAGGATGAGTAATAGTCACTTCCAAGCTGAGCCATCACAGTGTTCATTGCACTGAATTCTGCAGCATCTCACAAGTACCATCTTTATTCAACCTCTATAAAGTTGCAAGTTATGTATAGTAATGTCCACGGTATATGCATGAGCAAAAGCAAAGGCAATAAACTACTGTTATTGTACTGTTACACTGAGCACCCTTTTACCATCCCTATGAAGTCAGAAGCAAAGACAAATATGGCTTAAAGATGCAGATAGATTTTTTGCAATTTCTGCATTTTACTTACTGTTCCATGTTATATCTATTGCATTTTTTTTTAAATACACACTATCCTTTTTAATACCAAGGGATTTATTCAACTTCCCAATTTGACAAATCGAAAAATAAAATTGTGTAATTTAGTTTTTATTTACGCATGTTTACAATGCTTTTTATTTGATTTGGATATGGTAATTATTTTATTAAATATTGTGATACACACTGAAAGCCTGCTGGCCTCAGTTAGTAATGTGCCTCTTTATGTGTAAGGTACAGTAAAAGCTGCAGCTTTTTTATTTTTTGTGGATGTCATAGTATTTGCAGAACCCAGACCCATGCTGCACACTGATGTGTCAGTGACATCACTGTGCTTTCCTAGTTCCAAAACAGGACAGTGTCTATCTACACAAAAAAGGATGCTTGAGAATGTAAATTTACAGACTGAGAATCATGAGAGACATCCAGGACTTACTATTACTGATCATAGGAGAAGCTCCTTACCTGGGTGTAATGCTGACCTATTAGTCTCAATACTATCTGAGTCAGCAACCTGGTACATGTATGCTGATCAAGAAACATTATCTGTGTACCTGTTCTGGGTCAAGGAGTCAAAATAGGGGCACAACAAATTTTAGTGCTGGGCAGTATGTTACACAGTAATAATAAACTGACAGGTTTTAACTCTTCAATATCTTACTAAAATTAGTTTTGTTGCATACTCACAAGCACACCCAAATTGTCATCAGTAATGGCAAAATTAGTAGCCAAAGGTTAAAAAAAAGAAACGTTTTGAAGACTTCATTAGACAAAAGTTGATATCACATCCTATCCTTGTAACTATTAAATGTTCTTTTATCTACGAGCATTTGATATGCTGGTGAATGTATTTGTATCTTGATCAAATTACCAATTCTTGACCAACCACCAGTTCCAAATTTTTGTTTTGCTGAAACTCAGCTTAAAAAGCACCCCGATAACCTGTATTTGTGCAATATGATACGATGTGAAATAAATTCTCCTGCATAAGGGTTTACATCATTTACAGTACTCTTATGTAGCAAGGTCATAGTTTAGAAACCAATATAGACTATTATTGCTTGTAAAACCAATCTAGACAGCTAAAGTAACAAATACGTACTTTTAAGCAATTTTTGATATTCATCCTTTGTTTCAAATAGCTTCTCTTCAAACTGTCAAGAAAAAATAAAGTCAAAATACATTGGTAAACCATGCTGGGAAATGTCTGTTGATACACAACATTAGAAAGATGCCCATACAGACTAGAGGAGGGTTTAACAAGATGTACAATTGCATGAACAATTCTTTCAAGTCTGTAGGCAGCTTTAGGGCAATACCTGTTCTATATCAGGATTCCTCATTATTAGGTATAAAAATGAATAATAAATGAACCAGTACTTCAGAGACTAGCAGCTTCCCATAATATTTTTACTAGGCTCTCAATTTAATTCCTTCAAAAGAGTTGTAGTTTACATTAAATATATGTGTATACAAATATATTGTTTCTTATCATTATTCATCCCCCTTTACCCGTATCATTGCATTAGATGGCATTAAAATTATGTAACTATATAATTAAGTAACTTCTATATAATTTTTATACTCACTCTTATGAAATGAAATTATTATTTCTTTTTGAACTAGCACCACATATGCATGTATTCTCTATACCCTGAGGATAGGCCAAACACGTCGGAAAAAAAGGATACAAATGACTATTTTGTGTATGTGATTACATTCTATATGTCTACCTAATACGGCAACTATATGTATGCTTGTAATAGGAGCACTATGTCTAGAGCGTGAACTAGTATAGTAGATCTCTGTTGGAATTCATTCTTTCTTTATTGGTATATGTTATTTTTTATCATATAAATAAATTAGTTACATTTTTAAGACATATTGCCAAAAATGCCTGCTTTCTTTTTCCCTTTCACATATTTTTGATTACATATATACTGTACATATTTATTTATTTATTTATATATAGCAGATATCTTCTGCAGCTCCATTAGAGTTCATAGTCATGTCACTGTCTCATACATTGTCATTAACAAAGGCCAAGTCAGGATGGGGAGAAGTCAATTAATCTGCAAGTATGTAAGATGTGGGACAAAACTCAAACAAACACGGGCCAGGATGGCCAGGATTCAAACCTGGAACTCTATTGTTAGAGTCACAACTCTAATTGTTGTGAGACCAGAGAAAGGGAATTTTCCTGCTTCTTACCCACTTATTATTCAGCATTCTCTCACGGACAAGATTAAGGGGGAATAATAGATGGGTACACTAATCAACAGAAACCAGACAAAAATCTTTCATTTTAATAAAAATAATAGGAAAATTGGTATTCATCATTAAATCCTTTCCTCAGTTCATTGATAGATACGGCTAAGGAGGCTCCTGCAATTGACCCAAGCCAATCAGTCAAATGTGTCCCCGGAAGTGAAAACTCCATAGGCAGCCCATGCCAAATTAGGTCCCAACTCCATTAAAATTCTTTATGAAGTTAATTTTGTTCACCCCTAGCCTGAGCTTTTGTTTAGTCCTTAGTGTCCCAGGTAGGTGGGACACTAAAAAAAATGATTTCACTACTAAGAAGTGTATTTATAATTTTTTTTCCCCTGTCAATTCACTGTAAACCAAGGGTGTCAAACTGAAATGCACAGTGGGCCAAAATTAAAAACGTTGCGGGCCAAACTTGAAACTGAAATAGCACCGCCACTACAATTCCCTTGGTCAAGAAAACAGTTCAGTGCGGGGCCTAATGTTATGAGTGGCTGGAACTGCCTCTTCACTGAAATAGCACCGCTACTACAATTCCTACTACAATAGGCAGAGAGGCTGCTGGTCTACAGACGCGAGTGATGGCGCTACAGTTTTGGGCATTACTTAAGTCTAGAAAACAGTCCAATGCGGGGCCACGCCTAGGCAGAGAGGCCACTGGTCTATAGACGCAAGTGATGCCAGGAATTGTAGTAGCCGCACTATTTCAATGCAGCGGCGGGCCTGCTGAAAATTATATTTAGGATTCTTTTGGGTGCCAAAAAAAAAGGATGTTGCGGGCCAGATTTGGCCTACGGGTTTGACACCCCCGCTCTAAACTGTCCAGATAATTCCTATTCTGACAGCTGTGCATTTTGTCAATTGGCCACTAGATGGCAGAAATAGTCATTGTTTTAATAGGCACTGAAACAAGTTTAGAAGGATTAGTCACTCCTCAGCGAATTTTAGACAAATTGACAGGGAAATAATTTATAAAAAGTCCCCTAAATATTACAAAGTATTCTGTGTGTCATTTCATATTAATATAAATGAGAATAAAAAATCATAAAAATAAATCATATCATAATTATAAATCAATCCTGTGTTTTAAAAAAATGGAGCAGTGTTGCATTTTTAGAAAGTTGAGTTTATGAAGGGTGTTCAAAGCTTTTGTCATAGCAGAGTAAATTTGCCATGACACACACACTAACTGAATCAGAAAACTATATTCCACTGTGTATGTTTATTTATTTACAGAAAGGGATACATATAATATTTATAGCATATGGCAAAAAATGGAAATAGTTATCTGGTTGTTTTACTATAGCTAACACAGATTATTTATAAATTCCATAAGATATTAAATTTTGGTGACCCTTTTATAGTTAGACTGCATTATGTTTGGAGATAAATAAACTAAGCATTAAATTATACCAACCTCAACACCAACTGCAGCCAATCCCCAACGAATGGACTCCATTTTCCCCCTTCCACTGAAGTAGTGAAGCACTGGTTTATTAGACATGGTTACAGTCCTGAAAAAAAAAT
This sequence comes from Pyxicephalus adspersus, assembly GCF_032062135.1. Classification (NCBI taxonomy): domain Eukaryota; kingdom Metazoa; phylum Chordata; class Amphibia; order Anura; family Pyxicephalidae; genus Pyxicephalus; species Pyxicephalus adspersus. The sequence goes on from NC_092861.1 coordinate 63,201,085, forward strand.
ATACAAAATTTATCGGAAAGCCATTGTACACTCTTTTCATTGTCATGATACAAACAAGTACAATTAAGAGTCAGAGTAAAATTCATAACCATACATGTTCATGGGACTAGTATAGTTGCTTTTTATTTACTGTAGTAAAGCTCATATTCCTGCCTAGTAGTTTTCCACAATGGTTGTATTTTAGTGATTTTCTCACAATGCAAATCCGTGGAATTGATTTATTAAAAACAATATCAGTGTCTAATATCTTATTTCAACATTTAAGAGAATGCTACACTGAGCTAATTAGCAGTCCCTCCAGTGGCTAATTTCTACATTTCATATACAGGTAGCCTCCGAGTTAAGGACATCCAACTCCTAGATATCGCTCCTGTGCAGGACAGAGGCTTGATGAGGGGTAGAGGGGCGGTTTGCATGACTTGCAGAAGAAATCTTTTGCCAAACACAGCTGAGGTTGTGGGTGATCTTAGGAGCTGTGCTGATCTGTAACATCTTGTAACTCTTTAATGACAAAACTCTGTTGCTGTTACTTTTTGCATATTTAATTACAGCTTGCTCCAGAAGTTGATGAGTGTCTAGGCACCATAAAGTTTTTTTTTTTTCTTGCTTGGTTTGTAAATAACTCACAGTGAGGATTTTATACAGTAACTGACACCACGCTGCCTAATAATATGTTGAGACAAACATCAGTCCCAATTGCATTTATTAAAATAATGTACCTGTTCCGACTTACATAGAAATTCAACTTAAGAACAAGCCTAAAGTCCCCATTTTTTATGTAACCAGGGGACTACCTGTAATACTAAATATGCACAGGAGTGGGCATTAGTGAAAAAATGTGAAAGCCATGGGAAAATTATTTTTTTTCCTTTTGCCCAATTATTTGATCTAATTTTACTGCCTTGTTTAAAGGAATTAAATACTAAATGCATTTTTACAACTAATACCCTCTGGCTGCCAAATGTTGTATCACGCTATTCATGGTCAGGCTCACAAAGGCTCCCTTTGATCCTGGAGTCATCCCAGGCAACTGTGAGCACAAGAAGAACAAATGCCAATTCTGATGAAATGCTTTTCAGCTGAACTTTTGGTCAAATCAGAAGATATTCTCTCATTTAAGATAACCTTCTCCTTGAAGCACTAGCATCCACACATTGTAGAACAAGAGTAACATCAAGCAATCAGTATGTAGGAGATACAGCTACTTTCCGGATGTTCCAGCTAAAAAGAGCTTAAAGCTGGATACACACGTGCAATAATTGTCTTTGGAATAGGGTCTTTCACAATCCTTTACAAAGACTAAGGACTCCACGATGCATGAAGGAGTGCTGTAGATTCAGTACCGTTCAGCTCTAGGGAGAGGGGAGGGGGAGAATGATGGAGCCACACCCTGCTGCGCGCTTTCCCCATTCACTCGCATTATGATCGACCATCGTCCATTGTCCGTGGATCTGCCAAGACAGTCGTTCGGACGATGGATGCTGTACACACGCCTGATTCTCATCCGATAATCAGCTCGGGGGAATGTGGAAAGCATTGGACGTTTGTACATAGCTTTTATCTATATTCACTAGCTATTCCACTTACTTGTGCTAGCTATTCCTCTTACTTATAGCTTGTACTTATACCTTGTTCTAGCTATTCCACTTACTTATAGCTTGTACTTATAGCTTGTTCTAGCTATTCCACTTACTT
>NC_092861.1:63203794-63204401 GCF_032062135.1 Pyxicephalus adspersus
TACATGCAGTATAAATCTCACTCTACCTGCAGACAATGGAACACACAGCAATTCAGATGTAAATGGCCCTCTGCTCACTCACAGACTACACATCTCCATCTTATACAAAGTATTAGCTCAGAGGGGTGGGGTCCCTCCGACCAATCCTGTTGCTCATTTGGTTGCAGATTTGCATGTTCAAAGAAAGTACAAAGTTTCCTAGGACTTTAAAAGTTTCAAAGATATGAGAAAAAACATTTGTGGGTTGGAAAGGGAGAATAAAAACTAGTAATACCGGTAGCTTAATAGACCTCAGTTGCAATGACAATGCATTAATAAAATTTACAACAAAAAATGTTTATTCTCCATAACTTCAGAAAAAAAACAAAATCTGCCCTTTTATAAAGCACAGGTCAGCAAGGATTAATGGATGTGAGGGTGATTTGGCGTGACATCTGTCACCTCATTGATCGCTAGAATTCCTATAGGCTGATCTGATTGGTTAGGCCGGTGTCCCTTACCCCCCTTCATTTACAAAGCTCTCCTGAAGCCCTGCGCTCAGTAGTAGAGTAGTAATAGCTTAGATACCTGTAGAGGAGTACAAATGTATCTCTGATACAGCCAAAAG
>NC_092861.1:63205355-63234140 GCF_032062135.1 Pyxicephalus adspersus
GATTATCTACCCTTTTATGTAAAGTGAAATTTCTGAGTTTAGGTACGCTTTAACATGAATAGCTCTTCCTGTTACAGGGGATGGCCAGATAGGAGGGGGTTGGCACCTTTATTAGGGTAAAGAAGGAGCTGGCTGATAGGCACACAGTGGCAAGCATGTAAACAACTGATATCTGGGGTCTGTGATCATTTATCTGGTAATGCACCAAATGACCAGTGTATAGACTGTATAATAAAACATTTCCAAATGCAGACTGCACCAATGACTGCAAACTTCAAAGAAACAGAAAAAGAGATGTCTCTGATGATCTCTTGTGGAAAATGCTGTTTGCCATTCTGACCCAATAGCCTCAATATTTAGGTAATAAATATTATTTAAACAAATTTGAAGCCAGACTACTGATCTGCATACATGTTTTACTAGATCGAACCAGTTCATACTCACAGTCTATCTTCTCCAGTCTTGGAGCTTTAATAAATCAGGCCCTGTGTTACCACTCTATTTGCATTCCCATTGTTTATTCAAGAAGCATTTAAACAACAAAAGAATTACAAATTAATGACATCAGAACTCTGGTTAGGTGTTAAATGAATTTACATTGTATTTCTTCAGCATCAGTAAAACTTCCTTTATACCATTTGCCAAGCTAAGAATATGTAAATGTCAGACATGGAGCAGGGAGTTTATCACTTTGCACTCACCTTTACTAGGGGCAGTATTACCGTATTTGAAGACTAATAGTAATTTTCACTTTGAACAGGGAGGATAAATCTAATATACTGGGCTGATGTGGATGTGCTGCCCTAAACCTGACTGCCCTAAACGAGGACATCATATGGCACATTTTCATCTTCATGGAACCTGATGTCACCAAGGAGGGAATGCAAAAATGTTTACAACAAAAGATGACCATTTCTTCAGTAATATGTAAGTCAAACTGCTATTGGTGATGGTGTATATTGCATTGTGCTGTCCAGTCTTAGCTATACATTATGATTTGTTATTCATACTGTTTACCAATAAATACAATTACAAGTAAAAGCTAATGTCATTTTATTGTATTTTTTTGTATTTATTTGTTTATTGTAAAATTCTGTACTGATGTCCAGATCAAAAGCAATACTGATGTGTTTGAAAAATGCACTGAAATGTGAATATTTTTTATTCTGTTGGCCGGTGTTTGTGAAGTCATGCTGTATGGCATTGCTGGGGTAATGTTGGGGATCAGAATGCTTATTTACCAACACCCAAAAAGTCAAAATACCCCAAACATATGTAAACAAATCTAACATAACCCAAGGCAGGGCCCACTTCTATGGTATGTGTGCACTGGAGTCAAAGAGTCCATTCATTTGTATGAGCTGCCCATGGCACAGCAGAATGTGAAAAGTTGTGCATGCAGTTTTTTTTGTTTGTTTATATTGTGTTGCCATGTTTTTTTTACCAATAACTACGTATGACAAATTCTACATACTTCAATAATATTGTGTTACTAGTGGAACTCTGCACCCCCTCACTTTTATCACTTGCCCTTTTTGTGGTGCAGAAGCTAGCAGAGGCAGATCTCAGGGAGGCATTAAAAAAATAACGTACAGTTATACTTTAACAAAGTATATTTTACTTCAGAATACACACTATTTCCCCCCTTCTCCCTCATGCTGTTATTCCTCCCAGTTACACTTTCCCCAGCTCACTGCTATTGTAGAGGAATGCCACCAGCTCATCATACCAATCAGATTATCTGTACAGGGATTGTTCCTAAAACTATCACCCAAAACAAGCACTGATGATCATTTTGAGTAACAATTATTGAATATCTGTATCATGATTGTATTGTGTTATGTGAAAACCTAGTATGTGTATAGTGGTCCCCAAAAGTCATTTAGTCACAACTGAGCACACTCGTCCTTCCCGTACTCTCTCCATGGAACTAAACAGTACTTTCTCAGCATTGTCAATTCATACTACTGTAAAACAATGTCTGCACACATAAAACATGACAATTAGAACCCTAATCCACCCAAAACACATATAAAGACATTATATAATAAAAAATTCAGAGAACATTTCTTCTGTAAGATACTTAAATTGCAGATAAATTTGCCTGCATCATCATACTAGCAGTTATCTTTCTATGGTAATTCAGAGATATTAGGCCCGCCATGGATGATACAATAAATGGTATAATGTGTTCTTTATCAACAGATAAGCTTCCATTAATGGTTATATGATTTTGGACCACTAGACAGTTGCTGTTATGTTTGGCAACCTAGGCATGAGTCTAGCACCAGGTACAACATTCATGCTACTACAGTAACCGAACCTGCCTGTCACATTACAAGGAGGGGGAAACACTTTTTAGGGGAAAGGGACCATTCGAATACAGACATTTTGTATATAGAATTTTCTCTGTGCCTACTGCAATCCTTCATATTGCTAATATAACACATGGGAAGATTTATGATTACATTGCATAGGGGACCATATAAAAAAAGTCTATGCTGCTAAAAAAAAACCCTGTACCCCCTGCTTGTACTGTAACAAAATCTCAAGCAATGTGATCAGCTCTTCCTAATGTATCTCTGAACTACCATATTTTATAGATAGGAGAATGCGTTTTGTAGTCCATCAGAAGAGAGCACTTTCGGATTGCAACACTTGGCAGCCGTCTTAAAGGGGACTTTCACTGAGATTTTCCAAGCTGCCATTTCTGAACTAGGTTTAACTTGCCTGGTTTGTGTTCTGATCCTTTCTTTGTTACTTTTTGAATCACTCATCCAAAATGGGTATGCAGATAAGATGCACAGCTAATTGTTATACAAATGCTTCTTTCAGGTGTGTGACTGAAACTACTGAAACCAAAACAACAGCTTTACATCCAGGCAATTAGCATTTTTAGAATCGTTTCAGGAATGGAAGTGTATATATATATAAAGTGAATGTATGATAAACTCACAGTCCAGAGAAAGCAAACACTGGGGCTTTGTATACTTGACAAAACCTGCACGGCATTTATTGAAAGGATTGAGTGAAAAAATAGGAGAGGAAGGACATTGATTGTGGGGACAAAAGTTTGCCTGCAGACATAGAAAAATATTAGGGGAGATACAAGTAATGCACAAAAGAACAAATCACCCAGTATACAATAGACAAACTTCCAGCCACATCCCATGACCACATATAGCCATACACTGCATATAAATAATTATACAAATAATTACATTTCCCCCAACCCAAACATTATTCATTTAATAAATGGGCACACATTCACTTATGTTTTCCTATTTTGTATATAAAATATAAGTTGGGATGCAGAAAAACTTATTGTGGTCAGTATCTAGTCTTTTTGCAAATTTCCTGTCTGTAAATGCTGTGATGTTACAGTAGGCAGAAAAACTAAATGAATCCAGGGACACAAAATATATAGGACATAAATGAGATCTATAGTATTATGTATGTATAGTTCCCAGCCATGACATCATGTACTTAGTGCATCAAATCATCATGACCAAGCAGAAATATTAGAAATAGGATACAGAGAGCAAAGAGAAGATTATGGGTTTCATGTATGAACATTACAAAAAGGAAAAAAGCCAGATTGCATCACTACTATGAATTCAAAGCATACTAATAGACCATAATACAAGCTAGTTAGGGCTGTCCATAAAGCCTGTGGGGAAAAGACATGCAAAACTATTGTGAAATATCTTACTTTACTATAAGGACATGTCAGTGAAAAATCATTTTTGGCCAGTTGAAAAAATATTTACATATATACACATACATACCATTGGGATTGAAATAATGGGTCTGATTTAAAAAAAAAAAAAAAAAAAGTTGTTCAAGACTGGAGAAGGTAAACTATCATGGGAGAACCTGGATGACCTGGCAAACTTGGATCGCACACAAAGCCAGCTGCCAGGGATAATGTAACTCATGCGTGTGTGCAGGGGCTACACCATCCAAAGACAAAAGAGGATCACCGTCTTCACGGAATTCGGTCGTGGAGCAGGTGGCAAAGATGCGCATTCCTAGGGTGCAGTGATGACAGGTCCTGGACCTGTCATCGCTGCAGGGTGACTACACATTGATTATAGCAGAGGATTACCATCCACCAACAAGTTTTGTTCCGCTTTAGTTCTTAGGTACATGAATTTTACTTACTATTTTACACCTATTCAGCAGCTGTCAGTGGAAAAGAGAGGTCAGAACTGGGAGACAATTGGGTATACTGCCTGCAAATATTGCTCTATTTTACCTGTGTATTTAGCTGTTTGCCTGGAGTTCAGCTTTAATCTATTGATGTTGCTGAAGACATATGAGATGACTATATTGAGGACATTACAAACTATCTGGCTTAAAGCTGAACTCCAGAGAAACAGGTAAATATACAGATGAAATCTGTGTGTGGAAATGGTTTCACCTGTCTGTACAAACCTGTCCTCAATAAAAGTCCTCTGTCATTGGACAAGGATTCCACCCTACCCGGTCCATGAAATAACTCACATTTCACAAACAACTGGATTGTTAGCAATTTACTGTCCATTTATGATAGACAGAACTTTCTCCGAACCAAATACCACCCTATTAGGGTTTATCAGTAAAGTTCAACTCCAGACACATAAGAAAGACACAAAAACTTGCAACTTTGTCTTCATTAATTTATCATTTTTTTAAATGCAAACAGTTTAGGTCCCTGTTTTTAACATAATACATGTCCCCTGTACAGGAAAGATCAGACCGTGGGATGGGGAAGCAGCACTCTGTTGTGCTGCAGTGTAAGTACACACGTGCAATATTTATCATTAGAAAACAAATGATTAACGATCGATCAACGATTATGCACAATTATTTTGAACGATTGTATTGTGCACAATTCTGTACATGCTGTAACGATATGATCGGTCAAATATAATCCAATAATGTACACACACTAAATACAATTGTTTGAACGATGCAGAAAGTGACATGTACAGGAGAAAGTTTACCACAGAACAATCCACAATCACTGAACGACAGTACACACAATAGATAGCAAACAACCGTTGTCCAATCAGATCTGCCGGGACAGTCATTAGTTTCCAGCAACATTCCTCGTTCATCGGCGTGGTTGTGCACTTTGTTATCGATTATCGGACGATTGGTCATTAGTCATTTCTTTCCAACGATAATTATTGCAATGTGTATGTGGCCTAAGGAACATGCTGACAAGAGGAGAGAGCAGAATGACAATGAGATTACCTTTCTAGTCTGCCAGTAATCCAATCACTGCCAAGTCACAGACAAGAAGAGAAAAATCAGGTTTCTTTCACTTAGTGACATGTGCCGTGGCAGTCATTTAAATATTTTAACCGTATAGACTGAACTACAAATCATGTTCTAGGACTTTAGCTTGAAAGAACCGCTGTTGAGAAAGATATTGTATTCTGCTAATTGCATGTTGATTCGAGTTATAATATTTTTTTTATTTGTTCTGATATCACATGTTATCATTTACATTGTACTCCACATTTATATGCAGAACATTGTACAGTAAAAGTGACTGTCATGGGACTTAGGACACACAATAGCACTGCCAGAGAAGCACATAGCTTTTATTTGAATCTTACCCTGTAGAGCTTGCTGCTTTTGGATAACTTGCGCTTAACACAGGGAGGAACCGAAAACCTTTACCGAAGGGAAAAACAACCATTAGCTCTTTTTTAGGATGGATTTCTAAAAAGCTTTCCTTACAAAATATGCCATGTTGCTGCAATCACTGGTAGACAGGGTGAATGGTGTTGTCATCAATCTTTTTCATCCTTCAGTGTCAGCATTTTTGCAGCTCCTGGCATGCAGGACAAGTCAGAGCCATGATGTCTGAGCTGATGCAGGATGACAGGGCAGGCCTGCTATCAGTATGGCACCTACCCAGGGGGGAAAGTCCAAGGCTTTCCTCATCCCATTTCATCACTGAAATTGTATTGCAAAATTATAAGTCCCTGCAATGTCTGAACCCTACTCATGCTGTATATTGCCTTCCCAGATGTGTTTTGTGCATTGCAGTCTGTTCATTCTGTAAGGACTGGCAGAGGATCCCAGAGCAGGAATAAGGAAGCAGCACTAAGATTTACTTATTTATTCTGCCTTACTGTCCATAGTATATGTGCATGACTTTATTTTAAATGTATTCTATATGGCAATTTCTGGAGCTTTTTTATTTCAAATATTTGGCAATTTCAAACCAGTACATGATGAAAAACAAGTAGTAAGCAGTTGCTGATAAATGATAATAGATGTGATCATAGCTACAAGTGGCTTGCGGCACACTCCTTACACTTATTTATATCCCCTATTTAATGTACATCGCTGCGTAATATGTTGGCGCTATATAAATCCTGTATAATAATAATAATAATGATATAGGTGCTATGATATCTTGGTAGACACAGGCACAGAGATTACATAGCAGTGTACAAAATGTTATACAAATATATATACTGTTACTGGCCGCAATACAACAGGAAAACTGAATGTTACATTTCCTCACCGATAACTCGTTAAACATGAGCTTAATTATGCTATTTGAGCTGGGAGTCACAGACGATAAAAGCAATACAAACAACGTGCATAGGAAATATCGCATGCAATTTTCAGCTCACAGCGCCCCCTTCTGTTTACTGCATGGAAGCACTGGGACAGCAGCGCGCTTCCTTACAAAATAGAGGCGGAAAAGGCGGGGTGCTATGTACGACACGCCCACGTAATGCTGTACTGACAAATAGAACTGTGTGGTTTTGCATATAAATAGATACACCTGCATGTCAAATTTAGAGGAATTAAGCGAAAAAAGTAAAGTATACGCGCATCCAATCACAATATATGTATCGATTTCTTAATTAGGAAACCAAGGTCTTCAACATCAGGTAAACCGAATACTCAGCACAATCACGCCATAAGCTGAATATTATTAAAATAATAGTCACATAAAACTAGTTTGCGGCAGTGTATGATTCTGGATGTGAGGGCGATCTGGCTGCGACATCTGTCACCCCATTGATCGCTAGGGTTGATTCGGCTGATCTGGCTGGCTAGGCGGGTGTCCCCTTCCTCCCTCACCGCTCCATGTGCGTCCCTCCCGAAGCTCTGCGCTCGGTCGAAGAGGATGGCCTTCCCCGGTAGAGAAGCACCGTTCTTCGGTCAAGGGTATACGAATAGCTGCGCTCCCCTGCTAGAACCTCCAAACAAGATCCAAGGTCCCATTGTAGGAGAAACGTAGGGTAGTCAAGCTCCAAGTCTTCAGACACATCCAAGTGCGGCGCTGCATGTGGCAGTTTGCCTTTCTTTTACTGCCCGCGGATAATGGACCTACCTGGGGCTACGTGCAAGTATGTGAATGCCGATAGAAATGTACCGGCCCGAGCTCCGGTACTCCCTCCCATCTGTACATTTATGTCGCCATTCAGACTCTCTATGTTTATTGTCATTACGTGTAATGTTATATTACCGGTGCATCACAGCGCCAGCTGGGCTGGGAATATAGGCAATTACACAATACAACCAATAGAGGACGCTCGCTGCTACACATCTACACATAAACTCCTCTGGACAGGGTCCTCTCCTGTCATGTGCAAGTTAAATATTGTACTGCGCTATATAAATACTGATCCATAATAATAGTAATAGTAATATAACCAATTACACAATAGAGGGCGCCCACTGATATATATTGTAACAGTAATATAAGCAATTACACTGTAGAAACACTAAAGGGCGCTCACTACTAAACATCAATGGCTTAATGCTCGCAGCTCCGATAGCGCCCCCTGCTGGGTCACAGATAGTTAATAGATAATCGAGATTTGATTGTGTGATAGTCCCTAGTGCCTTTTAAATTTTTTTAAGTTTTTTTTTTTATTTAAAAAAAATAAAAAAAATTTTTAAAAACTTTAAAACTTTTTATTTTTATTGTAAAATAAAATAGAATTGTACTAGATATGTGCTTGGCTTTGATATTTACACATATTATGTGTATATGATTCAAACAGGACATAAAATATATATATATATTATTGGGAACTTTAGAATGGATCAGTGGTTTTATATGACCTGGCAGGAAGTGAGATTTTACACCCCAGTCATCTCCGACTGAGAAGTGCAATATCCTGCACATTATCATATGTAACGCAGAGCAGGGAGCACACCCCTGGCCAGCACTGATAGGATGTTGACATATTATGTGGTAATTATTTGTTGGAAGAAATGATCATTGTAAATGTGTGTCAGTCTGCCTACTACTATCTATCCATAGCCATCTACCTGCCTACTACTACTATCCATAGCCATCAGTAATGGTAAATGTAGGTTGTTGATGTACAAGGTTTTTTAAGTTTCCCAAGATAAGAACACAATGAATTGGTGTTACTTCTGAAAGTGTTGGCGTGAGGTTGATTGTCACGTTTGGGGAGAGTCTCAGGGGGGCGTTACTGCTTACACATTATTGGTGTGAGCCCTGAGAAGGACCTAGGTGCGGAATCTAAGCAGCAGCCAGGTCTTCTCCAGAGCCTCTAGTGTTGCGCTGTTGGCTGCTGCAAGGTTGTGATCCTTGGGAATACCAGGGTGGGCAGGATAATGCACGGTACCAAATCAGTAGGCAGGAGAATGGTCAAGGAAGGCCAGGGTCAAGGCAGGCAGCAAGCAAAATAAACAAGGTCAAGAAGCAAGGTCAGAAACAAAGCCAGTAGTCAAGAATCACAAATCCTAGAATAAGACACCGGTGACACGAGGGCCACTGAAGACACAGGGAAACATGGGATCAGCACAAGGAAACAGCAGGGAAAAGAGACTGGGCAACAAGGGGTTAACACTGGAGCCAGACTGGTCCAGGTTTAAGGGGAAAGCGAAGATGAACCTCTTGGCATGAAGAGGGGCAGACACATCTGCAGCCAGAATCCATGATCTCTCCTCTGGACCGAAACATTTCCAGTCAATCAGGTACAATAGCTTCTTGCAAGAAAGTTCAGAATGTAGAGTTTGATGGACTTCATACTCTTGAGAAGAATCGGGTGCATGAGTAGCCAGTGGTGAGGGACAAGAAAAGCGATTCAGTATGGTCTAATTCTTTTCTGCTGGGGAGAATGAAAAAGAACACACATGGGCGTCTAGCACCGGTGGGGGGGGGTCTAGAAGAGAATAGCTCCCACTCTGACAGAGGAGGCCACAACTTTGATTGAGAAAGGCTTGGAAACATCTAGCCTAACCAGAGCAATCAGGGTATGAAAGGCCCCAACAGCCTGGGAGGGCCAGTTCTTGGGGTCAGCATCCTTCTGGGTCAGTGCCGTGATGGGAGCTACCAGCATGGAGTAATTTCTGATGAATTCGGTAGTAGTTAGGAAACGCTGAGTAGCCTTAAGGCCGCAGGGTAGCGGCCAGTTGGAGATAGCCATACCCTTCTTAGGATCAATAGCGAGAACCTCTTTAGAAAACATTGTAGCCCAGGAAGGGCACCTGTGGGAGTTCGAATATGCACTTTTCTGCCTTTGCATAGAGTCAATTATCTCTAGGCCACTGTATGCCCAGACCGATATGCTGTCTGTGGGTGGGCAAGTTGAGAAAGAAAATCAAAATGTCATAATGCCAAATAAATGACTATGCAAATGTATAAAAGTTCACAAATATGAAAAAGTGTTGGAAGACAGCCGGGGCATTTCAGAAACCAAAAGGTATTACCAGATACTCCTAATGCCCATCCCCATTAATAAATACTGTCTTCCATTCATCCCCCTCCTTGATCCAAATTAGGTAATAGGCCCCTCGGAGGTCCAGTTTGGTGAAGACCTGAGAACCAAGAAGATGGTCAAAGAGCGGTAAGGTAAGCGGCGGAAGCTAGTGGTTCTTAACGGTGATGGCATTCACACCTTGGTAATCAATACAAGGACGGAGAAACCCATCCTTCTTTTGGACACAGAGGACTTCGGAGGACTATAAATGCGTATAAATCCCCTCTGGTGGCCTTGGTTTTAGGGAGACTAGGGGGGTATATCTGCCCATCTTTATTGGCTGGGTTGTAACGATGTAATCCCCAAAACACAATTTGTATTTGTCTAGTCCCTAGAATTAAGGACTAGTCCACACTATAGGTAATTCTTTAGTTTCAATTAGAGCCTCCTAAAATGCTAGGACAATGTAAATTCCTTTGTTCTCAATGAGGCAAGCTCATAATACAAGCTTGGTGCTTGGTGGCTTTTCTAAAAATCCCACTGCACGCATTTTGGCCAAGCAGACCAGCTATATCACTGCTATAGTCAATGGAAAATGCCCATCAGTGCCAGTGAAATTACAAGAAAGTGTCAGTGCCTTCTAGAAGAGTCTGTGAATACTAAAAACACCAGCAAGTGCTAACTTTTTTCCCCAGCACATATCAATGAGCTGTGCAATAATCTGCAATTATCATGTCTCTGTATCACCTCTGCAGACTAAACTGTCCCTCTCCCATGATTTCCATTTCACAGGCAGACTCCCTGGAAGGAAGACAGTAATCTCTTTAAATGACTATACACACCTACAAATATCTCTATAGCAAAAGCTTCTCTAACACACTGCAGTGGCTTCATCACCACCTCTCAAACACAATAGCAAAACTATTAAAGTATAAAAGGTATGCCCCATCAACACTTTTCTTTGCTTTTTGAGACAAATGAGAACTAAAATATAGTTCATGGAAAGTCATGTTCTTTGCATTTTAGTCATATGGCAGAAATTCTATTGGGTTCCATATGGCTCAAGTTCTGATGAGATAAGGATCTGCTACACTGGAAAAGTGGCATTGTTGTTTCCATTGAGTATACTAAATTCAGATTTTGTAGTCTCTTTTGTAAAGCATCCAAAGATAATTTGCCTTTGATTGCTTGTCCCATACTTTGGACTAAGCTACACACATCGGTGTTGTGGTGAAAAAGAATCTTGTATGTTAACTAAAATGTCAGTTGTGGTTTGTTGGCAGTCGGTTCAGAATCAGTAGGCTTCCTTACCATATCCCACGGTAATATGTAACATTATGCACATGCAGAGGGGCACTGCTAATGTGTAAATTGTCTCAAAGTATATGTCATAGCAGAACTAAGAAAAATGGCTGTGTAGCCATTAAAACTCAACTAATGAGATATTGGAAATACAGCACGTCATTTTTGCAGAGGTCACTAATAAATAATTACACAAACACGTACAAAGAACATTTACTTATTATTAAAAAGTGAGGTTTACAACAGATGGTTGGCTATAGAATTAGTTATTTCAGCATTACCCTAGTTGACTAGTAGTGATACCAGGCCCACTATTCACTGAATTTAGTGATCCTTAGTAATGGTAAAGAGACATTGTATGTGTCCACATACAGTGTTTTGTTAGGTTACAAAAAAATCAGGTTTAGAATCAACCTTTACACTAGAAATCAGACATTTATTTGCCAAAAATACATGTATAATGTTATTTTATAATGATTTTTGTATGTTTTTGCACAAAAAATTACATTAGAATGAAGCAAATTTAATGTGATTTTTCTGCTAAAAAGGCTTTATGGCTCCAATTGATCAACCTGCTTTTAAGGTGTGCTAAGTAAAGCTTAAGGTGTGCTAAAATACCATGCAATAGCATTGAATGTGAACTCTCTAGCATGCCAAAATCACACATTCAAGTGCCTGAAGTGCTATTTGAAGCTTGATAAACCAGGGTCCAGCAATGTATATGTCTGCTAGTTTAATTTCATATTGTAGTAATTCTGGAGAACTGTCCTCACTGTAGCCACATATTTATCATCCGGCTCTGGTTTTCTCTGGCTTCCAGGCTGCAGGAATGCTTTGATTGTAGGTATTTCACTTATTCTCTGCTTGAATACCTAGGAACAAACAATTATTGTAGTCAATGTTCTGAGGGTAAATCCATCTTTTCCTGCCTTTTTACTTTTAAAGGTTCCCATACAGATTCCCTATTCACCATTTGTGTTCATATCTACTGAATGTGTCACTAATGTATAGTTCTTATATAGTGACAGGTACAGTTTTCCTCTTTATGGCTTCATATTGCATGTACCGTATGGTACAACATCTGGCAATGGCCCTGTTTGGCTCAGTGCCTAGCGGTATCCCTATACAGCACATTCTCTGGCAGTGTTTCTGTATGGTGTTGTATATAATTATCCCTGTATGGTGCAGCACCCGGCAGTGTCCCTGTCTGAGGTAGCACAGGCTAGTGTCTTTGCACGGAACATTCCCCAGCAGTATAGCTATATGGCACACTCACCAAATGCCTCTGTACAGCAGTGTACAGTACAGCAGGAAATGTCGCTGTATGGAACAGTCCAAAATGGTGTCACTACATTAGCAGGACTGGTCTTTCTGTGTTCGTGGTCTTAATAGTGCCACAGTGGGAGCAATTGTGTCCTTGTCAGTTAGAGAAATTGTGCCCCTGTGGCAGTGGGAGGAACAGGGCCTCGCTCCAGTGGGGTCAATGGTCTTTCCTTCTGAAAGGTCTGTCTACGGCAACCATACCTGGCCCATGAGCTTTAGTTTTTGGACGACTAATAATAAAAGGATACATAAGGAGGGGAGTATAAAATGAGAGGAAACAGACTGTGTTAGATTTATTTTTTGGACATGAAGGTGTTTTGAATACCTGTAATACAAGCAGTTTTATTTACACACATATTATTTACATAAAATCATAAACATGCACATAGCTCTGCCCTGTATACATAACAGACATGCAATCTGCTCACAAAACATACAAAATTGCAACATTTCTTGCATAAACATACAAAATCCACAAATTACACACAAACTCTGCACAATATACACAGACATTCTAATGTACAGCACCACATAGTTTTGTTGGCACTATACAAATATTGTTTATTATTAAGAATAATTATAAGCACTATATTACCCTCAGCTGTGGAAAGTTAGATAGGATGTCAGCACATTTTTCTTCTACCATTAGGATGGTCTCCAGCAGATGTACATCTGCCCAGCTCAGATGGTTCCCAACCAGGAATTTTCCACCATGATCTTTTAAAACCTGTTGTAAATAAAGAAATAGTTTTAGGCAATACTGATCCATGTCAGATCTTAGTTATCATTAGACTGATATCACACTAAGCAAAATAAACATAAATAGTCTAACAGGATAACATTGACCTTCAGTTAGAACATTAGTTTGTTTAATAAACATCTGTTACATTTTCATGTTGTCTGTGTCCCTTTTAGCAAAGATTTCCTTCAACTTTATACCCCAGTAACAAATTTCACAAGATAGGAAGTGAAAATAGATCGATCTAATGTGGACAATAAAAATGATTATTGCAGAAAAAGCTTGGATCATTACTGGTAGCAGAAATTAGTTACAATGAGTTACCTTTTCATAAACAGGAAAGTATCTTTCTTTAGCCTTTTGTACAATGATGGGAATATGCTTCTGTTTGTCCTCTGATGAATAAAATGCGTGCGGCAGGATAATATCTATAAGATCCATCGTGCCCCCAACATACATATCAATTCTAAAAACAGAAAGAAAAAATAACATATTTAGAGAGTTATATACTTGCCAAAATGAATAAAAAATGGTAAGTCATCAGC
Source organism: Pyxicephalus adspersus (assembly GCF_032062135.1). Lineage (NCBI taxonomy): Eukaryota > Metazoa > Chordata > Amphibia > Anura > Pyxicephalidae > Pyxicephalus > Pyxicephalus adspersus. The sequence goes on from NC_092861.1 coordinate 63,218,963, forward strand.
TTAGACTAGCCATAGATGAGTTAATTTTCATACAGCAATTTTTCCTTCAGATCTTTCCCATACAGGTCATATTTTGCAGCAATATACTGCATAATGGCTCTTGATTGAACTAGCTTCATTCCATCCATTTCCACCATTGGCACTTGTTCAAAAAGTAATGCTCCTTCTAAAAATATAACAAACAGGATAAAATAAAATTGGTACTATATATTTAAAAAATTAGATTATTATAGACAAAAGTACTTTGTGAACACATCTACTTTTCCAGATTTACAAATAAAACAGCCAAAAGGAGGCCGCAAATTTGGTCATCATTATCTGTTTGTTTGTAGGACCATATTATGCAGTCCAGACCTAACCAGGAGTAGTGTTCTCACAGAAATTTTTCTCAGAAGGGTGGTCAAAAAGTGAGCAGGCAAGCTGTGAAAAATGTAGTCCTCCCAAATGTTTATGCCATTGGTATCCAGTAACTCCTGTAACTGGTCAGCTTTTCAGCTTCCTATTATACTTTGTGCCACATTTCTAATGCCTGCCCCCTTAGTATGTCCCGTTTTTCCATCTTTTTTGTATTATGCCTAACTGTCCAGTGCTGTGTATTTTGACCCCACTTCCTAGGGTTCTATGTATATAGAGTATAATCACATGTAGTAATGTAGAAGTGTCATCATTAGGCTTAGTTCACATTAGCAGTAAAAACTGTGGCATTTACCGCTCTCAAGTGCCTACTACAACCACTAGGCACCTGGGATTGGTAGCAGGCAGTTCCTTCTAGGCTTTTTCAGATGCTAGCAAAACTAGCAAAGCAATGCAAGGCAAACCACCCTTGTGTGTCACTAGCAGTCACATGCACAGACAATGGTTGTTTTTGCAAAATTCTGCCATGCCGCAAGTGCTCAAGCATCTGGAAAGGTGCCAGCCGCGGGGAACCATGCAAAGTCACCCTATGACATCTTACTCTATACAAAGCCCAGCCATAGCACCTGTCTGATGACAGCTAGGTGACTACTGAAAAATGGGCTGGGGAAAAACCCTGCAAGAGGAGTGATTCAATAAGCAAAAGGCTCTCTAAATCAGTGTTTTTCAACCGCTGTTCCGCGGCACACTAGTGTGCCTTGAGAGATCTTCGGGTGTACCGTGGGAAATTATCCAATTTCAGTTAATTGGTCCCAAAATGATTTATTTACTGCAAAAAATTTGTCTTCATTTGTCTATACCAGCGATGTATAGTGATAGGCAGAACCAAAAAAAACTCTTCCACTAGATGGCAGCAGGTAGCTAATTTACGTGTCTGACTTTTTGGTGGTGTTCCGTGGGATTTTTCTAATTGTAAAATATGTGCCGCGACTAAGAAAGGTTGGGAAACACTGTTCTAAATGACACAAAAGGCTGCATCATGCAAAACTGGTCAGATAATGATCTAGAGATCTTTCTGCATGTTTTGATAGAGCCACATTTTGTTCTAATTCTTACTGTTTTTAACTGATCTTACCTTTGAGCAATGCTTCATATTGTTCTCTTTTTTCTAAAAATACTTCTTCAAACTGTAGAACAAGTGCAAATCGTTATTCAGTAGGTATAAATGTATCAGGGAAACCAATGTAAAGCATACATACCGCAACTCCAGCTGCTGCAAGTAGCCAACGAACGGATTCGACTTTACCTCTGCCATCAAAGTAATAAATTTTTGGCTTTACGGACATCTTTTAAAGCCTAACCTGTGTGTGGGTATAAGATGTGTGTAAATAGAAGTAAAATCAGAGGAATAAATTTTAAAAACATCATACCACCAGTAATCATGTGCGAATTCAATGTAACTGAAGGCGGTAAAGTAGGACAGACAAATAAATTGGCCATACTATGTAAAGACATGTGTTGCACAGAGCAGACCGAAGTACATGCTACACAGGTAACTGTGAATTGCAGTCTAACAAATGGTAATGTAGTTTCTTATAGTGGGAATGAAGCCTGAAAGAAATATTTTTTAAAGCTGGTATACACATTTAATGTATTAGGCCATAAATTACCGTCTCCTGACCGCGCATGCGCGGGGAGCCGGGTGTCAATCAGAGGGGGAGAACCGCCCCATATTGACATCATCATGGCATAGCCTCGCCCACTTCCCCCATTACAGATCTGAGATCTATTAGGCTGCTCTCATTTAGTCATATGTGGGTATAGAAAAACAATCTATATACATACCTATACAGGTATTCCCTTAGTTAAGGACATCCGACATAGGGACGACTCCTTGATACGAATGGGGCTTCCCTGGTTCTTCTCCCTGAAGGTAAATCCCTCTCCTCCGCAATGCATATGGAGGAGAGGGTTTTAACTTCAGGGGGCGTTCCCTGGTGGTGGGCAGAGACATTAGGGCGGGTCCAGCCTAGTGTGCTCCTGCTCACCCCATAAATGGCCTAGTGGCCAATAAACTTTGCCCACCTCTGTCCTAGGGCAGGGTCCTCCTCCTGTGTCACTGTCTGTATTCGTCTGTCATTTGCAACCCTTATTTATTGTACATCGCAGCATAATATGTTGGGGCTATATAAATCCTGTTTATTATTATTAATAATATGACTTACATACAAATTCTACTTAAGAACAAACCTACAGTCCCAATCTCCTATGTAACCCAGGGACTACCTGTATTTATATTGTGTATATTTATAGACAATCAGTTTTGCAGTGCTTACATAAATCCAAGATTCACTAACAGTGATATATTTGCCAGTTTTCCCTCCTAAAGAGATTACAGTATTTTCCCTGAGTCCTGGCTGAAAAACAAATTCAGTTCTGCTTATTCAGCAGAACTGAATTTGAATGAACAGAAACCAACTACATTTTTGGCAGGAATCGTGAACCCTGAAATCTGTTTAGAAAGTGTTAGTGGTGGAGAAAAATAATCATGTACTGCAGTTTTTTTATCCCTTAAAGCAGTACTGTTGATTTTTTTTATAAAACAAGTCAATGCAAATTTGGACCCTACCTCTATATTTAGTACCTCTTGTGTTACTTGTCTAGGCAACTTGAGGTTTTTGGTTGTGCCCAATTACTGCATGTACAAACATTTACAGGAATATATTGTGAGATCGCCCGTAGCAACAGGGGGTGTTTCAAACAGGTTAACAGGGCCAGCAGGTTAATTTCACCTGCACACCTGCATTTCAGGTGAGACGGTTACATCTGATCATACCCAGGCCTCTTTAGCTCCCCCACCTGGCCAGGAAGCTCATTGTCATTAAGCCTGGTACTTCAACCCCACCTTCAGGTCAAAAGGAAAACTGTCTGACTAAACGGAAAAATATCTATATAATATCACATATAACATATATCGCATATAACCTATATCTGGGGCAAATGTTCCTGTCATCCTGGGTGAAACCCTGTGATTTCTTTTGCCAGCTATTACTATATATATATATATATATATATATATACACACACACACACACACATATACATACACACACACTGCATTCCCTGCTCATGGAGATAGCTAAAAATCAATGGGTTTTATTCCAAAATTGTTGTTCAGTGTTTCCCCAACTGAATTTCATATACCGAATCTCCTGCTACTGGTAATATGAATCAAAAAGTCATGCCTTTATGCAACATGTTATTAGACAAATACATTTGGGTACAGTAAATGTATACACCCCTTACAAACCTAAATACTATTACAGGTAAATTATTAGGCTAAAGAAATTTCTTTATAGAGATCTCTGATTTATTAATTTCCATTAGCGCCCTATTGCATTTAGGCTGTGTACCACAATACAGAGATGTTAACTATTTGTGCTTTACCAAAGTACACATACTGTGTTTGCAGTAATAGACCACAATTCGGGAGATTTTTATAGTCAGTTTAATGTTTAACAATGATTCAGGTTATTCCAGTCCTAGTTTAATATTTAACAATGCACAATTTACATAAGGCCTTACCTCGGTTCAGATACTGCAATTAAATCTAGAAAACGGTAGTTGTCAGCTACCAAAATGTTGGGGTGAAATGTGCATTATAACACACTTTACTGAATTGCACAGTAATGCATTTTTCATTGCCATTCAATTGGATAGCACAAAAAGTTCCAATAACGGCCCCTCTGTAGCACACCACAACCCACATGCCATGAGTATGGCCATGCTGCTTTAAACACTGCATATTTCTTTCTTTCAGTCCATTGCCATGTTTTGCAGTCTATTCAAAATAAATAATTTGCCTTATTATGCATGTGAAGTATTCCTAATGAAATACACAGGTCAATGTATAATTGCAGTGTAAAGAAAGTACCATTTTCATTTTTTTTTAGCAATATAAATATTGATCTCACAATTTTAGAATTTTTTATGCAAACAATTGTTTCATACAGTTGTTGTGATACCTGCACACACCTATACAATTTCACTTTCATTTTATGTGCATAGAAGTATTGTAATGATATTATCATTTCATGTAATTTAATCAATGATAGAGAGCTGTACTGATTTGTTCCTAAGACAATCACAAATGTCTTTCTTGACCAACAGAAATCTTATGTCTTTACACAGCTTTATGTTTCACGTTACACTGTAAAACCTCCCTATAGTACCCTCCAGATTAGTGGACCCTTTACAATCCAGCATTCGCTGTTTCTAAGAATAACATTACATGATCTCTTTGATTTTTGCACATTGTGGTATAATGTGCTACCCTGTATATGACAAAACAATATAATAATAAAAACACTCACAGAAAAATCAGGTTGTCAATTTCAAGCTTCCTTTTGGGCAAAGAACAGCAACAGTACAGTGAATCAGCTCCAGGCCAGGTACTTATACTGGCAGGGAAGAAGGGAAGGGTGAAGGGGAGTGTCTACCACTTTCATAGGATCACACTACACAGCATGACCACTACATGCCAATTCACACATCTGCCAGACAGGGAAATCATCATAAAGCAGAACTGCAACTCTAACTTATTTTATTTGACATTTTACAGGTTGTCCTTGTGAAAGGGTTACAATGACAGTTGTTCATAGAACAGAAGAAAACTAGCAATGTTTTCCGGTGCTCTTAAGAATGCAATACGAATACCCTGGTCAGTTTTTATTGCTTATGTCATTGCACAACAGATCTGGGACTGTACATTGCATCTTATCAGTGTGTCCAATGTCTGTCTACAGATGTGGAGGATGAGTGGCAGCATCTGCTTGACACATTTTAAACTCCAGACCAATATAAGCAACACACATTTCATGTAGCTCTTTAAATCCTATATGCATTTTTTTAAATACAAGCAAGTGTAAGTACCTGAATTTGGCTTGTTATTAGCCACATGCAGTCCTGCACTGCACAGCAGATCTTTGACTAAGAGAGGGAAAAGCAGCCCAAACAGCCAATCAGGTGTACTGGAATGCAGAGCACATGTACAAAGTGTGTTGTTTCTTTCATTGGTCAGTTAGAAGGGGGAGAAGACCTTTAAATTATATTAAACTGTAGCAGAGGTCACTTTAGTAGGTACACAGGTTCAAATGCTTGTTAATGCAAATATCTAATCAGAATCGCATGGCACCAACTCAATGCACTTATGCATGTAGACATTGTCAAGACAACCTGCTGAAGTTGAAACCAAACATTAGAAGAGGAAAGAAAGTGTTTATAGCGATTATGAATATGGCACGGTTGTTGGAGACAGGATTGGTTGAGTATTTCAGAAATGACTGATCTGCTGGGATTTTCAACACAAGGTCTAGTGTTATAGTAAATAGTTTGAAAAAGTGAAAATATCAAGCGAGCGGCAGTTCTCTGGACGAAATTACCTTTTTGATGTCAGAGGCAAATGGTCAGTCTGGATCTGGCTAACACAAAGGCAACAGTAATATATAAAAGCATGGATCCGTCCTACCTTGTATCAATGGATTAGGTGTTGGTGTGGGAGATATTTTCACACTGGTCTCTTAAACATAACAATGCCTGCTACTGAAATGACCCTACAGTCACCAGATCTCAATACAACAAAGGACTTTTGGGATGTGCCGGAAGAACAGACAACAAATCTGCAGCAATTGTGTGATAGACCAAAATCAATGAGGAATGTTTCCAGCACCTTGTTGAATTTATGCAACAAAGAATTAAATTCTGTATGCAAGAGGGGTTCAACCTGATACTAGTAAGGTGTACCTAATATAGTGCCTGGTGAGTGTACACACAAATATACTATATATATTTTATGTACTATTAGATAAAAAGTAAAGCACACAACATTTAAGAAAAAAAAATATTTAATATTAGATTTGTAGAAAGTGACAAACACAATATAAAATGTAAACAGAAGCATTGCCTAGAAATGTATACAGCACAAAAGGCAGAAGTTTTGCTATACAGTTTGGCCCACTATTATCAATGCCATTAGTTATTCCAGTAATAAATACCAGTAAAATATAATGCATCTTCTCATATATACATGGAAACACAGTTTAATAAATGATCAGTGCACTGGCATAACTGATAAGATTTGGCACATGATAACAATTAAAATATACTTTTGAGTGTATAAAAAGAAAATAAAAACTAAGGTACAAGGATACTACTTTAGAAATGTCTTCTTAGAATATTAGGACACAAATGTGCAATTATAGTGCTGAATATTAGCAAAAGGGTCAAGTAAAGAGAAAAAAAAAAAACAGCCATCAGTAGCATTACTTGCACACAGATCTCATACATTTTAATCAGTGGAGAGGATTTTGTTTAATTTTTCTAGCTTTTAGGGAATTTGTCTTTCGGAACGGGGAAGGGGAGAATACTTCAACTTGTTAAAAGAGTTTAGGTCCACTTACATCCCACCTTGGGGTTAACAATTTTCTGCACTAGGAAGAAGTGAAATTTAAACACACTGCCAGAACCCTGTAGGTTAAAAAGTGCCTTTTACTGCACATTTATGAGGCCCAAGTAGTGCACCCACCCTGAACATCAAAGTCACAGATCTGCAAAGTTATTATAAGAGAAATCTAAGATCTATATGTCAATTTAACAAAACAAAGGTTTTTTTTTAACCCTTTTGCTGCCACCATATGACTTACGTCAGTTAGAAATATGGTGGCTGTCTGGATGGCTGTCGGCATATGTCTGGATTTGTTTATATGGCTTCTCCTGTCTGTAAGCTATTTGATAAGAGTGAACTGAACAACTGTATAGATCATTCCCTTATACATTAGACCACTGCCTCTGTGGTTAGAAGTAAGTTGCTCTGGATGACTGGCGATGATCTCTCCTCCATGCAGTGAACCTGGAAGATCTCTTTGAGCAGCCTAAACAAGCAATTGCAATCAGTTTCTTAGTACATATGGACCATAGGGGGGTCCAATAGATTCCGGATGTCTTCCGTAAGAGAGCCTGTCACAATACTATTAAAAATGGGGAAAGGGGGATACTTGTAATGTAAAAAAATAAAAATAAAAATATATCAGTTATGTAAAAACACTTGGCAAAAAATAAAATTCCTAAAGTTCTTATATACAGCAAATTATATATTTATCCAAATTTTCTGCAGCTGGCAACTATTTTACCCAAGGTCCTATTGCAAATTAGGTAGAAAAGAGGTTGCCCACAGAATGTCTCAAAAAATGTGGGGGGAGATCCTGCACGCTCTTGGCATTTCAAATTAGCTAAGCTGGCCTTGTAATATAGATATATATGATTAAATTACCTTCCCAATATTGCGAATGAATATGAAGCATTCAGATTTTTGTTGGATATTATTTCTATGATAGAAATATTCTAGGTCCCTCACTCTACTGTTCTTTTAAACTTTGTTTTGGGAGCCCTTGGACCCCAACAGTTAAATTTGGAGTAGGATTACTCCCTTCTAAATTGGTTGTGCTGCCAGTAAGCTCTAGATTTCTATAGCATGTTCCCAGGCCCACTGTTTCCGACAATACTCTTTAGCATTACATATAATGAACATTATATGCCGGCCCATGGTAATGTCAGGAACCAAAGTAAAGGCTCCTGTACCAAGTCAGTTGACCACCAGTTATAGCGAGTGAATAAGCATAAATGAAATGTTCAATTTATAAGTTCTAAATATAAAAATGCATCAAATTATCTTACACAATAACCTATTAAATTATGCAGTTCGTTCACTGTGACTGTGGCCAGCAGTGCACCAAATGTAGTGAAAAAACATAGTCAATGCTACTAGAAAGATTTGTTAAACGGTACTACACATTTTAATGCTGGTGTAAAGTAAAATATCAAAGGAGTTTGTCACAAAGCTAAACTCCATCTCTGAAGAGAAGCAGCCTAATAAATAGGGTCAATAAAGCTGAAACTATTAAAGTTCACTGCAAGTAAAATCACTGTCCTGGTACTAGTTTACTGCCTGTGGAAAACAAAAACTGCTTCAGTAGAAGGCTTCCTTGACAGATATTTAGGTTCATTATTCATTTACTTTAATGGAGTATGTATTAGACAATTTGTTTAGAGCAACAAATAGGTTGCAAACTATCCCTGTTCTAGGCCATTTTACACAATGAAAGTTATTCTGCCAAAATAAATATATTTTTGATTTTACCAAAATAGAAGGTATTTGTATCTTTAGTAGAAAAAATAAGTTTTAAAAAAAGAAAACATTTTAAATACAGAACTACCCAAAAGGTAAATTAAAAGGTAAAGTATATCTTTATCAGGCCTGACCGACTCCAGACCTGGAGGGCCACATAAAGACCATGATTTTCAATCCAGCCTTCCTCAATTTTGAATAGAATGGGGAAAATTTAGGATCAACTGTTACATAGAGATGTCTTCTTACTTACTGTACTTGCAACAATCTTTAACCAGAGAGGAAGTCTGTTCAGGAAACATCTGCAACTAGGCCATAGGCAACAAGTTCCAGCATTCCCCTACCTAATCTTAATAAGGTTTTTTTAGCCTTATTCGGTCTCTGTTGCTATGATAAAGTTTCCCAAACTGCCTGTTGTGGGGAAACTTTTTTTCAACAGGAAGCGCAGGTATCTCTGCAACAACGCGTCCAACTACAGGAAAAATTAACCCACTCTATCCAAAACTTGGAAAAAAGGTTTTGGTTGTAGATACACTTTAGGATCCTTGTCTTTTCTGTCTCTCTACCTTTGGGGAGCTTTAATTTCATTTCCTATACCAGATACATAGCAATAAGAGGAGATTATTTCATAGTTATGAGGATATCCTTCTTTGACATATGTCACTAAAACAGGTTTATCCTTCCACTCTAATCTCTCTCTCACCTCTGTTCTACTGACAACAGAAACATTTTGGCTTTCTCATTGCTTTCTGATCTGAAATAATGGTCAACAGGATCTATAGTAAGGTTGGGTTTTCACATTGCACAGCAATGTTCTGCAAACCAGTACAATTACATTAACAGAAGAGCCCTGATTAAAAACCATTGCTTACAATTATGTGAATACAGATTCATTTTTGCACACTAAATTTAAGCTCATGATTACATCAAGTGACACACAAATGTTTTTTTTTGCTGGAGTCCAATGCATATAGAATCAGTAAAAATAGTGAACTCAATTATGGAATGTCTTCCCTAAAATAATGACTTACCAAATGTGTAAACATAATCTTTAAAAAACCTTCAGAATCTCTTCTAGCAGATTTAAAAACAGCTATATCCTATGCTGTTGATCATGTGAGCTATTAAATCTTCTGGTACTCGATCCTGTAGAAATGCAATAATAGAATGCATTCCTAGAACTTTATTTATTGGGATTTAATCCCCATATACCAGGTTGTCAGCCATAAAAAGGCCTCTTATGTTGTAGATTACTTCAAATGTGCAACATAAAATGTCAGTTCCTGGGCACTGCATAGCTGGTAGTGTAAGGATCAGATAAAGTGCTTTGTTTGCTATCTGCGCCCACCATATTTCGAAATCCAGTCTGTCCTTCCATGAACTGGCTGTAGTGTAGGAGGAGGTCTAGGGGGGATCACAGGAGAGTTTTTGGATGAAGAACTAAAGGTAGACTGTCTTGGATATAAACCCGATTTTAGAGATCCAAAGTCTAAAAAAAACAAAACATAAAAAAAAAAAATTTACAGTACACTGCAGCCTTAGTAGTATAGTACATTTTCTGTACCTGCTACCTGCAGAACGTTCTCCTGAAAAGAGTATAAAATATGGCAATGGTTGATTGCATTTTCATATTAAATAGTTAGATAACAGTAGTAATAAACAGCAGACATGTACTCTTGATTATCCTCTCAAGAACCCATGAATATCTAAAATGTGCAGTGTTAATATGCCAATATGCTTTATTTCTCAATAAAAGTGTGGACCAAATCTACCCACAACCACATCTTGAAATTCTTTAATGTTTACAGAGACTGCCCGTTCAGTTAAAGAAAAATAGATGGTGGGGCAGCCATGGACGTTTCATGAAGGTATTGAAAAATCTTTAAAAAGTTTCCTGCTTTTATTATTATTACACAGTATTTATATTGCGCCATTATTTTATGCAGCACTGTACAAAGTCCATAGTCATGTCACAAGCTGTCTCTCAAAGGGGCTCACAATCTAATGTCCCTACTATAGTCTTGTGTCTTTAATACAGTCTAAGGTCAATTTGGAGGGGGGAAAGTCAAATAACCTAACTGCATGTTTTTTTTTGGGATGTGGGAGGAAAACGGAGTACCTGAAAGAAAACCCAAGCAGACATTGTAATTTACCTGTGTTTAATATGGAAAGGGTTAGCATATAATCTATATATAATAGCATATAATGTAGCAAACAGGTGTAATCATTCTCCTGGAATACATGGTTAAGTAATTTTTTTTAGAGACATGCCAGGTATGGAGCTACTAGTATATTACACTAAATGTGCTAAAATAATAAAGAATTTGATAGTCAGCTGCAGGAACATTTTTACTACAGATGTTTTCTTTTTATATCAGCCTTTCTGTATATAAAAAAAACCCCACGGTGTGCTTTCCAGTATTCCCAACAATGTTCTGGGAACACCAGATTACTTTACAAGAAAGTGGAGGTAAGCCTGTAAAATGCAACTGTAAAAAAACAAATACTCGGCAAGAGGGCTAAGACCACTGTGTGCAGCTCTAGGTTTCATTATCAATTTTGTCTGGAGTATATTATTAAGAAAAAAACCTATTATAGTATAGTGCTGGGAACTGTATAATGTAATGTTTGGGAGAATCCCAAAATCTAAAAATGCCCACAGTGAACATAAAACTTACTGGGCAGTGGATCTGTAAGGGGTGGCAAACGTGCTTTTGGTACAACAGGAGTTAGTTCTTGTTTTAAGAAAGAGGAACTGTAACCACCAGCTGCTCCATTTACTCCAAAGTGTCCTGAAAACAATTAAAAACCAAAGCATATTCGTAAATCTTGAACTTATATATTCAAAGAAACTTTTTAAAATTTAAGATTAGTTTACAAAATACCAGAATTACTGCCAAACACATTGTTTTACAGATAATGCATTTTACTATAAAACGAAAAAAAAAAAATTACCTGAAGGCAAAGCAAGAGGTTTGATTGGCTGCTTTATATTTGGCCATGGGTCAAAAGTATTAATTACATCTTTACTTGGATTAATTCCAGCATTGCTCTTAATTGTAATTCCTAACAAAGAAAAAAACATACAGTAAATTAATCTGTCAAAACCATAAAAAAAGGGGAAATTATTTCAGCAGGAAAACAAATAATTATATATATTTTAAGGGTACACACATAAAATGTAGAAAGGTATTTTGGCAAACACCTGATGGAACATAGAAAATCTTTTTGCTCAAACACTTATGAGGCATGGGAGCATGGCCAGGATATTCAGCCAGGCGTGTTGGGTAAGTGCTGTGTTCTTCCAGCACCCTGTCATTTTCACGTACATACTGATTCTCTTCATCATGCCTTCTGCTGTCTATCGGGGGATCTATGCATTCTCGCTAACGCAGGCTAAGAAGTACTGGCAATTTTCTGGTGCCGCTGTCACCAGTCAGAATCACCCGTCTGTCTGGCATCCCCACCATTACAAAGAAGCGATACTCAAGTCGAACTGCTTTTGCTCAGCAGGCAGATAACCATGCAGAATTTTCCTCTACAATTTATATATATTCTTTCCACATATGCCTTTATTTATGTACATTTCCCCATTTAAGCCCAACTACACAAGTGCTATCAAGTCACAGTATTTAGTTAGGAAAAAGGGGTTGTGTACTTGCAAAGTAATCACAAAGGCCTCCTACATATTTATTTTAGATTCTAATGGCTCTATTTATAAAATATTCTCCGCAAATGCACTTTAAATTCATTAATAATTTTCATTTTAACATAAAGCATTTCCTATTGTGACAGCTGTCCCCTTTGACAATTGTTTAATAGGCAATGAAAGGAGAAGTGTAAAGAGATTCCAACTTAGTGAATTTCAGACAAGTTGACAGGGGAGTCATTTATAAATAGAGCAATAAGAAATTTGCTCATTTGGCCTTATTTCTTGTTTCTCAGCAAGGCACTATCCTTTATTCTTTGACATACTTCTCTATACTGGTCGCAGGAAGAGAAGACTACAGGAGCAAGGACTAAAAGTAACTATTTGTACTTCCTTTTTTCTCCAGTAAAGAAACAACAATTTTACCCATTCATTCATTTGGTGGGGAGGATTTGTCAGAGGGTTTGACCCACTACATAGAGAGCCAAGAGTGACGATTTAAATAACAATTATTTCCATCAAATTAAAAAAATAATTAAAGAAAAGAATACACGCTGAACAAACCTGGCAAATATCTGGTATGCTTCAAATAATGTTGTTTGGCAGACATTCTTCTGGAGGCTGTACTGTCCTGTCTAGAAAATGAAGATTGTACAGGTCTAGGTAAAACACTGTCATCTCTCTTCAAGTCCAGAATGCTTTCAAAGCTGCTTTCAAAAAAAAAAAAAAAAAAAAAGACATTGCAACTTAGACAAGAAATGTTTGGATCATCTGTTAAATATTCTAAATCATGCTGCTGCAAAGAAAAAAAAAAGATCATTCAATACAACCCCAACTCCCCCCGCAATGAATGTTTTTAATAATCACAGACTCAAAATACAGAATTTGCAGTAACTTAAGGAAGCCCAATATAGCTTTTAAAAGAGGCACTGGTACACAATTCAGGCTGCTAACATACATACAATATTAAAAAAAAAAAAAAAAAAAAAAAAAAAAAAAAAAAAGCACACCTATATGCTGCCCATTCTACAGCAGATCATCATCATGCCTTTTGCCAGTGATAAAACTGCAGTTTTATCCACCCTTTGACACCTTTTCAGACTCTTTCTGTGTTCTGGTCCAGCAAGGTGACTGGCTGCTGCCTGTGTGCAGGGGATGGTGTGCACATTATCTGTGGCTGGTGGCTTAACAGGCAACAACCAGATATAATCATGTGCCTGGGGAAAAGGGGGAGCAGCACAGTCGTCTGAATGTTTCTGCAATTAAATAAACCTGAGTAGATTTTATGAACAAAAGACAAGGTGAATTCCCATGCACTGACTAACATTTATTAATTTTTTATGTGAGTAGCCTGAAAAGTGTTTCCTTCTGCTGTGAAAATATTCAGCTTTCCTGGATGGAGTTTTGATCTTCTGCTTTAATGCTTTCTGAATCACTGATCCAGAATAGGTATGCAGTTCATGTGTTCACATAACTTGTCATAAAGTTATCATAATATACTTACCTCAATAAAAGTTTTGTTAATCCAAAGCACAATCAACACTGCCACATCCCTAACTTCAACTGTAGCCAAAGAAAAACATTTATCCTCTTGGGACCAAAGCACAAGACAATATACATTTATTCATATTTTTAATAAAATCACATTCATAGAATAGAAGCAACATAACATCCTCCCACCAGTACAGAGAGGCAAGATGATATAAGGAATGCAAGCTGCATTCCAAGTCTTAATATGGACACATTTTCCTCCATCTCAACTGAGATGGGAAGAGGGAGATTGGGAGACATAAATGCACCAGTAAGGTGCTTACAACTCTCCCTGACGGTCCTGGAAATGAAAGCAGGGGAGGAAAAGAGAAAAAAAATATTTTATGATAAGAAAAAAACCCAATATCATTTTTAAATATAAAGATCAATACTAAATACATATACCATATATAGGGAAAAAAAGGCAAATAACTCCGGCCATTGCACAGTTCACAAACTGTTGATTAGGGGATAATTGAGGGGGATCTACCCTGAAACACAACACTGTTTTCATCATATATCCATTTACATTGTTTACAGGTATGACATTTAGAAGTACCAGAATTTTTAAATACATTAATTCTATCGGTTGTAAAGTGACTTTTCCTTCACATTCCAGTTCCTCCTCACCTGCCTTTCTCAGATCTTTTATGAATTTACTTAAGATTCACCAGACACAAGTACACAAATACACACTCCGACACACAGATACCTACACAATATAATTCAGGCTCTCAGCTTGTGTGCTAGGAGCTAAACCCAAAATTACTCAACAAGGTTCACCTTCTGTATCACTTTCCTCTTATTTTTTTTAGGCAACCCTGTGAAAGAAAACTCTACCAATTAATCAATTGCTTCACTAAGTCAATTAATGAGTCATGAACTCAATATTATTACCTTATCGAGTCATGAACTCACTGAAACAGATTTCATAGCTAAAACTGGGTTTAAATTTTTGTCCCCAACAGAATCTAAATCAATTTAATTTTATTAAGGATTTGCATCTATTTGCATGGAAACTATATTGTAAGTTGCTGTTTGATAAATCAGATGAAGAAGATTCAACCTTTGAACCAGATGAATTTAAAATTTATATTATTGATGATTTCCGGGTGTTAAAGATCTTATTCAACTTTTACAGCAAAATGAGACTGAAATAGTCTCAGATGAGACAACTGAAATACCTGATTGGAGACCAGACAAATCTCTTTCATTAGAAACAACACCTCATGCTAAAAAGCATTCCAAATATTACCCCCCACCCACTAATTTTGGCATTTATTAATCAAGTGACTAAGGAAATAGAACATCTCAAAATTAAAACAAAAGGCCCTAACAACTTATCTAATGATCTAAGAGTTGCATTAAAATCTTTACAACCTAATAAATCAATTACTATAATACATGCTGACAAAGAGGAAACATTGTCATATTAGACATTAATCAATATAAAAGAATGTGTT
>NC_092861.1:63234519-63258491 GCF_032062135.1 Pyxicephalus adspersus
ACACATCCAAAATTATCCACCTTTTATGCCCTTCCTAAGGAGCATGAAAAATATAAATGATCCCCCTGGGCCAGTGGTTGCCAACCAGTGGTCCATGAGAAAATTTTGGCGGTCCATGGCTCTGGCAGGTGCATTCCCGATCGCAGTTAGAAGGACCCCACTGGGGGGGCACACCGGCCAGAGCAGCGGACCATGTCCCCCATACAAATCCCAGGCAAGTGGACACAATTCGACAACAAGTCTCTGGCCACAATTTGACCCACTCTCCCATCGCAGGCTCAGATCAGGAGCCGGTAATTTTAGTGGTCTGTGGGACCGAAAAGGTTGGCGACCACTGTCCTGGGTGACCATTGTGTTAGGCATTGTTAATTTAACAATGCAAGTAAATTGGTAGATTTAGTTCTACACCCACATATTTTCGGATTACCGTCTTTCCTCAAAGATACTCCTGACCTTTTAAAATTATTGAAGATTTACCAATTCATCCATCGTCAATACTGGTCACAACTGATATTGAAGCACAGTATTCTAGTATTCCCAATGGTTTGGGAATACAAGTTATTGAAAAAATTTTCATGGAAAGAGATCAATCACTCCAGCCATAATCCAAGTTCATTTTGGATCCATTGTGATTTATTCTCGCAAGAAATACTTTTTTAATTGACGATTCTGACAAGAAATACTTTTTTTATTGATGACAATCTTATAGATTATAAATCCAAGGCATGGCTATAGGCACTTGTTGTGCCCTGAGTTATGCCAACCTGTACGTAGGTGGCCGGGAGAGAGACATCTTTGCACAGGAGGCCTTATCCATGTACCTTTGCCATGCAGCTTAGTGGTGAAGCTAAATAGATGATGTGTTCCTGATATAGACTGGTATTGTAGAATTACTTTCTATTACTATTGCAAAAAAAGGTATAATCTGAAATTTACAATGGTATTACAATTGTATACAAGTTCCACTGTTGGATATTTATATCCATAAATATAGTGACAACACCTTAGCCTCTTCACTTTATTGTATGTCCACAGCCGGAAACACAATCCTAGTGCTCACCCAGCTCCACTGATTCGCAGCAACCCGATATTATATTATTATTAACAGCGGAGCTATATTTGGTAAGTTGATATCATGATTGCTCAATTGTTATGATTAATTTAATATCTTCTAGTTGCTGACATATTGAATTATTGCTTTTGTATTTTATGTTAGCACTTACCTCATCTTTGTATATTGTTGTTTCCTGGTGAAGTGGATTCATATCTGTGAAATGCGTTGAAACATGAACGGTTGATATCCAATGTTTTCTGAAGGCCCTTGCATACAATGGATATGTATAACAAGTACTTACAGTGATTATGGAAATATATTGGGCCACATATGTGTAAATCAATGTGGATATCTGGTGGTATAGTGACATGTCCATACTAAACTACAGGTAGTCCCCGAGTTAAGGACACCCGACATATGGACGACTCCTAGATAACAGGACTTCCCTGCTTGTGGACAGGACGGAGGCTTGATGGGGAAGGGGGGTCAGATTGCATGACTTGCAGAAGAAGTCTTTTGGTGTTCTGCAACCTTTTGTAACTCTTTGATGACCAAGACAAACTCTGCAGTTGTTTCTTTTTTGCATGGCAAAGCACAGCTTGCTCCTGAAGTTAATGGATGTCTGGGCAGTTTTTTTTTTGCTTTGTTTGTTATACAGTAACTGACACAATGCTGTGCATGCACAATAAGGTAAAAATAAATAATAAGTTGAGAGACAAACATCTGTCCTAACTGCATTTATTAAAATAATGTACCTATTCCGATTTACACATTCAACAGTCCCTATCTCATATGTAACCCGGGGACTACCTGAATATATGTTTTTTAATTTGTTCATTAAATGTTTTTTTTATGAAAAATTATGAATAAATGGATATTGTCTTATGTTTAGCTGCCTTAAAAAATTCCAAGAAAATATATGTTTTTCTTTGGCTACATATTATACTTACCTGCTGTTTGCAATCTCTTTTTTTTTTTTTTTTAAGAACATTGTGCATGTACAGTCAAGCATAGAAAAAATTAGCTACTAGAAGCTAATCTACAAAAAGCTCTGTTTCATGTATCAGCAAAATAAATAGTGCAAGGAAATTCATAAAAAATTATAAAAAGGTAAATCTTGCAAAAAGAACTCAAAATACATGCTCACTGAAAATACACCTTACTTTTCCTTTAAAGCTGTAAAACTTAAATTCAACCATTGCCAGAAACAATGTGAAATGAATACATTTTAAAGAAAGAAATGCTACAATAATTCATATAATAATTTATTAAATCAGAATGACCATATAACCTATTCTGTCCACCTGCACCAATTCCAAGTAAAAATAAAACAAATGCAGTTTACCTACAAAGAGCATCGTCACTTTGTCTGCGTTTTTCGTTCTTTATTTCAGCTTTAATGACTGAAGAATGCATATCAAGATCTTCCAAGTCGTCCCACTCATCAGATACCTTAAGTGCTTTCGTAATATTTCCCCATCGCCTCCTGTTCTTTGCATTGAGATCTGTATTAGTGATCTCTGTAGTAGTGTCGACCTTCTGGGTAAAAAAAATTACATTTTGTTTTGACTGAATTTATTCCTAAATATAGATCACATAGTCAGTTTTATACATTTTAAGAATGTTTTGAGCGCCCTCAGTAAGTGATCTCCTGAATAATAAATACATTTTTAAACTAATCCTACATCTTTGGCATAATGTATGCTTTACAAAGTACCTCCACACTGTGGAAGTCCTTATTTAAGCCTCCTGGATAAATCATGTCTGATAAAGCATTTAGAACATGTGTACGTAGCCTGTAGAAAGAGCGGAGTAGTACTAAGGCTGGGTCTTAAAAAAGCATATAAACGTTCCTACCACGTTTATATGTGTTTTATGCACTTTTACAAGCGTTTTAAAGCTTAACTTTAAAACGTTAAAAAAACTTTTATAAACACCTATGACGCGTTTTGTTGCGATTTTACATAAGCGTTTATAAAAGTTTTACTTTTAACCCTTTGAGGGAAAGAGTACAGGGGTACATAAAACCCTTTACTAATGAGGCTGCAGGAGCAATCAGGGGAGCGGAGCTGTCTGCATAGCAAGGCTCCGCTGATTGCTCCGCTCCCTTATTGGCTGAGGAAAGGGAAATCCTGATGATGCTTGAGCTGTCCCCAGGGTTTTCTATTTTTCAGCCAATCACAGAGCACTAAAGATGAATGGGCACAGGTCTCCCCATTCAAGCCCAGTGCTGAATTGCTGAGAAACGTAAAATCTCAGCCAAAATCACAGAGCACTAGGGAGGAATGGAGAGCCTTGTCCCCATTTAACCCCTAATGCCCTGCGATCCCTCACTGCCAGGAGGAGTCCCATGGCTGTGCTCATGTCATGATTGCAGCCCTGGGAATCATCCTGTCATTTAGATAACCTGAAAAAAAAAAGTTTAAATTACACAAACACACACACACATTTATTAAAATATTGTAACATTAAAGCCTCGTCCAATTTTCTACACATTTGAACCCTTTCAGGGAATGAGTAAGGGTTTTTATGTACGCCTGTACTCATTCCTCAGGGTGGGGTGATGGAGATCTGTGAGTCACCCTATATAAAGGGGCTTCCAGCATTCAAAGACCTGCTAAAAACCTTTTCAAAAGCCCCCATTGTTTTCAATAGAAGTGTTCATAAAAAGCCTAAAAACCCTTGTAAAAGCCTCCATTGAGTTCAATGGGAGTGTTTTCCGATGTTTTTATGCGTTTATCCTGTGTTTTAATTGTTTAAACATTGCAAGCAACATTTAAGATAAAGCTCATAAAACGTGCCTGAAGGAATCGTCCTGGTGTGGATTAGCCTATTGGAATGCATGGGGACTTCAAACATGGGCCTAAAAAGCCCCAGGTTAAACGTTAGGGAAACAGTCCGTGTAGAATTAAGGAGATATTGTAGAGCGAGACCAAGGTTGCTGTCTTATACTGAACACCAGCTAGGTTGATGCAGATGCAAACATGCATACAGATGAACCAGGTGGTCAATTAGAAGAAGGAAATAGGGCTAAAGCTGCTTTACATAAAATTAGGTTTAGGTTGGACTTACTTAAAAAAGTCAAAATATCTTTCAAAATCACTACTTCTAAGTTTTTAAAATAACATTCATGTTTAATATAAACAAATATAATTGAACTAAATAAAATAAAATCTGTAAGCTACAAAAAAAAACGGAATCAGAATTATGTGTAACATTTTCCAGTTGTCATGAATTACTTACAAGTGGAGCTGCTTGGTTGCTTCGTGCTGGCAGAAGTGAGTGGTTGATGGGGTCTCTTTCTTGGGAACCTTCCAAAGAAGCATTTTTACTCACTTTGACAGGATGTCCATTCGACTGGCTTTGCTGAAGGGTTCGAGATGAGAGTCTGACATTAAACCTTGGAGGAGGTTGGGCAGGTGGTAAAGGTTTGATATGCAAAGGAGCTTGCTTCTCCTGAAAATCCCTCTGTGGTTTTGTTAACTCTTGAATTCCTTGGGGTGTTCCAAGAGCCTGACCCACTTGAAAATATGGGTGTCTGAGGGCCTACCATTGAGAAATAAAAAAAGGAATTTATACACTGTAAAATACATAATAAAGTGAAGCAAATTTTAAAAGTTTAGCCCAAAAAGGCATGAATAAATAAGCAAGAGAACGGGCTTCATATACTCTATCCAACTAGATTATAAATACCAGTGAAAATACCCATAAAAAATAAATAAATAAAACTTCATGTTAAAGCGTACCCAAACTTAGAATTTTCACTTTACAAAAAAGGGTAGACAACCCTTTTATGTAAGATAAAAATTCTGTGTTTTTTTTTTTTTTTTTTAAGTGCAACACCCTTTTTTTTCCCGGGCTACCTACGTTACGCATCCTGGGAGGCTCTACTCACGCATGCGCAGTGAGATCAGCAAGTTTTTTCCCCATCTATGTCACCCAATTTCGTGCTTGTGTCGGGTGACGTAGGAAGAAGAACTTAGAAGAAGACAGTGGACTGCTCTGCAGGATTGAAGGTAAGTGTATTTTTATTGGTTTGGGTAAGGTTTGAGTTTACTTCTTCTTTAAGTAATGGTACAAATATGTGTTTGATGCTGAATGTTCCAGGGCAGACCATTGCAATGATTCAGGGGGAAGAGAAGGGGCCACCATTAAATTGATCCAGTGTGACAATACTCACCTTACTAGCTGTTGGCCTTTTCTTAGGGTCCCACTGAAGCATATCACGCATGATTTGTATTCCATCACTACTTGCATTAGGAATTAATGTTTTTAGGTTGTTAGGAACACACTGCAGCCAACGAAAATTCATTGCACTGGCAAGCTGGTACCCTTCAGGCCAGTCTGTCTGTGTGAGATAATGATACCATTAGAATACTAAATTAATAAAATATCAAAATAAGAAACCAAAAGAGTTTTAAAAAAAAACTTTTAGAACTAAAAAGGCAGTACGAATAGCAGTACATTACAGGCACTGCACCACTACTTTGATTTCAAGAATGTTTTAACATGGAAATTTTAATGTCAATAATCCCACATATCTTCCCACCATATGTAGGTTCTACCAGCACTTTTATTAAAATGAGTTTTGTCCAATAAATGGGTGAGCACCAAACACTACAAAGTAGTAAAGTTTGCATGTTACAGTACTTTTCGTGCTTTAGAGAACATGTAAACTATGTGCAGGAACCATTAGGTCCCAACACAACACATATTTTTTATTTTGATTGGAAATAGTGATGGCAGGAGGAGTAGTAATTGGTCAAGTCGGAGAGTGTCATGTGACGATCTGTCTGACAAGCCGACTGTCCTTGAAAGATGTTGAAGAGTTCTCACAATGTGCTGAATATGGTTATTAAACATATAAATTGCACCAAGGAGGAACAGTGTTCTGCATAAGCTTTTAGTGGGCAGGTGTACCTGGAGGCAGGTGAACAGATGTACAATGATCGATGGAATTCCCAGCTTAAAGTCTTGATTTAGTACCACCATCTGATTTCCACCTATTTTAACTGATCAAAGAAGCTTTAGGGGGAAGATTTGATGATGATATAAGGGCAGCAGTGTGTATCAGTGATTATGCTCTCTACTAAAAAACCATTTTTGCTGATGGCATTAAAAAGCTGGTAAACTGGGAAATATGCATTGCAAAGGAAGTTGACTATGTAAAAAAAAAAGTTTTGTAGTTCTTTAGCCTTTTACATACTTTAAGGCAGGGGTGTCCAAACTATTTGCAAAGAGGGCCCGACTTGGTGAGGTAAAATGCGTGGGGGCCGACCATTCAGCACGTACTCAGGGTTAGTGTGGGTATGGTCTGCGCAGGTCCCGCACAGCACACGCCCACCAGGGTGACGTGAAGGATTCCCTGTGCACGGAGTCCGGTGTCAGTGCAGGCTCCGTGCAGAGCACGTTCTTGGAATCAGAATGGGCGGGGTACGTGCAGGTCCCGCACAGCACAAGCCCACTACAATGACGTAGGGGATTCCCTGTGCACACATGGGGATTCCCGTCCTGCCGATTATGCCCGCCGAGTAGCAGATCGATAATTGCAAGGTGATTGATCAAATACAAAATAGCTTTTTTGTATGTGTGTATTTTATACTGTGGTCAACAGTGCAGGCGGGCCGCATAATATTGATTTTTTGACAGAGGCAGCAGGCAGGTGGAAATTTGAACAAGTGCCACAATTGGCCCCCGGGCTGGACTTTGGACACACCTGCTTTACGGGTACGGAGTGTTTTACTTAAATAAAAAAAAAAACAAAAAAAAAAACAGGACTATACTAAAAATATAAACTGCTTTTCCTAAAAGCAAGGTTCTTGAACATGAACATGAACACATTTAAAATGTACGTAGTTTACATTTGTAACCAACAATTGTTAATACAGCATATAATACCTTTTTAGGGGTCCCTAGAACTTGGCAAATCTTGAATATAGTATCTATTTCGCTGGAGCCTGGGAAGAGAGGGCGCAGAGTATAGACTTCAGCCATTATGCAGCCAACAGCCCAGATATCAATGGGAGAGTTATAGTTTGTAGATCTAAGCAGCACTTCAGGGGCCCGGTACCTGTAAACACAGAACAATGGCATTTCTGTGTGCGTACCTCATTATATTAGGGATACTAGCACATTTAATAGCAACTAAACCATGCTTACCATCTAGTTGACACATAATCGGTATAAGGGGGTCTTGATCTGGTCTCTCGTGCAAGTCCAAAATCTGCTATTTTGACAAGCTCTGGACCCATGCAAAGGAGGTTTTCAGGTTTAAGGTCTCTGTGAAAGAACCCTGTAAACAAAAAATATCAGCATATGTGAACGGTTTACATGCGGTGTGCATGCAAAGAATGTATTCTGTAACATAATACGAATATTAGATTTCTACTTTTTGTCCTTGAATCGAAAGGCTTTTTTTCAAGTCTCATTTCCAGTCTCTATACAATTCATAAACCTCACAGTAAAATACATAACTGTGTATACTGCACCCAAAGTTTGGCTGTGTTAAAAGGCTGCAGGAAAAAATGAGCCTGTCTTAGGGTCCTGCAACAGGTGAGGGAATAGTTGAGTGGGTTACAAAGCCATCTAAAAGTACTCATAAACTTGAACACTTTTGTGAGCATAGGGTAGCCATCAGAAAAGTTTGAGGGGTATCAGATTATTAATTAATAATGAAAGTTAGGACTAGGTCTGCAGCCTACATATGTTCCATTCTTCTTTTGTTTCTTCCACCTTTCAAATGAGTGCAGAAAAAAAAAGTATTCCTGCAAGTCTTGGGAGGAAAAAAAAAGCAAGATGAAGGTGAAGAACCAGAACTGAAATAGGAACATTAGAAACAAGGACAACAGGAACAGGGCACAGGATTCTCTGGGATTTATCAAAGTCTCAAAGGTAAAATGTGGGAAGAAATAGATATACATGTGGGGGGCGCTAAGATGGGAGGCAAATAAAGGGTCTGCTTTCTTTAGTGACTAATCTACTGATCTCTATACTTCGGACACACAATTACACAAAAACCCCATGCTACCAGGATCTGCACAGTACAAACTAGATTACCTTTAACTCGCGGAGATTCATGCATTCTTCCCAGGAGTAAAATTTCCTTTTCATTCTGTCAAATGAAAGGATGTAATAAATGTAAGGATATGCATATCAGAAAACATTAGGTGATTTATTACTAAGAACCCTTTGAAATCTTTACAATGGATAATGGGTTCTGCATTTCTGAAAGAACTGTAGAACAAATTGGCATTTTGAAGTGAAGGATTTAGTATGAAGTATTTCTTTTAAAATCAATGGTTCCTATGATACAATGCATTACATTACATGGTTTAGTGCTGCAATGAATATAACCATCTTTAGATTATTCTAGCAACAAAAAATAACTTACCTACACCAGAATGGTTTTGAGAAAATTTTCTATTTCAGAAGTTTACAATGAAGGGTTTGCCATGTAGGATAAAGATATATTATAGTTCTTTAAAGAGCAGCTGGAAATGTATACAGAGGTTGGTTTATAGCTCCGGTAACCTGCATCCCAGGAGGGTTTTAGATTGAAGAATTTGCATAATAGAAATGAACCCCTAAACAATAATAGAATATCATTGAGCAACTTTACTGAAACAAACACTAATGGGTTGCTTATTCTTTTAACAATGTACAAAACAATGGCATGCACTGTGAACACTTCTAAATGCGTTGCTTTGATGCTTGGATGTGTGGTAACTAATATCAAACCATTGTTTAGCTAGGAGTTTTTCCACAGAAGTAACTAGCTCTTAGGTGCATTTTTTTAAATGTGAAATGCCAGCATTCAGAGCTGCAACCAAAACGGTTTTCCACACCCTCTTCCCCTCAACTTTTTTTCTGGTGAAATCTATAAAATTTAGGAGGTTAAGAATCCCCAAAAGATTACATCAATAAAAATCTGATAGGTTTGTAACCCTTATGTTTTATTGGGCTCTGTGATTTACTGTTTGTTACTATTCTTGGAAATACTGAAATGTTAAGATTTATGTAATAAAAACTCTGCCACATGCTTCTGAATTCTTTTCTATTGCAAACTGATTCTGTGTGGAAAGGCAAAAAAAATCCACATCCACACAACTTTAGGTAAATGAATGCAGCAACCATTCAAACCAGTTTTCATGATATTACATGAGCAAGGAAATAAAAATAGAGAACAAATAAATTTAACAAAAACGTAAACTTGTCCACTTAGGGGGTTGTCAAGTCTTCTAGAATAAGAAGATGAAATGACAGAGTATAAATAATGCCCAATATTACCTCCTATATAAATGAGAGCAGCGTCAAGGACATTCAGCAGTGTGCTATAATAATGAGCATCTCCTGCCGACTTCCTGTCCAACAAATCTCCTTGGAAAAAACATAGCATATTATGTGCTGCCTCACTTGGCAACGCATACACTGACAAAAGTGGAATGCCCCTGGGAAGGTATATCAGCCAAAGTCAATAAAGAACAAAACATTAATATTACGTAAATCCTTAACATATCAAGCATACTTGAACAATGTATTAGAAGTGTAAATTAGATTTTAACGAACAGGCGAGGAAACTATCACAATGGAAGCAGTAACCGATGATTACATATCCCACAGAAACAATTACATGAAAAATTGTAAATAATAACATAACTATATCCTCTCCTATGAAAGTTTAAAAAATGGACTAAAGCAAATGTCTTAAAGTCAAATTACACTCCAAAGCTCACAAAAACAAAGTGTGTGTGTGTGTGTGTGTGTGTGTGTGTGTGTGTGTGTGTGGGGGTGGGGGGTTGATGATGACCGCCCTAAACCCAAAACAATTTTTTCCTTTTTTTGGAAACGTTTCTGTATATTGCCTACAAGAACCAGAAACTACTTCATAAAAAGCTTTAGATGTAGAAGAAGCTACCAAGAGAGTTGTTTAAAGCTTGAGTAAAGCAAACACAGAGCTAAGTTTTCCATAAAGTAAGTAGACACAACACACTTATACAGTATGGGAAAAAGCTGCTGCTCAGCCACACTGCAGGAAAGAAACCTATATTGATACAGTAAAGTGTCCGCTTCAATACTACTTAATATAAACCAAGTATGTTGATCAGGACTTCATTTAACTTTCCTAGTGGAACTGTTACAGGACAGGGAGTCAAAGAACAGAAACTAGTGGGTGAAGATGACACTGAAAAAACAAGTATTTTACAAAAACGACTGTTTTTGTATTTGGAATTCTTTGTATTTCTATCAACACAGGGTGCAGAAATAAGAACAGCAGCAGACTTGGTTTATATGGGTACAAGCTCTGGAGCTATCATCTCAATCTTAGCTTATTACCTAGTGGGTCAGTGGCCTATAACTATTGGGGTCTATCTAAAAATAAAAACAAAGAAAATTAATTCAAGTTTTTTTAACCAGGCAGACCCACATTCTACATAGCTGTTGGTAAATTTAAAAGAAATTGCACACTTTGTTTATAAATCGCAGTGAACTTTCATGGTACCTCTAGAAAATCTACATTCATGTAACAGCCCAATTCCCAAAACTTTCCACACACCATGATACAAATAGCGTAGGGTTTGCAAGCTGTGATTTGTTTTCTATTGAATGTTCACATGGAGCAGTCAAAATGATCAATATAACCTTTGTGACTGGACTCAGTGCCAGGTAGCGGATGTCCCCTTCTTTCTGTAAAATCTAGTTTTCATGGCCACCTCAAAGCTCAATATTTTGCAGCAAGAGAAGTCAGAACTCCTGACTAGCATACATGTTTCAGCACAGGGACCTAAAATAATGAAGCTTGCAGATCAGCCAGACATTCAAGCAGCTAGCATTTTCAGCAATGGCAGCTAGTATTTGCTATGATCACATCAGATCACGCTGATGTCTAAATTGAACCCATCTCAACAAATTTCCTAGTAATATGACGCATAAATGTTTTTCTATAATGAGCAAAGAATGCAAATAGAAGTTTATAGGAGGTCAGATGGGCTAATGTAGATCATTCTGACACATTTGTAAACCAGGTAGTGTTGTCTGTGATCACTTTATTTATAAATACAATGGAAATGAATATGGACTCCAAATTATAGATGGAGCTATGATCCAACTTCATTACGCCACAGTACAACTCCCCATCCCTAAAGTCCGCACCACACCACACCCCGGACAGGCTCCATAAGAGTTCATGCTGCATCTGCAAACTAAGTCCATTCGTTCATATAAAGTTGTGGCCACAGAATCCCATTACATGTGAATAGGTCAGCTGTAAAAACACATTTCTACTTGTAGTGATGCAAAAGATGAAATCTGAGGCTGGGAGAACAAAGGGGCCACAACAGAAAGAAAACTGAAGTTGAGGCCTCCTGCTAGCGAGCCTTATTCATCGCTGCAGCCGTACAATAGCACAGAATACCCCTGTGAGCGGGGTAATACAGAGGACAATGTGTCCTGTACATCACCCGGGTGCAGCACTACACAACAAGATGTATGCCATGCACACAGAAATGGTGGAAGGAGCTGTGAAAATACATGGACCAGTTCTACTGACCAATCATCAATCAGGATTTGAGCTTTAATCCTTTGCACTTGTGTGGGGGGAATAGGAAGCAGCTGCACTCTGGCAGCTATGTGATGAATATTATATCATTAAATGTATATTTATATGGAAGCAGTGTGAGCACCTGAATATATGCCTCTGGCAGCCCCTGACAAAATGTCAAAGAAAGGAAAGGTGAAGCGGCATGCTGACAGAAGAAGAAAGCAGAGCAAGGTAGAGGTAAGTCTATTGTCTACTGTTTCTCTTTTCACTGTCCAGTTCCTGTGTGGGAGTGGAATAGGGATCTATAGGAAAAAGTAAGACTGCAGCTCAGATCAGGTTCTTTCCTCTAGAACACAGGGCTGTGCTGTGAGGCAGAGCAGTGTAAATCTCAAACCTGGGTGGACAGAATTACAAACCCTTTAGCAAGACATTATTACTCCAAGACAACTCATATATACCACACAGGACAATACACGAGGACAATGACACACGTGTACATAAGCGGCCTGTACATTATTGTTAAATCAGAACATCTCACAGACAACAATGTGTAAAATACACAACTCACAAAGTGTAATAGACATCAGAATTCGCTCAGCTCCATCCTCTCTATGGTGGAGGGTGAAGACATTCCTCCCTGCTCTCTCTGGTTCCGGTGTGACTTGGTCCTCCCACAGTCTCATGTCTGGCTTGGAGTTGTATTGGAGATAGCCAGGGAGGAGAATCCTGACTAGAATTTAGCCCCGCCCCCAGTGCCAGGTCATATCTCCATGCGCTCTACGCCGCTCTAGCCAGTGTGTACCTCTCTAAGGTTCCCCAGGCGCCCCTCTAGCCACTCGTTGCTCTCTCTTGTTCCGGTGATCTTATCCCGCGATCGTCAGCATTCCCTCTCGCTGGTTCCGGTGGTCTCTCTGCAGTGTGCTGTACTGTGTAGCTGCTACTCCTGGTGCTGTCCCCACGCTCGGCTCCCGGGTGTTCCGCTCAGTCATGGCTGCCGCCCGCAGGTCTCGCTCAGACTCCCGCTGCGTCCTGCGTTATTCCGACCGAGAACTGTGCTGAGCTTAGAGGACCCGACAAGCGCCCAGCATGGTAAAGTGAGGGAGGGGGTGCCGATTGGGGGGGAAAAGCGACAAATGACGTCATTTATTTTAGTTTGTGCTGTGTAAAGAATACACTCCAGTCACGTGACGCGTGCTAGCCTATCAGCACGCCACGAAGTACAGCCGACGCCCGCCTGCGGTACTGCACCCCTCCCCTCAGCTGTCATGTACACAGCCAGGGGTGACATGCTGCTAACACCTCCTGCCAACCTGAGCGACCCCATCACCACCACACATAGGATATGTCACACAAAATACAATCTGAGCTTAGCTCGGCACCTTGTATGTGTTCTAATAACAACCATCCATGATAGGCTTACAAACATATCTCATCGTTTTCGAACATTTCAACTTGCTGCAATATGTGTTTATTGTGTTCATACATGAAAATATAAAGAAAGCTCTTGCATCATGTTATATTTGTAACAGAACACATTACAAATGCCTGAAATGTATGCTTTAATTATAATAAAGTGTGTGTCTTGCAATGGAAGCTTAGTCCATTGCATTGTTATGATCCCCCTCCAAATAAATGGACTTGCACTACTTTAGTGTGGTATTGTGGTGTAATGCAGGGTGTCTGTGTTGGGTACACATGCCTTCAGCTTAATGCAAAATGAATGGCCAGCAGCAAGACAACCCCAGCCTTCACATGTTCATGTAACATCCAGAACAAATTGTATACATGCCAAGCTTTAACATTTCATTTTTATTGGGAAGGTGTAGAAACATACAATGTACATAAACATAATGATCATTCAGGTTCTGGGCAATACAGGCAGTCCCTGGGTTGAGTTGACTTTGTATGTAAGTCGGAACAGGTGTATTATTTTAATAAATGCAGTTAGGACAGATGTTTGTCTCAAGATATTAGGCAGCATGGTGTCAGTTACTGTATAAAATCCTCACTGTGAGTTAATCTCAAACAAAGCAAAAAAAATCTTTATGGAGCGTAGACATTCATTAACTTCTAGAGCAAGCTGTGGTTTGGTATGTGAAAATAAATACCTGCAGAGTTTGTCTTAGTCATTAGAGTTACAGGAGGCTACACATCAGCTCATCCCCTTAGATCACCCACAACCTCAGCTGTGTTTAGGAAAAGATTTCTGTGAGTCATGCAAACCTCCCCCTCCCCCCTTCAAGCCTCCGTTTGCGCCCACAGCAAGCAGGGAAGCCCCATTCGTATTTAGGAGGCATCCGTACGTCCGATGTCTTTAACTGGGGACTACCTGTATAACAATATAGATTATAGGTACAAGGAAAGAAAGGTGGGAACAGAACCCACTCTCTTCTTATCTATTAACGGCATATTCAGCAGTTGTTTTTTGCAGCAGTCAAAACAAAACGGTATCATCACATATCTACATGACCATATCCATCCCATAGAACTCAACCCGTAACATTTTTTGTTGTAAACTTTACATGCCAATCTTGAATTTTCTCTCATTCAAACAAAATATTATCTGGGCATTTCTTTGTTATGGCCTGATCTGATGCACACAGTTACCACTGACACACAAACATGGCTGTTGTCATTATAAGGAAGCCCCTCCATAGCAATGAAGAAGTGAATACTGCCCATAGGAAGAAGCATCATATTCCTGACTCCTAGGGGCTGACAGGCAGATGTTTTGAGCTTTTTTTTTTTTTTTAATAAGAGCTCAGTAAAAGCTACCCTTTAAAAAGAAAAAAAAACTACATAGTCCACACCCGCTACAACGCAGACATAGCAAAGGTTCCCATAAAGTGTTCCCATAGTTCTCTCCTGTCTGGTAATGTATGACATATATATGTTTAGTATAGGAGAATAGAATGTAATGCTTAGACAGCTTTATCGCCCAAATAACCATTATAACAGCATGCTGATATGCAGTAGAAAATTTCACACACTATTCTATCACAACATCTTCTCTCTGGATATTGATTTGCAGTATTGCGTGTCCTAGAGTGACTTCTACCCAGAAATGAAATGTCACTTTTGTTTAGATATCAGGTTGAGCCACAGGCGGACTTCTAGTATCTCTAATAACAACTACAGGGAGTTTTCTTTACAGCCACTTTTATCCTCCACAGAGCTATGACAAAGTCTAGTGTACAGATGGATTTCACAAGTATTTGTTGGTTTTGTAAAGCTGAACAAACATTACATTCTGATTGTTTGATTTTCCTTAGATTCTCCAACAGATATGAAGTGTGAAATTTGACCTAAATGAATGTAAATTAAATGGTTTAAAGAGGAACTATACTCAAAAATAAAAAACAAAAACACACTAACCTTCAATCCAGCAGGGATTCTCCGGGTTCTTCATACTACGTCACCCGACCTAGGCCCGAGATCCGGTGACAATGGATGGAAAAAAAAAATTGCCGATTCCACTGCAGATGCGTGAGATCGGCAAGTTTTTCTCTTTTAGCAAAAAGGCTCCTGCATATGGCCGAGATGCTCGGGTATGCACAGAAGGAGCACCCAAGAGCCTCCCGGGATTCCTGAGGTAGGTATCCCGGGAGGCTTCGAGCTCCTATTCATTCCCGACCGCCTAGGCGGCCGAGAATTAGGGGGCGGTGCTGCACCCTTTTTTTTAAAAAGCTGTTGCACCTTAAAAAAAAAACAGAATTTTTACCTTACATAAAAGGGTTCTATACCCTTTTATGTAAAGTGAAAATTCTGGGTTTAGGTACACTTTAATTAGGTCTTTACACCTCATATTTATTGGTAAATCAAAGCAATGTGGTGGGGTAAGTATGTATACATGTATGTATTGTATGTGGGCAGTGGAAGGAGTACAGTTATTGGCAGATTGGTGAATTCTGTAAGTTTATTTCAAGCCTTGGGATTCCTGTAAAGGATATGAGGCAGCATAACTGAAATATTGGTTTTGGATGGGCACAGAACATATCTGTGCATTTGCTCAAATAAGAGGAAATGATGGTTTAGTTGATGTTGAAAAGCTATGTGAAGACTCACTTATGCATTAGGTGCTCTTATACTTTATGTCTACAGCCCCCCTCATCCCAAATTAACTTTTACTGGAATCCCATTGTTGTGGTAGTCTCCAGAGGGGATTGATTGTGCAGATTCAGTAGTATAAAGATTTTGTCAGGGCTCAAAAGATCCTGCAGACCACATCTATCTGATCCAAGTGAGTATGCCTCTTGATGAGCTGGGAGCAGAAAGAAAAATCTTCTTATCCTATAAAATCACTAGCTTAAAAACGAAATGCTAAAGGATTTTAAAAGTAATCTGTTCCCTAAGAACAGAGCTATACTAACTATATATCTGATCTATTTTGCAGGCAGAAGGTGACGAGGATTGTTACCCTGACATCCTGAAAGCTGATGAAAATGCACACCCTGGAGAAACTAATCTTCAGGTCCACTAACTTTTTTTTTTTTTTTTTTTTTTTGTGAAGTTGAGTTTATTGTGTTTTTTAGATTGTTTTTCAAGGATATGTACATTTTAGTACACTTTTCTGATAAATAAAATTTACACTTAGCTTACATTTAATTTTCTTCCCTAGCTGTTTATCAATTTATTGGTTGAAGCCAGCCAACAACTTCTGTCAAAGTCCCCTACTTTTGGCACACTGATCATTCATCATTGGCTTGTAAAGCAAAGCCATAGGATCATTATAAATGGCTTTTAGTGATCACATCATTGGTAACCAGGCTGTGAGATACAGAGCTTTGACAGAACTGAAAGGTGTTTACTAACATACAATCTGGGTGGGCATCATACTAAAAAATGCTAATAAACAGATTGCAAACTAAAAGCAATGAAAAATCACAATTCTCACAGCCTTTGTAATGTAAATGGTACAAACCATTAGAACAGATTAAATTGTCCCTGAAGTGAATTAGAAGGCAGTAATTTGAGTAGTTTGCAACTTTATCTCCCACCTTCTGTGCCTAAAGCTATGTACACACATCCAATGGTTCTTGCCTGAGAATCGGCTCGGGCTATATCGTACGAGAATCTGGCGTGTGTACAGTGCCCGTCTTCCATTGTCTGAACGACTGTCCTGGCGGATCCACGGACGATGGATGACAAACGATCCTAATAGAAGGAAAGGGGGAGAGCGCGCAGCAGGGTGCAGCTCTGTCGTTCTCCCCCACCCCTCTGCATAGAGCAGAACGGTGATGTATGTACAGCACTCGTTCATGCATCGTGCAGTCCTTAGTCGTTGGACAGGATCGTGAAAGATCGTTTCCAACGACTATAATTGCACGTGTGTATGCGGCTTTAGGATTGATTTGTGGAGCTGCCAATTATAGTGATGGTCTAGTGGTAATATATGGTATGGTATAAACCAGAGTGGCAATGCTTGAATAAGACTGTATGCAGACTAATAAATAGGTATGCTGTGTTCAAATTAAATTCAAAGACATTTTGTGCATTTCACTTTTTTTGTAGGTATATCTGTTTGGGTTCTGTATTATTTGTGTGTGTTGTATTTTGTTTTTTTAAATACTTAAATATCTTTGATGTTACCTT
The DNA here is from genome assembly GCF_032062135.1 of Pyxicephalus adspersus. NCBI lineage: Eukaryota > Metazoa > Chordata > Amphibia > Anura > Pyxicephalidae > Pyxicephalus > Pyxicephalus adspersus. The sequence goes on from NC_092861.1 coordinate 63,251,703, forward strand.
GCCTAGGAGGAGCTGCAGGTATTTCGAGCATGCTGGATGTCCGAACTTACTCCAGGAGGGAGTTCTTCAGGATCGCATACTCAGTCCAGCAAAGTGCTGAGAGGATCTGTTGGGAAGGTCTCAGATACCAAAGCAAAACAAGAACTGGTCAAGGAGGAGATGGTAATTTGAGGAACACTATTGGCAACTCATTGAAATTGTATGTTTTTCAGCAGTATGATAACATGGGTTGGAGTACATTAAAGGAAATAAGTGTTAATAATTGTAGACAGCCATTTGATGAGCTCTGTTTATTAGCTGTTGTGTAGATCTAAGGACTCATAGCAATATGATAGGAGGTTCAGGCTTCTCTTTTTTGAAAAATGTATTTTTATTGAACAATTTTTGAAATAAAAGGGAATACAGGTACAGATTAACATACAAGGAAAAACTAAGGATTTACAATCAGGTGTGTTGATCTATACATGATACAGTAACAGTTTCCAACCAGATATGTGGTAACAGTTAGACTTTTCTAACTAGCTGTGGCCTTGTTCCAGCACTGTGATTCCATGTTTTGAGGCCACAGTAGGTCAGGTGACCAATGTTTTTTGGAGGTTGTCTGTAGAAGTTACTGTACTAGAATTGTTCAGTAAATGTTTATAAAGTAAGAATGTTTTTTTTTAAATCTGTATTACATATTGTGAAATTAAAAGGTTTTAGCATGCAACACAATAGTGGAATGGGATTTTTTAATCAATGTAACTCTTGTTTATGGTTCTATTATTGGTATAGCAGTATAATTTTCACTCATTTTAATAGACCAGAAAATTTAATTTGTGCATTTTTTAACAGGCCAGAGAACTTTTTCTTAAAGCTGCAGATCAGGAGCAAAATGGAGCACTCTACGAAGGTAACAAGTTTTAGTATATGCAGTCCGGATTAAAAATTGAAGTAAATGATCAGAAGCATACAATTACTATACTGATGTGAGCATTAAATCCTCTAAGTTTCACTAAAATAAACTGTATATTATATTACACACATTTTATTACCCCATTTATACTTTAAAAAGTTTCGTATTAAATCAATTATGTAATGACATAAGAACTTTATCGGAAGTCACTAGTTCTTTGCTTTAATGCTGACTGTCTTCCACTGCACTGTTTTTAGCTCATGGTAGCAGTAGTTCTCGACATTTCAATGTTAGTCATAGAATCCGCCACCACAAGATTGTGGGTGTGTCATTTTTAATAGGCTTTCGCCAGGCTAAAGTTTTGCCATCATTTATTTGCCAGGAAGTACGAGGGGGTGCTGAGAAGTTCCTGGCTTTGGCCAGAAAGAAGAGAGCCAGAGTTTGAAATAACACATTTATTCAACATATACCTCCCTGAGACTGATGCACTTGGTACAGCGTAGTTGCAGCTTTTCTAGACTGTTCAAATAAAAGTTCTTTGGTTGGGCCGCAAACCAGCTCTCAGCAGCATCTTTGATGTCAGAAATGTCCTCAAAACGTAGCCCCTTCAGGTGTTTTTTCAAATTCGGGAACAGATAATAGTCTGAAGGGGCCAGGTCAGGTGAGTAGGGGGGATGGTGGACCCATCAGAAACCCATGGTGTTCAATTTGGCAGCCACAACGTTGGAGTTGTGCGCATATGCATTGTCCTGCAACTTTCTACAGAGTTTCGTCTTAATTGCCTCCCTCAGCTGGTCCAGGAGGTTGGCATAATACTGTCAGGTGATACTAGAACCCTGAGGAAGGTAGTCCACCAACAGAATACCGTTTCTGTCCCAGAAAAGTTCTTTGGCTGCGGGGACCCGCTGTGGCGCCATTCCTTTGACTGTTCATTGGTTTTAGGATCATAAATGTGGAGCCAGGATTCATCCTCAGTCACTAACCTAGCTAAAAAGTCCTATGCAGCTTCAAAATGGGCCAAAACGGCTTTGGATGCTTCAACTCGTTCCTTCTTCTGATCACTGTTCAAACATTTCGGCACCCACTTCGCTGAAAGCTTGTGCATGTCTAGGATAGTGGTGATAACAAACCCAACACGCTCCCGTGAGATGTCACAGTATCTGGGCTATCTTTTTTACAGATATTCGCCGGTCCTCAATAATCAGCTCATGGACAGCATCGCAGGTTGCCGGGTCAGTTGAGGTTGGGGGGCACCCACTGCGGGGCTCATCATCAATGGTGAAATGTCCAGTCTTGAAACGAGATATCCAGGTTTTGACAGTGCTGTAGGAAGGACACTTCTCCCCCAGTGTTTGTGACATCTCAGTGTGAATGTCCTTTGCTGACTTTCCCTGGAGACACAAAAACTTCATGACGGCCCGTAACTCCAACGACGTGAAACTTGCTTGTGCCTCTGCCATCACAGCTTCTCAGTAAAAAAAACAGTTTTAAGAATCACAAAGACCTGATATTTGCACAGTTACATACTAAGATATTAGGCTGTCATATGCCCCCACACTCATTTTTCTATTTCATCTGGAAGGGGGCAAAGTCAGGAACTGCTCAACACCCCTTCGTATTTGCTGTACACAATGTAGTCCTTATACTGAAAGGTAAGAAATGTATAAACATGTTTTGACACAACGTTTTTCTATTCTTCTACAGCTATCAAGTTTTACCGCCAAGCCATGCAGCTTGTGCCAGACATTGAGTTTAAGATTAATTACAACTTGTCCCCTGATGGTGATGGCGTAGGGAAAAACTTGTATGTATCTCCATGTATTCACCTTTTTGAATGTATCTCCTTGTATGTAATTGCCATTTTTCAATGTCCAGAAAAACAGAATCTGTTATTTACTGCCCTGTTTACAACACACCTAATTCTGTCCTTATAATTCAAGGTGATTCAAACAGCAAAGCTGATCTTTCAGAGTGTATTGGTCAGTCTTTGTAATAAGGAAAGGGATTCCTTTAAAAAAAATTCTGGCAAAATGAATGAATAATTATTTTAAGACTATGGCCCCTTTATAATTTTATAATCATTTCTTGGCTTTTTGGGGCAGGTACGTTTAACATTGTGGTGTGATGGTGGTGATCATTTATGTAGTGAATGTTGTGCATTGGTTCTACTGCTGTAATTGTAGTATTTTGTCATTGAGGCATTTTAGTTTTGTTTTTAAGTATGTCATACTCATACATTTTTTTGCTCTTTTTGCTCTTGGTTGCTTTGACATTTTACAGCTGGGAAAAAAAGATTTGATTTTAATTGTGCTACATTCCTATCCAAGGCCACTGATTGACTTTATTTAAAGAGACATATTTTGTAAACATGGAACTTTGAAACAGATAGTGATTTATAACCTTAGATTGTTTTTTATTTCTATTTTTACGCATTCTTTCTTGATATAAGAATATCTAAAATATTGTATTTCTACATCTAAATTACACCTTACTTTGTGTATCCGTTTTGAACAGCACTTTGATTTTATGACCTAATAAAATACAACTAAATGAAATCAATTTTCAAATGTAATTAAATTGTGAAACAGATCATACAGAAAGGAATCTGGTATTTGGTAGTTACCTACCAACAAAGCTTTACTACAAGCAGATTGCATATCCAGTAATAATTTGTATTTCAGGGATCTCCCCTTTGTAATAAAACAATACCCCACTAAAATGATTTCCGCTTCATAAGGAAAAAATAAAAACAAAATCACATCAAATCTTTCAACAAATGAAATCACTCGCAATATAGACAAATCATGCCGAAAGGTTGTCTCATGATAGGCAGTACAGTTCGTCTGTGTGTGTAGCCACTATTTACTGTTGTTATTGTTCAGTTTTCTATGTTGGTAAAGTAGTTTTTTCAATTTTGTAAAGTTTTTACTTTGATACCCTGTATGGTTGTATGGCACAAAGCTATGCACGTTTACTCTTTTATTCAACTAGGTTAACTTTTTTGTTCTGCAGTATGGATGATGCCAATGATGACAGCAAGATGGCTGACTTACTATCTTACTTCCAGCAGCAGCTGACATTTCAAGAGCCCGCACTGAAGTTGTGCCAGCAAGAGTATGATGTCACACAGACTCATATCTCAGGTATGCATGTACATTTGTTTCTTTTTCTTACTTTTTTTTTTTAATCTTTGCTCTTACCACAGGTCAGTGACCTGCTGTCTACTGGTTTAATTTACCTCTCAAATACAATTTACTTTTTTCAGCCTGTATTTTTTTTGCATTTATTTTGTATTTGAATTTATTTTGCATTGTCACAAACCTGTATTTATTCTGCATTGTAACTATGCTTGCTGTAAAGCGTTTCCTAAAAAGTAAAGAAAAAATTGACCAAAATTATGGCTTTTATTGTAAGCTCCAGAAACACATACATAACTGATATATTTCATAGAAATAATATATTGCTGTTTGTTTTTAATGGAGAACTGCAGGCAAGATGGCAAATGTGAATTTAATGTTTGAAATAAAAACATTTTATATGTGTCGGCATTTTGTATTTGTTTGCACCATTCAGAAGAATAAATAATATCTAAATGCCATAAGCTGTTCTTGTTTAGGTCTGACCGTTGCTATTATAGAGCGTGCAGTTTTATTAATGACCCGGTGCTACATGCACCAAGGAGGATACACGATACACTTAGATATCATTACTATTTCAACTAAAAATCTCCTTTATATTCTTCTGTTGTAAGTTACTTAAGATACTCTTTTTGGACCTAAATTTGTGTTCCTTTACCTGTAATTAGAAAATATTTATATCCTATAGTCAAGCACCTATGTCATAATCCTGGATCTTCCTGGAAGTAGCTAGAGGCATATGTTTTAAGATTAAGTATTTGCTTTCTGTTTTTCAGAGCTCCCAATGGAAGTACTAATGTATATTTTCCGCTGGGTGGTTTCCAGTGAGCTTGACCTGCGATCATTAGAGCAATTATCCCTGGTCTGTAAGGGCTTTTATATTTGTGCAAGGTATTACAATGATTATGTAGAATACACATACATGTTCATTAGAATACACTGATTACTTAAATGATAAAAATGTGTTGTGAATGTATGTAATGTTAAAAAGGAACTGATCTGTGGAAGCAGTCTGTGATCTGCCTTTCTCCAATCTTATTCCATTATAGACCTTCCATGCCTTGTTCTGCACTTTTTGTTGGGTCAAGGCTTTGCTTCCTCATGTCAGACTCACTTGAAAGAAGAATAGAGACTAGCGCAGTAGTGAAATCACCAAATCTCATTTATAAATCTTCCCAGACTTGTTGTCAGTAGTAGCAGTGCCCTGGATATCTGTGTGGATGCCTTGGTACACTCTCCTATTAGGAAGTTCACTACTGTGTTTCAGAAAAATTCCAGAAAAATTGTATGTTTTCAAGGTTACTGATTAGGCATGTCTTACATTTTGAGAAATGCCTTGGTATGTAACACATATTTTCACTTTTCCCACTTTTTCATTCACTTAGCCCACGGAAAAGTTGCTCCCTTTCAGATTATGCAATGCATTTTGGTGTATGGGCATGTCTATGTTACATTTATATTCAGTATTGTTTCTTGGGTTTTAAACCACTGCTCAGAATTAACGTTGGCATATTAATTTAACTTACAGGGATCCTGAAATCTGGCGCTTAGCATGCCTAAAAATATGGGGCAGAAACTGTGTGAAACTGCTACCTTACATTACTTGGAGGCAGATGTTTCTTGAGAGGCCCCGTGTCCGGTTTGATGGTAAGTTTTACCACCAGGTTTTTATGTGTTGTCATATATGGTTGTTTAAATACATGATTTTTTTGTTTTTGTTTTTTAAATACATTTTTTAAATTAGTATTTCACTATTATGCATGTAATTGTGTATGTATGTGTATATGCTGTCCTATAGGTGTTTATATTAGCAAGACTACATATATACGCCAGGGAGAGCAGTCTTTGGACGGATTTTACAGAGCCTGGCACCAAGTGGAATATTACAGGTCTTTGAACACTCTTTTACTTATATTTAACAAGCACAAGTAATAGTAACCTTATCACTGCAAGTAGTTTGCATGTTATGTTCAATTCAGTCAACCACATTTTCTGTTTTACATTTCACACAGATATATGAGATTCTTTCCTGATGGTCATATTATTATGCTGACTACCCCAGAGGAGCCACAAACAGTTGTACCTCGTTTAAGGGCAAAACATGCAAGGTATTTTAGAAGTTCTCTTTACTCATATCATTTTTTAGTACCTAATAGTCTCCAGCAGAATTTATCATGCAGGTGAAAAATCAGAGTTCTTTGTAGGGGAAGATGGAGAGGAATATCCATCAGATTATTATTGCATCAGATTATTATATCAAACCAATTAAACTCAAAAATGTTCCCTATATAAGTAAAAAACAAAAAAGCTTCAGAAATGTTAAATGTGTATATAAATGTGTTTTTGCACACAGTTGTTTGAAATCATGGTTCTTTTCTTGATATTTACCATAACCAGGCAATTTGTGCATATTATTTTACAATATATTAGTTTATAATGAGTTACTGGAAATGTTATAGCTTGCTGCCATTAAACCTTTTTATAGAGAACAAATAAAAGAAAAAGTAACAAAAAAATGTTGAACTGCTGATTTAATCTAGACAAAATGATACAGCAACAGTACACAGATGTGCTCTTCCCTAAGCATGCATTCTGTGTGTTAGAGTAAGCAGTGTGCAGTCCAGAGTCCTAACTTGCTTAGATGCCTGCCCTTTCCTCCACCTGTACGAGTGCTGTTGTACAGGAGATTACAGGCGGCCAGTGCTGAGATTCATATACATTTGTTAGTTCTAACTAAAAATACCGTATAAGACGCTC
>NC_092861.1:63259196-63294219 GCF_032062135.1 Pyxicephalus adspersus
ATATATATATATATATATATATATATATATATATATAAATAAAATGTTTGCTGTTCCTTAGAATTGATTCTGCGCTGCTTGGCCATTATCGTCTTACTCAAGACACTGATAACCAAACCAAAGTTTATGCAGTGGTAACCACCAAGAAGGAAGAGGTATGTGTGTGTTTTCATACTGTCTCTCGCTAATTGTCTGTATGGAGGGGAGAAGAAAGGATAAGCCACAAATTTGTTTTGTTCAGTGTGCGCAGTTTTACTTTCAGCTTTTGAGCTTTTAAACAACTAGTCATTTTTCAGGAAAAGCATTTGAGCCTGACTCTAACTAAAACATTTGACAACCTTTTGTCAGGCTTTATTTGCTGTTCCCCACTTGGGAAATTTTTTTCTCCCTTACTGTCAGAAGATTACGAGATGAGAAATCGCTTCAATAAGAGTTATTATGACAAAAATACATTCTTAATGTGACGTTTGACTTCTAACAAACCTTGTGTTTTTTATATTGGTATCACAGGGATTGGAGTAAGAAATAATCTCCCCAGTCAGGTTGCTGACAGAAAACATATTATTTCTTATTCTAATAATTTATTTCACATATACATAACAAAGAAAAACATTTTCATTTTTATTTTTTTTAGGCATTAAAAAATGGTAATCACTATATATACAAAACCTTATACATTCCCCTTAAATATGAACACTGGTTAGTTGTTGGAAATTGCACATTTGCTTTGTTCCAATTTTAAATTCACATTGGTTATTGGTAATAGCATTATGAAATGATGTATTTTTACGAACATTCACAGGCTGGATTTATTCCTTAACACTTTATATTCTCTCTTCAATCCAGAAACCTACAGAGTACCAAAAATATCGTTATTTCCGTCGTGCCCCAGTCCCAGAAACTGACCACAGCTTTCATGTAGGTCTTCAGCTGTGCTCAAGTGGTCGTTACAAATTTAACAAACTGGTTTGGATTCATCATTCTTGCCATATTACATACAAGTAAGTTTGAGAATGAGATTCATGTCTACAGTTCCACAAAACAACATTGCAAAAATATTTATTGTCTGTTGTGTTCAGTTCATATTTGAGATAATATTTTCATATATGATTTATAGGCCTATTAAATTGTTTAATACAATATTTTATTCCTAAAGTTTCAGTTCACAAAGACTTGATATTGTTATGCATTAATTGCGTCCATCTAAATTTGTATCAAATTATATTAGAGGCAGCAACTTAAAAAGAAAGAATGAAGCAAAGGCTCTGCATATGGAATAATTTCTATTTCTGTCTATCCATCTCTGTTTAGTAAGTACATAACAGCAGATGGCTTAAAATGTACAAAATAATATGGATTTATGAAAATGTAGGGAAACCAACCACAAACTATTGTGCAGGATAAAAATTAAAAGAATTGGTTGTTAAGCTTAGTTTTCGTTGTTGTTAGTCATCCTGTGTATAAATTTTACATTCATTGTCTGTCTTGGTTTTCAATCAACCTTTTTTACAGATCCACTGGAGAGACAGCGGTAACATCATTTGACATTGATAAGATGTACACCCCACTGTCCTTTGCCCGTGTGAAGAGTTATACTGCTGTATCAGAGAGACCACTCTAAAGTTTCTCCTTCATTTCTGCATGATTTATACGGATAATAAGAAAACAATGAAGCTTTTGGCATACATATATCTGTAACTTCTGCTGCAAACAGTGGGTGCTTCAAGAAATTATTTTGTTTTGGGGCATGTAGGGGTAGAATTGTTTTTCTAAACTTGAATTCTTTTCAAGCATTGTGCATTTTGCAGAAATGTTTTGATAATTCTGTCAGCGCATTTTTTGTTCCTAGCTCTTTTTTTTCTTTCAGTATGTTAATATTGGATGTTTCTGTTGATACATAAGTCGCCCCATGGCTGTATAAATGAATATTGTATTCAAGACCTTCACCTACTGAAGGTGGTACATGACATAGGGAAGGATATCTAATTTGTGTCCTTACACTCTTAATATATCCAAACGATTTTCTTTAAAGAATAGAGGAAATAGAAGAATGCATTGCTTTTACAATTTCCTCTCATGTTTCATCTAAAACAATGGAATATTAAATAGGAGCTCCACCTAAAACAGAAAATTTGGGATACAGGGTAATTAGGTCACTTGGGACACTCACATTACACTTCCCTAGCAAGTACCCCAGAAATAAATTCTTCACAGTGCAGTTCCTTCTTGGTCCTTCGTCCCTTATTGCTTATTCTGCATTGCTAGAAGGCTAGTAAATTGCCTTTTGAAGTAGGAAACCAGGATAAATAAAAAGCAGGGTGAGGAGGAAGGTGGCAGTGGAACTTCACAGTACTGAATTTTTACAGTAGATACATACACGTATAAATTCTTGAACCAAGTGCTGCAGTCCCTGTCACTCTAAACCTAAAATTACCATTTTTATAGCATTCTCAATGTTATTTTCTCTCCCAGTTAATGAGGGTTTATGCTTTAGCTGCATAGAGTTGTTAAATTGCAAATGGAAATCAGCCAGTGATGCAGAACTAGAAAATTATTTCCACTTTCAATGAGAATTAAGTGCAATATTTTCACTGTTTATTAGGGGGACCTTTGGCAAAACAATCTTGGATTGTTATAATCTTGCAGGAATGAGGAGTGTATTTTGCCATGGAACCCATTTAAGAAAGCCTTGTGTTTTATGTATCTTTGTTACCTCTGTATTTTCCTTTCCAAGTTGTATTAAACTAAGCGCTGGAAAGAGGCTGCAAGCAAGTAAATACACTGAATGACTTGTTACTCATCATGGTTGTGGTTTGTTTTGTGTCGTTCTTTTCTATAGAGAGGGGAGGACAAGCAAGCGAGCAGCATCCCCCTCCTTTATAGGAGAGTGAACAGTGGCCTTTCCTTATCCATCACACATCAATCCATTCTTATGGGTTGATGAACAATGTCGAGGGACTGCTAAAAACATTTTCACTGGAGACGAGCATGACCGTTTGTTTCGAAAGACTATTGTCCAATATAATAGTGTAGCTTTACATCTTTTTAGCTTCCAAATAAGTAGTTTGTGATATCAGAAATAATATTTAGCAGTGTTAGAAGTGGGCTATAAACAGTCATACCAGTGAGCCCTTCCCTATTGGCATGTAAAATATGCCATGAAACTGGTTGGTTCTCATTTTGATAAGTGCAAAAAATACCTGTTGATCCTGCCATACATTTTTCTGATAATTCCCTGTGCTGTATTCTTATCAGTTACATTGTTCTTGGCCATCTCTGAAGACTACAAAACCCTTCCCATCTGTTATGATAGAGAGAAGAGTGGGAGGTGTCTATGGTCCTACTACAGTACAGTGAGTGAGCATGGTGACCCTAGGACAGCAATTTTTACTGGCAACATCACCAAGTGAAAAACAAAACAAAACAAAACATAAAAACAGATTGGGATTATGTTCCTGATTATATAGTGTTTATTTAATACATATATTATGATAAACCTTTTTAGGAACTTGAACTAAAATAAACATGTCTGGTGTTCTCAATAAAAGTAACAAAGTATTGCTTGTGAACCTCTGACAAAGTTTTGTAATTACAAATTTTAAGTTATTTGGTTCAAAGTTTGTAGACACCTGATCACATATTGGAGATTCAACTCCAAAACTAAAACCATGAATATCCATTTGGTTAATCCTTTGTGACCATACCAGCTTCCACTCTTAAACTTTCCGGCAGATTTTTAAGATTATGGTAATATGTACCTAATCCAGTCACACTACATCATTGAGGTCCCCCTGTGAAGTGTGGTCCCTAACTATTCTATGAGGACTCCATCTTGGAACATATATATCAATTTATACATTGGTGCAGGTATGCCTCGAGACTGGCTATCCCTCCTTAAAGATTCAGAGACACGCCACATGCCTAGCACAATATCAGCTGAAGTTCCTCTTCACTAATTCCAGTAGTTCAGCAAGCAAAAAAAGACAATCAGCCTTGAAATTTATAATTAGTTTTATTGTAAATAAAAGTGCAGATGGAAACAGCTATTCAGAAAACTAACGATACAATCATTTCCAAGCATAAAAATATGCACTGCTGTAAGAACTAATGTTTCAAACTTTTCAGCACCTTCTAAAAGTTGGCTTTATTAGTCTTTTAAAAAGACCTGTCAGAACAGAGCATGGCAGCTACTATCACTAACTATCTGAAGATGAAAGCTCTCATAATTACCTTTCATCTGAAAACTACTTGGTAAGTCACTTACCTCAAACAATAATGTGAATATTCGACTTGAAACTTCACTGGCTGCATTCAGTTCATTGACATTCCAAGTAGTGAGGCAAGGAAGAAGTTGACTGCATTTCTTTCCTACCATTGGGTATTCACCATTGAACACCCCTTTATTTTATGTATTTCCATGTATGAATCAGAATTGTGCATTTTTTAATATATTTGGTTGTTGTGCAAAATGTATAATGAAATAATCAGAATGTGTTGTGGTGCTGAATCCTGGGAACAGGTTTGAGAGAACTGTACAGTATAAAATATGATGTGTTTTATGGTGACTATTGTACACATAACACACCTTCCAGCTGCTGACATTTTAAAGGCTTGTGCAATGCCCTACGACCTAACATTGTTGGGTAACACACCTCAGTCACCTGGATACATCCAGTTTTTGTTGGCTTTAGAATACTTAAATGATACATAAATACAATAAAGTATCAGGCACTTTACTCACCATTTATATTAAAACATCCGAACTTCCTTTTTTTTTCATTCCTTGTTTAAAAGACTTTTTGCAGTAAAACAAACACAAAACAAGGCAAACAAGAATACTGGACACTTTTAAAGCAGAACCGGGCTGTACTGGGCAATGTAGGCATGAGCAAAGATCAGGCAATCAAGGTGCCTAAGATATAGCAAAAAACAATCTGTGACTACTCCAGCTCTATTATGTTTCCTACATAAATAGGGAACAGTACAATACAATATCACAACAAACCCATCAACAAACAAGGATGTAGGAGGGGGGAGAATGGGGTGAGTAAAGGAAGGTGAAAAAAAAAAAAATACCTCTAATATAGTACAAATAAGCCCTGCGGCAATATTGTGTAGTCCCCATCAGGGTTTCGGTACTAATGCTATCTAGGGTGGGTCCAAGTGGCATCCATAATCCAGAGAGGATAGAAATTAATTCCAAAAACACAATGCATTGATGAATTTCATACCTGTTCACTTAACTGCATAAGTGAAATGTTTCATAAGTTTTTATTTTGTTTACCCTTTGCAACCACAGCCAACACCGGTGAAGGTTCTGACTTCTGCCAATACGCTGCAATGCATGAGCAGGCCGCTGTGAAAAAGTGTCGGCCTAACTTGCTTTTTGTTTAAAACTGAAAGCTTGTCTGCTCTATCTAGAACAACCTTTGCATTTCTACCCTGGAGGAACCCTTGAGAAAAATAGGTGCTAGGGAATACCTAAAACATCAAGTTCTGTGATTTACACAGCTCTGTGCCACACCTCAGGACCAGATTTTCTTTATTTACTGCCCTTGGTTAAGACACAAATTGGAAAGGCAACAGAGTACCGGTAATAAGTTTCTTTCTGTCATTCTAAACTTTCCTCCTCGGTGTGCTCATTGTTAGCTCATGGAAACTGCAAAGCAACTGATCGGCTCCTTGTGCTGCTTCTGCCTCTCCCAAGCTGAGCTCTACTGTGCAGTGACTGCAGTAAGCCTATGGAAAGTCAAATTCAGACTCTTAGAATGCTTGTGTTTAATACAGTTGTATTCATTCGTACTATCTATCTGAGCCTGGAGTGCTGATTTAATTTGAAACCTGTTTGTTTTTTTATTGCAGAAATTATTTCTGTAAAGGTCAAACTTAGGGAGAATCTCTCACACACTATATATATTTAGTGGCTTTAGAAAGTATTCAGACTTTTTTTTTTCAATGTTGTTATGTTGTAGGTTGATTCTGCAAATGTTTGTCATTTTTCCCCACTAATCTACACAGGAATCTCACATTTACATAAATATAAAGACCTGTTACTTAGTGCACACTTGTATTGGGTGATTTTCTTCTTTGTAAATCCTTTCAAGTTGGATGGGGACTGTTGGTGGAAAGCAATTTTCTGCTTTCTTCAGAGATGTTTGATCCGGTTTAAAGAAGGGTTCCCGCTAAGCCACTCCTGTGTTGTCTTCACTGTTTGCTTTGGGTCATTATGTTGGAAGGTAAACTTTTTTCGCAGTCTGAGGTACTGAGGTAATAAATTAGTCAAGCAGTGCCAGTGGCTGGAGATAAAGCAGCGTGTGGCATATATACATTAGTATGTGTACCCAAAGAACTATCAAGTAAACCCTTACTAAGTATGAATAAAGTGTGACAGCGACAAGAGTATTAACAAAACAAGGCATTTTCAAACCAAAGTCCAGTGCTCACGAAGCATGAATTCCAAAACAAAAGTCAATCATTATAAAACCACCAAGGTGGATTACATATAACCCAGGCCAGAAGAAGAGATGGCATAGGTCAATAATGGAGATAAAAACACGACAGGAACCTAGCAGAGGCAGTAAAAGTAACCAGAGATCCAGATAGATCCAGGTCAAACAGGAACTTCAACCAAAAAAGAAGGGAACACAGTCCATGGAAAACAAAGTTGGAAAAAAAGGAAGGTTTGTAACGTGCCAGCAGATCAGGCCAGATCGTCAGAGGAATGCATAGCCTCCTGTAAAATAAAGTGGTTTTAGAAATGTATGCTCTCAGCTTGTGATAAATATGATAATTACTATCATGCATTTTCTATAGTAGTTGTAAGTAATTAGGACACGCTTGGTGGGTTTTTATTTTTTTTTTTATTTAGGCTGTGCATTGTAAAGGCAAAAACAATGAACTTTCTGCTTTTTACAGATGAAATTACAGTACATGGAGCTCATCACATTATATGGTAGCTTTTGGCAAAACTTACAATACACAACCCTAACATTACACCACTTTGGCAGCAGATGGAGCTGTTCAGTTGTCTCCATTCTCTCAGATAAAATATAAAAAGAAATGTTCTATTACCTGTCCTTAAGGTAGAGGCATCAAATAGATTTCTTTGTACTATTAGATTTGCTTTATGTTTGAGAAATGTATTTGTTAATTAGAAAACTTAGCCATCTCCATTTAGTCACATTACAGTTATTTTGGCTATAAGTTGCTGTAACTGGTAAATCTCTTTAAAGAAATGTTTTGTGCAAAACTGAAACTATGGCATGGCTAGGCAAGAATCTACGAACACTTTTTATGTTATTTATTTACATGATGGTCATTAACATGCAACACACATTGTTTAATTGGCACCGATCACAGCTGTTACACTACATTATGTAGTCCTGGTCTTCAGAAATCAAATGTCTGGAGGCAGTGGGTCTCACATTATAGTGTATGTGTATATATATCTGATGATGTAATCTCAGAAGTATATCATGGAGAAATTGAGTTGCCTTGATCTGCTGGATTCCACATGTTGACCATATATCTTGTAGTCTACCAGTCCAAATTCCAGACTAATGTCCTTTATCAAAATAATAACATTAATTTTCACATTACCTGGTAGTTCATTGCTATAAAAATGGAGAGAGCTGGTCATATTTGTAAAAGTAAGACTCTTCCTGGCTTTGTTGATAGTCAGGTAATAGGTGATCATCTGTTAAATTTAAGGTGGGGACACTGATTTTGGATGCAAAATCTAAAACTTGCATTGGCTGGCTAGAGTGGGGGTCATGCAAAGATGTCATATCCCAGCACAAATCGCCAAGTGGTTGCTTGTGGTTAAAATGTTGATTTTTTTCAAAGAGAGCATTAGTCCCTGCTATCTGGTCATCATCACTGGGTAAATCAAAATCCATAGCAGAAGCAATCAGATCAGCTTCACTGTAGTCCTCGCTGTCATTAAGACTGTTACTTCTAGTGTCTTTGCTCCAGCCCAGATCGCTTAAATTGTCAGTAAAATAGTTGCATGTCTTTGTCAGGGGTAAGCAGTTGTTCAGCATGTGCTCTGATGATGATAATTGGTCTATCTCTGTATCCTTATATTCATAGTAGGGTGGGTGAACCTCCTGGTAGAAAGCAGCACTCGACAGGGTATTCTGTTTCTGTATTTCACCTGCAAGAGGCTACAAAAGAAGAAGGGTTAAAAACTGAAGAAATGAAAAAATACCTTATCGGGTATATTCAAATTGATTTCTAAGTACCTGATGCTACCAGTCAACATGGTAACAATGGTAGACTTGGATAGTTTGCCTAATTTATCCTAAAGCCCAAATTGCTTTGTTATTTTGAAACAAATGCTGAAGTTTTAAACTGGGAAAAAGGCTTCAATAACCCCTCTATGACACTGTCCTTCACAGTAATTACTTATTGCCTCTAGGTGTCACCAGTCTTCCTGGTAGAGTGACACCTAATGTCACTAAGCTCACATCCCACAAATGTAGTGTGACAAGGGTCCTGCCTCTGGGGAAGGTCACATCAGCAACCTTCACTCAAACTACAGTGATGCAAAGTGTGGTGCTTACGTCATCACATCAGTAACGTGCCCTACATCACAGAGGAACCCAGGCTGGACAGAGAATAAACAAAAAGGACTCCTTGGAGTAGAGTACTCTACACTACAAGCAGCAACAAGGACTAGCAAACATCCTTAACCCCTGCGGAAAACAACAGGAACAACAAAGTATATTCACACTTGTTGCAATGCCTGACCCATGGTGGTTATCCTCAAAACCTTGAGGCAAAATCAGAATGGTTAAGGTAGGTAATTTATGTAACCACAGAGGGGTCAATAAGCTAAGTGTACATTCCCACATTTGGATACTCATAAAGAACCCTAAAATCTATCTACTCCTTAGTACAGTCTATATGATTGTTTTCATGATGATCCTCAGTTACAACTTCCCCTGAAGAAGTCTACATAGGCAAAACACATCAGGAGATGAAACTTTTTCCCACTATGTCATTGATAAATATCAAGCCAAATCTACATTTCTGTGCTAAACAGTGATTCTCAAAACCCATAATTTCCTTTTGTATTCACCTATGAGATTTCTTTTTCCTCTCCTATTGAAACAATAGGTGCACTATCTCTGACACCCAGGCATATGTATGAGACTTCCTGTCATTTCCTGTAACCAGCTCTAATGATTATAGAGTACTTTCACAGACCATGTTTCTGCTCTATATATCACCAATCACATGTATACTGTCAAGGAAAGTTTTAATATAACTGGTGGGTGTAAGGAATGTCATAGTACAGACATTTTATACATGTGGCTGAAGTATGAGAAAAACAGCAAACAGCTTGCAGTAGATGTAAAGGAATGCCTCTCTTACTTCATCACAATGCAGGTGGTAAAATCCAACAGATTGCCAACAAAAGTGACCAGGGTGGACTAACGTATTGCTGCGGATCGTCCACTCATGGTTTGGTTATTTATAACGGATCTAACTGAAGCAGCAAATTATTTTGAAGATAAAGTAAAGCACAGTAGCACCCTCCTTTTTCCACATCCACCAGTCAATTACATACTTTGGTTGAATTTATTTTCACTTATAAAAGTCAGTCCCTACTAGTGCAGGGCTGCTCAGGTGTTATTGTCTCCCACCATAAGAGTCTTGCTTTTCAATTGCCGCTTTTATGTATCTCTTATGACAGGTTTCTTTTAAGAAGTTTGTCCTGCCCACTTATTTTGTTTATTAGTGAATCGTCCATACACCATCTAATATTTTGACAATTTATTGACAAAAATGCCATAAGTTATGCATAAAGAGATATTCACACCCACTCCATAGAGAGTGCAGGATGAATTTAGCCCTGGGGTGACAGAAGGAGCAGAGGAATCACTTTGCTGAAATGCTGTAGAGCCAGTTGGCATGACTTCTTCATTATTTGTAGCACATTATGATGAATGTTTTGCCATGAATAGTAGGTAAAATGTGTTTTGGCCCAAGGCATAGTAAAAAGGCATGCAAGCCTGTGGAATGTTAAATGCGTATTATTGTTTCACAAGAGGCAATCTTAAAACAATTAAATGGTAAACTTAACACAACTGTAAATTCTACACGTGTCATTAAACAAAGATGTTACTTGCCTTGTCATACCATAGTTCTATAAGTATTAGGATTACTGCCTGTGGCCCTGTACTGACCCAGTATGGAACACAGCTATGGTACTAAAACATATATTTCTAAAAGCACAAATGCTGTGATTATCTTCTGAGTTTTTACCATTGCACTTTTTCTATTTCACACTGCGAGTGGTATACATTATGACACAGTTAATTACAATGACTTGTTTTCTTTTTACTTTGTTGTCTTAAATAAACATTGTTTTAAATGAAGACACACTGTATACACTGCAATGAACTATAAATATTTTAATTATTGTTCATAATAATATCAAACTGTATTTATATAGCACCAACATATTAGAGCCATTTAAGACCATAGTGCAAAAGAGAAACAAATCAGACAAAATACATTGCCACATAATCAGAATGTGTCTTTTGCTTAAAAGGGACCTATCACTAAAATTTTTATTTTACATAAAAAGGTAGACAACCTTTTTATGTAAGGTAAAAACTACCTCCCATTTTTGTTGGGGGTGGGGGTTTATAACCTTTTTTAAAAAAAAAAAAAATGAAGACCCCCTCTTCTGTCTTTATCATGGGAGCATGTGCAGAGAAAGCTTTTTCTTCAATGGGTGGGAGGGGGATGCTAATCTCACTCATGCTACATCACCTGATCTTATGCCTGCGCAGTGCGAGATCAGGTGACATAGGCAGAAGCCAGAAGAAAAAAAAGATGGTGGTGCCCATAATGAAGGCAGATAACAGGGCGGCACAAGACCCAATTCAGAAAAACTCTGGAGGGATCAGCAGAAAAAAAGGTGAGGGAGTTTTTTTTAATATAAATATATATATAATATATATATATTAACTTTAGTAGAAGTCTGACCATACCCTTAAAATGTTAGTATTGCGCCCTGTTCTTTGTCCTTCTGCCACACCTGACTGTAATAGGTGCAAAGTGGAGAAGGTGTTATTGGTGGTATCAATAAAATAAACTAAAATAAAATAAAATCACAAAATAAACGACCTATAAACCTATGTAGAGACTGTAACTAATTCTTTGTAGACAAGATTTTTTTTTAATTACACAATGCAGTGTAAAGGAGTGCAGTAATTGTAATTATCTACAGCAGTCAATCAAAATTAATTTTACTGCAGCTAGGCCATGTATAAATTATGGTGCATTGGTTTCAGTGGGTTTACCATCACTTTAAACATGATTTTGTGCTTTCCAGGAGAGTAACTGAACTTAATTGCTAACATTGTTTAGTCACATATAGCACTATACCTCAGCATTCTTGTTCTTGATGTATTCTGCAGAGGTAGATTCACTTGTTGAGCGCTTCTTATGCCCTGTCTTTCTGCCATCTGATTCCAGTTTTGTTTCAGGTTTTGGATGGTCATGGACCCCCTTTGTCTTAAAAAAAAGAAAGGCAATTAAAATAGCAGAACAAATAAAAAAATAAATTGAAACATACCTAAGCTGTATTAATAAACTGAATCCTTTTACAGTGTGAGTAACTTGGTGCTGGTAGTTTTAAGAACAGTACAGCCCGGGTCAGTCATCGTCCATGGATCCGTCCTGGCGGATCCACGGATCGTCCATGGATCCGTCCTGGCGGATCCACGGACCATGAACAACGAGCGATCCTAATGCAAGGGAAGTGGGAGAGCGCACAGCACGGTGCCGCTACATCGCTTTCCCCCTCCCCTCTCCATAGAGCAGAACGGTGCTTCATGCATCCTGCGCTGCTTATCGTTGGAAAGGATTGTGAGAGATTGCACGTGTGTACGCAGCTTTACAGTTCTTTAACATAAACACACATCACAAGTTTCAAAGCTGCTAGAAGCCAGCTGAAATCCATCTTTAAAGTCTTTGTTGTGATCATTGAAGATCTAGTGCAGCACTCGCCAACCTTTCGGACCTCACAGACCACTAAATTCATCATTTTAAATCCCGCGGACCATTAATATGAGTTTTTTTAAAAAGATAAATACATTTGTAAAATAATGATCTTCCTAATAGTGCCTGATGAGGACTGCAAGCTCCGATTCATTGATCAGCTCACAATTAAGTGACGTATTACTATTGTTACTAATATCATTAGTTGCATTATCTTTGGTATTACTAAAGAAATGCAAAATATTTGTTTGCTTTTTCTCACTCATTATGGAATTATTTCATTGTAATCTAAAAACAAACAAGAATTGATAGGTATTAAAGTCAAACTATTTGATGCCAATAAATATAACAGTTAAAAAAAATACACAGTTAAGGTCATACTTACCTAAAAAAGCATCTGAGAAATAAACAAGTAAAATAAAACAATCAAATGAGAAAAAATGGGGTGACTGTTATAATGGCTAAAACAATATTGAAGCATATGGCTCGGCAATGCTTACCTCATACAATTTAAGACTACACTGACGTCACGCTACACCTCCCTTGTTTTTCCATCTCTAGTCCAGTTCATAAATTTAGTGCAATATATAGGCGAAAAATTGTCATTCAGAATATAAGAATTTATTAGAATATTATTTTTGTTTAATTATTAAAACATCAAAATTGCTAAAAAAGTCCACATTTTTCTGTGGACCACCAAAATTTTCTTGTGGACCACCAGTGGTTCAGAATCAGAAGAATCAGTATCGGATGCACTGATCTGTAAAAGTTATGTGATGAACTGATCTCTAGCAGTCTTGTGTGACACATTCCCAATCTCTAACAGTCTTCTGTAACTTTTTCTCTGTCCTCAACTACCCCTGTAATGTGTAAAAAGTCAGTGAACGTCTTCAGTAGTGGATCAGCAGTCTCTGACAATAACACTAAAATTAATAGATATTATGTACATCCCCTGGGAAAATCAGGGACTAAAGTTAAGGTTCCCTGTAATTAAGTAAATTAGAACCACTGACTCTATGAAGATTTCTTATAATATACATGTTTCAGGAGCCATCAGCATGAAACTATGATGTGTTATATATCTTGGGAGTGGTTAAACGGTGCGCAGAGCCTTGACAGGCAATACCAGTTAACAGGCTAAAATCATACAAAAAAGTTTGTATTTTCACCAGTGAAAGTGAAAAATTACAGTGAAACAGTTAACAATGTGCCTTAGGCAGGTATTCTAGCTTTGTAAATTGAAGTGCTGGTAATCAACTGAACAGAAAAAGAACAAGCCAGCTGCTAATTGTGGGGATAAACTCCCATATTTAGTGACTTTTCCATAGCCCGGAGAAACCTACCTTGGCGTTAGCGGGTATGAACTGGAAGGCTGCAGAAGCTGCTATTACTAGAAAAAAGCTGCAGTGAACCAGTCAAGGTAGGGAGTGAGTGATCTTAAACTTGATTACAACATACATCGATCTATATTCAGACAAAAGTTCAAAAGTAATAAAAAAAACAAAAAAATAGGTGCAATGTTTGTTCCTATTCTGTCCTAACTAATGTTTTACTGATAAAGACATTAAATTGATAGGGGTGGGACTTATCAATGAGAGTAAAACAGTTTCTATATGGTGTGAAGCCCCTGATGAAGTGCCAATACTTTGCCCGGGAATCTATCCCAATCTGTCTCCAAAGTCTTCACTTTTAATCAAGCCAATCTTCAGTGGAGGGGTGAAGTCACTATTAGTCATTTTAAATTCATTCAACACAAATAGGCTACCAATGCACCGCAAAGGATTGAGACAAATGTACAAAACCTTTTTTTTATTCTATGTATACTGTACTATACTGTACAGTGCTTTAGGTACCATACATTATAACTAATACACAGCACTAATACATAACAGCACATAGAACATTGGAGAGTCCAGCAATAAACAATGCAATAAAGTTTATCTTTGGATTTTATTTATTCATTTCAAATACTGCTATGCTTGTTGGAATAAGTGGTGAAACAATACAAGAAGAAAATAACTTTTTCTACATCAGTGCTACTTGCAGTACTGGAAATAAAATAATAAATATTTATAAAAAATACAATTAATGGTATTAAATATAATATTAAAAAATATATAATACAAAGATTTAAATACTAAAATAAAATATTTATGTTCACCTTTTTATTATTAGTTTTATATTATGCTAATGATTGTATTGCTGCTTGTAGTTTCCATGTCTGAACTGCTAGCTTTATGGTAAAATAACCTGGTATTATTTTAGTGAAATAAGTATAAAATAACATTTGAAATTACCTTACCATTATAGTATAACTTTGCTTGGTGCACAGACTTAATTAGCTACCATATTTATTAGCAATTGACTTGTTTTCTGTTACCAACCTGAAAATATATAAATTGTCCTTCATGCCTCCAGAAGTTAGTGACAGGAAACCCACCATGGCCACGGCAAGACACTAGTTTCAATGATCCCTTGCAATTTGGACATTGTTTACCTAATGAGAAGACACTGGTGAGGTGGTGACAGTTCATGGCATTTACAGTACTTATCAACCATTTACATGTAAGAACATAAAACACTGTTTTATATACTGTATAAATATATATATATATATATATATATATATATATATATATATATATATAACACTTCTGTAATAGAGGTCACATTTACAGTGCTGCCCTCATGACTGAATGTGTGACTGCACAGACATTTCAATATAGAAAGAAATGTGATAGGATGTAGAATCATGTAGCAGGCTGTCATCCTTGAAATTTGCCCACAATTAAATATGACCTATGGGGAATTTCCGTAAATCAGGGACACATTTGAAATATGATTGTTCTCACTTTCAGGACAAGGACACTGGAAAAGATGGTGAAAGCTATTACTGTGAGGAAGGGAAGCATGTTATCTTTAACTGATTATTTTCATTTTTTTGTTGGTGCTGCCACCACTTGTTAGGTGGGACACACATTATATACCAGGTCACATTGCACAGTTTAATAGCAAGGATATGTGTTCCAACTTGTAATTCAAGGAGACATACATCACTGACCAACTCCTGTAAATGTATTAACTTCTCGGGTTTATAAGACCTTATGTATAAAATATGTCATTACTTTAGTGCAGGCCAGAAAATTAAAGGACAAGTTTGCTTTTTAATTACACCCCATGGTCCATTTCCTAGTGCTTGGCTGGCCACACTTGCCCTCTAAACCCCACCTATAGCCCCACTTTGGATCATATTGTTATAGTAAGGACACATCTCAATTAGGTGAGCAGGTACGGCCAGCTTGGCACTAGTTAGACATCACAGGAGGCCACCACTATTGGGGGAAGGCTTCTAAGAAACAATGGTATGATTAACGTAATTAAGGGATGCTAGGTTGTTGTAATAAAATCATGAATTTGGTTATTAGGCAAACAATGAAACATTTTTACATTATAGAATTATATAACACCCAATGGGTGTCATATAACTACACAAACTAACATCACACACCTGTGTTTTTAAAGTTTGAAATCACTTTCTTATTCTTAATGACATCCTAAAACAACTAAAGAATAAAAACATTCACCTACTTTGCTGTTTCTGCCGTGCCTTGTCACATATGGCAGGTCTCAGGTATATCTTTTTGCCTTCTGGAGTTGTGCAGTCATTGCTGCAGACAAGGACACCAAGACAAGACTTCTTCAAAATACGAGAATTATGATTATTGGTGTTACGCATCGCCCAGCCACTCAGATGTCTTTGTGCATTTTTATCCGTAGAACTGTATATATGTTTCACATATGAGTCAGGCCACTCCTGGAACCAGTCTGTTTTCTCCAAGTCCTGAAAAGTAGATAGTTATTACTATATACCATTATACTGTATATTTACACGAGCCTGCAATAAGTCTTCTTGCATTGATTGCTTAGCCTTATACATCATAGTGTTTTGTGTGTAGTGTGGAGTATTGCTTTTTTCTGTTGCCTAAATGCATTTATAGGTTGCCATTGGGTGCCATTGCAGCTGTCAATACCCGCCACTGTTGTTTTGTTTGCTAATTTCCCCTAAACAGTTCTTGCATTAGGTGTGTCTAATATTGATTTGTACAGGTAGACAAATGTACCATTGAGCTTCAATCATGTTAGAAGGAAGTAGACATGTTAAACTGCATTGTAGTAAAAAAAATATAGGTCAACATATGTTGCTGTTAACAAAGCAGTACACTAGCCAAAAACAACAAGATACAAATATATATATACACAGATAAAAACAATAAAAATGAGATATAAAATAACACATATTTCTAAAGGTAGATCTCCCCAGTCTGATGGTTTCCATCATTTAACTCACTTTCTCTGAGCCCAGGTCATCCTGGATAGTGAAAGGTGATGCAGCACACCAAGAGCTCATCTCTCACTGGTTTCTCTGCCTATCAGCTGCCCATTTGGCTTCTTGTACTGCTTCTTCTCTGGGTACCAGCTGTACAGGTATTGCAAGAGATTGCCAGGTCAAATTTAGGTAATTACACTGCTTGTGAAGAGAACAACTTATTGATGTATTAACAAATAAAAGAGCTGCATTGGTTGGCATATTTTATATTTGTCTAGAGTTCAGATTTTAAGATAATATTTATGAAACCTGCCATGCAAATTGAGCCTTTTGAAAGGTATTTTGCCTGGCTGCCTTTGCTGTAAAGAATGTTGATTGCCTGGATGTAAAACTGATTTTTTAGTTTTAGTAATTGCAGTCACACACTCAAAACAAACACAGATAAAGCACTTAGCTAAAAACCCCTAAGCTGTATACTCATTTTGGGTCAGTGGTTTTAAAAGCAAAGGATCAGAACATCAACCAGGCAAGCTGCCATTTTTAGAGCCAAGTCAGCAATATCAGTTTTTACCTCAAAATACAGGTCCTCTTTAATGTGTCTTAGGCTTTGTTAATAGCCTGGCTGTTTTTCTCAGTGAGTAAAACCAATAGTTTTTGAGTTCTTGACTAATTCTTTTTTTACTATTCAATATATTTGATCTTACACATATTTTCATTAGTTATCTTTGTTCTGCTCTTTTATAAGTTCAAATGTGTTTTTTACCAGTTCTTGCCAGTTTTCGTTAGTTTCCATCAGTGAAATTTTCTAAAGGGGACCTACATATGTACATATGGGTATATATATATATATATATATATATATATATATATATATATATATATATATATATATATATATAGTATGCAGGCTTTTTGTACACTGAGAATGCCTAAACTTTATTTAATTGCACCGGTCGCCAACCAAGAAAATTTTGGTGGTCCCCGGCTCTGGCCGGTACATCCCTGAGCGGGGTCAGGAGAAGGACCGGCTCTACACGGGAGGTTTCTCCCCTTTGATTGACACCCGGCTCCCCGCGGGATCGAAAAGGTTGGCGACCACTGCTTTAATGTATGCACATTATATACTGCAAATAACACCCACATTTCGCTGCAGTGTGCTGAGTGCATGTTATCTTTTCTGCCATGTTCCTCTTTTTAATTTATTTAAATCTTTTAATCTGTTTAAAGTTGGAAGGGATGTTTTTTGTTTTCTACAAAGATGGCTGTTTGTGCCCTTACTGTAGTTTATGCTGCTATAACCCCTGTAAAAAATATATATTTAAATCCGATTTAGATCTGTATTATTTGCTGGTGATCTCATCAAAGCTTCAAGCACCATCTCCTTGGTCAATGCAGATATGAGATTTATTACTGAACATAACTTTCATCCAGTCATCCACAGTCCTTGAATGCTATTGTAACCTTGTTTTCTTTAGTTTAGGAGTTAATGATGGCTTATGTTTGGCTTCTTTGTATAAAAATTCAGTTTCCTTGAGCTGTTTTCATACAGTTCAGTCACAAACCTTGGGCTCCAGTTTCTTCCCATTTGTCTTAATTTATTTTGTTGTCTATTTTTTATTTTCTACATTTTTTCTTTTCTTGGTTGGAATTTTCTGCCCTGACGCTTTGATGTCTTTTGTGGTCTACCTGTTTGTTACCCTTTTCAAATTTCCAGGTCATTCAAGCTTTAAAACTTTTCTTCAGGAAAGGTGTATCAACTCAATGACAAGGCCATCAAACAGTCAGGATTTCAATCTGAAAAAACGGGGGAAACTGAAAAAAATGGTCCATGGCAAGACTTCATTCTGCAATGCTGATCTATCAACTGCTATACAAGAAAGCTGGAAGCTGATTGATGAATAATATTGTTTTTCATTAGTGAAGTCCATTCCTCAAAAAATTCAAACTGTTGTAAAGGGAAGGTGCAACAAATTAAGTGATATTTTGTGTAAGCTGTAAACAAGAAGCAAAAACAGGAAAGATAAAAAAACATTCAATTTTAAGAGAGCAAATTTTCCATTATTAAAGAGGAAGTAAACCCAAAACAACAACAAAACAAAAAAATACACTTACCTTCAATCCCGCAGAGCAGTCAACCAGTCCAGAGATTTCTTCCATTGGGTCTGGCGTCGTGCCGGCATCAGAGAATTAAGGTGCTGCACCTTTATTTTTTTTATAAAAAGGGTGTTGCACTTAAAAAAACAGAATTTTTACCTTACATAAAAGGGTTGTCTACCCTTTTATGTAAAGTGAAAATTCTGAGTTTAGGTACCCTTTAAGGGCGGCTCTCTCTGACTTGGACTGGGAGAGAATATTGTCCTCAAAAAACACAGAACAGAAATGGGAATGTTTCAAGTCTGTTCTACACAAACCTTCAGCATTTGAAATAATAAAGAATATAACAAAAGATATAAAAAGGAGATAAAATGTGCAAAACTTCAAAATCAAAAACAGATTGCACAAGAAAGTAAGGCAAAACCTCACATTTTTAAAAATGTAATAATAGCAAAAAGATCACATCTGAGCATGTCGGCCCCCTGTCTCTGGGTTGGTAATTGGGAATAAAGAAAAGGCAGATTTACTAAACACTTTTTTTTAGCTCTGTGTACACAAAGGAAAATGGCAGAGCTCAAGTGCAAATTGCTAATAGCAAGTAACTGCCTTAAATGAGGCACAATGGCTCAAAACTGATATGATTGAGAAACAGTTGGGCAAAATTAAGGTTGACAAATCACCAGTACCTGATTTATTACAACCATGTGTCCTCATACAGCTGTGCTCAGTTATTTCAAAGCCATTGTTTCTAATTTTAGAGACTCCTTAATCACTGGCATGGTACCAATGGATTGCTGTACAGCCAATGTGGTTCCTTTCTTCAAAAAGGGAACAAAGTCATTACCAGGTAACTACAGACCGGTAAGTTTACCATCCATAGTTGGAAAGGTCCTAGTGAGTTTGATAAAAAAAACCACATAGAGGAGTTTCTGCTAGAAAATATTATTATAATTAATAGTCAGCATGAATTCAAGAAAGACCGAAGTTGTCAAACAAATTTAATCTCTTGTTATGAAGTGGTAATTAAAGAGGTAGACAGTGGAGTAGCAGTTGATATAGTGTACTTGGACTTTGGTAAAGCATTTGACAATGTACCCCACAGATAGTTAATATGTAAGTTAGAGTCTGGATGTCTATATCTACAAGCAGACCTGGATGCTGTTTGATTGGGCAGCCAAGTGGCAAATGACATTTAATATAGATAAATGTAATGTTATGCACTTGGGGGCTAACAACATGCGAGCTTCATACTGTCTAGGGGGAATACATTTGGGGGAGTCAGAAATGGAAAAGGATCTGGGGGTTCTGGTAGATCATAGACTTAATGACAGCATGCAATGCCAAGCTGCAATATCTAAAGCTAGCAAAGTACTTTCTTGTATTAAAAGAGGAATAGACTGCGGAGATTGAGACACTACCCTGCCCCTGTACAAAGCATTGGTCAGACCACATCTGGAATATGCAGTCCAGTTTTAGATTTAGAGAGAACTCTCTTCCCAACTATTTACTTTAGGATCGTTACAAAGAACAAGAGGGCACTCTTTGCGTCTAGAGGAAAAGAAGTTTAAGCTCCAGATAAGGAAGGGATTATTTACTGTAAGGTCTGAGGCTCCATCAGACAGTAGTTTCTACTACTAGCAACTACTATAGATTGCTAAACACTTTTCTAGAAGCACAGGATATACCTGGGTATTACAGCTTTAAAGTAAAGATAACAGACTGTTGATCATCAGATTGAACATCAGATTGCCTCATGGAACCATGAAGGATTTTTTTCCCCTGTTAGTACAAATTGTACCAAGGTTTTCTTGCCTTCCTCCGGATAAACTCTATATGTCTATAAGGGTTTTATATTTGGGATATGTTTATTTCCCTTGGTGGGAAATAAACATATCCCAAATGTTGATGGTTGAACTTGATGGACTTATGTCTTGTTTCAACCTGACTTACAATTTAAGTATGTAACTATGAGTAATTCTATATTTTTTCAAACATATCTGCTATTCATTACAACAATGTCATTTAATTTTTTGGTGGCATGTTTTACATTGCTAAAATGTGCAGGTGGTAAATAAAACAGTTTTGCGTCCTCAAATGGAAACTTTGTAAATATATGTGAGTCTAGCACATATCTCAGAAACAGTCCTTCACTTTAACAAATGTCTTGTTTGTTGCAGATTTTAGTTTGGAAATTAGGTCCTTTACCCAATTGAACTAACCAGATTTCAAAAGTTTATTCTGGCTAGCATATGATATTTTGCTATCCCAGCACTTCAAAATCTGCTTTGCCTCACTTACACAGAGTACTTAACAGTTGTTTGTTCAGTTAAAATGCTGAGTCAGATTATCATATTAATATTACCTAGGCAAACCTACCTAAACCTGCCTAATACAGCCCACTCCTTTTTTCTATCATATCCCTCCAAACAGGCTGATAAGAAAGTAATATACAGTACATTTGAACAACTGGTATGACTTGTTTTATGTGAAACTGAAATGAATCCAGTAAATGAAGACAGACAGGGTCAAGAATGCTGGTCAGAATGCAGATTGCTTTGGTAGAAAGTTGCTGATCACACTGATAAACAGGGAGACAGGTCTGAAAAACTAACTCTGCTACTTTCTCTTCATGTATAACATTTTCGCTTGAAGGGTTTCTGATAACAACACAGATCCAACAAAAATAGGAATGGAAGGTATAATCTGACCACTGAAGGATGGTTTGTGTACCCTGAGTCATAGAAAATCAACACTTCTTGTGAATATGTGCAATATGTTTCCACTGACAGGCAGATACCCACAGTAAGCAAACAATGCTAGCAACAGGCTGATATTACAAGGGACAGACAAATACTAACAATGCGCAAGTAAAAATAACAACAGGCAGATATCAATTACATGCATATATTAGCAATCACATGCAGACTTCATGTGTCAAAAAGGTATTGCAGTGATAAACAGATTCTAGAGACAGGCAGATAGTGGCGGGAAGCAGGCATATAAGTCTCAAAAAAGCCACCCATTGTTGTGGGTAGCCAGGATGGAAGGGCTGTTAGGGTGGAGGGGCTCAGTTGGGGTGAACTAGAATAATGGAGTCAGCTAGGATGGAGGGGCCAATCTGCTGCTTGTGATGAAGAGCATCTTTCTTCACCCCAGCATTGCTGACAGAATTATTAGTAAATGTCTAACGACCAGATGACAGGCATTATTGCCTCCCTGCCACTTGGCCACATTTTCCCCTGATTACCAGCTAGTTATTATTCTATATCATTTAATCAGTTATGGACAGTAATTGTGTCTGAATGCCCCAAAAAAAACACTAAGTACCATTCCCAGCTGTCAAAATGACATCCAAGATTTACTGTGCAAATACAGCAGCTGTAGAAGCTGTAGTTTATTCTAAACAGGCCTTACTAACTAGTTCTTCCCCTTCTCTCCTTTTATTTGTTCATTATTTTCATGCTGCTTTGTATATTTACACCTAAATGATGATCTTCTGTCATTCAGCCATTATATAACCTGTTTTTTTCAAATATTACTTTAAAAAAGCATATATATATATATATATACCGGTATATATATATATATATATATATATATATATATAGACACATTGCTAATATGTTTTAGCTATACAAGTTCTATTTCATCTTTAAAAAGATATAATTCAGGTAAAGTGTCCGTTTTTCAGCCATTGTCCACCAGTAGTCTTTTTGTTGTAATTATATATTTTTTCAACCATAAATGATAATGTATAAACACCAAAAGCTACAAGTACTGGATTCACTCTTTCAGTGACTTCAAATAGCAAATAAAAATGAAACAAAGGGGAGCTAAAGTGTAATTAATAAAACATTCTGATAGCACTTTTTCTAGCAGCATTCACTGCACATATGCACAGCTCAGTGCAATTCTTAGTAGCCTGGCACATAAAGATAACCAAAGGCTCCAAACCTAGAAGAAGTTATATGCTTTGACTAATCAGTATGCCTTTCATCCCTATTTTCACTACACCAAAGTGGTAAAGTATGAATGTAATTGTAAAATTAAAGATCAAATCAAAAGTGAATTTTTGTGTGTGTGTATACATATATATATATATATATATATATATATATATATATATATCTCAATATTTTTAATTTCACAAATACATTCCCAGCAGAACCTAATTCCCCTAGTTTAATTCAATACCAGTTTGTAGAACTTGAGAAAATTCCAATGATGCTGTTAGGGGGAGATTCATATTGTGCAAGGCTGAAGATAAGCCCAGAGTTCAGCTTTAGGTTAACAGCTTGTTTTCTGTGTACTTGACCTATCATTCTAAGCATTATTTAAAATGTAAGTATGTTTAGAGACATTGGGATGAGGAGACAAAAATGCATAGACATAATGGTTCTATTGAAAACTTCCTGGTTTTCAGTGTCCATTCACATTTTACCTAAACGCATGTAAAATTATTTAACTGTGCAAATCACCTGACTATACTGGTTTTCAGGTGGTGGGTAAATTGGTTTTACCTCTTGTAGCGTGACTTGGCACTAAAGACAAATTGAAATAAAAATGTGTGCAGCCATGTCCACACTGTGACATCCATATCCAACCCCTACCAATATTCTTACTAACTACAGTACTAACTTACTCGCTACAGTACTAACTACACACTAGCCTACCCCTAAAAAGTAACACAACTTTTCCCCATATTTCTCTTCATGTTGGCATTGGGGACTGTCTTCTTGTTTGGTGAAAGTGTTTACACTATGGCAGTAAATGTCTGTAAAAGAGCTTCAGATAGCAATTTAACCTACGGACAATGTTTAAATATAACTGCTGTCCTAAAATGTAACCCAATGCCAAACCCCAATTTTTAACTAAACGTTACCTAAAACTGCTCACTGCTCTTCGTATTTACAGTTACTTTTCCCACAATACCCTGATGTTCTAACCCCATGATTGATTAAAGTATACATTGTTCAGGTCTAGAGATTAGCCATTCACTGATCATGATTCGGTACCTGATCACTGAATCCTGGAAGAGGCCACATATTCACACATACTCAGAAGAGCTGGGTATTTTTGACAAGCACCTAGGTAGGGGAACCTAATGACAATTAATAATTGGTGTGGGTATGGAATAATTGGGCTAAGTGAGAACATGGGCTCCCTAACAGTGCCTACTTATTGATGCCTATGGAAGACAATAGGTGATCATTAAGTCCATATAGCACCCAAATTCTACTAAACATAAATGAGACCAAAAAAGTTCATTTTGATACAATTTTAGGTAGAAGGATTGTGTAAAAATTATTTTCCGAACCAGTGCTAAAATTAGGTTATGGAAACTAATATGTGTAGCTAAGGCTGGGTCTACACGAACGTTTTTAAAACGCATGTAAACGTTCCTATGGGTTTTTATGCACTTTTATTAGCGTTTTAAAGCTTGCCTTTAAAACACTGGAAAGCGTCTATGCTGCGCTTATAAAAAGCGCCAAAAAAGAACGGAAAACAATTTTTTTGGCGTTAACCCTGCGTTTTACATTTTTAAAGCAGCATTATAGATAATGCTCATAAACGTGCCTCAAGGAAGCCTTCCGGTGTTGATTAGCCCATTGGAATGCATGGGAATTTCAAACATGGGCTTTTAAAGCCTCAGGTCAAATGCTAGGGAAAACGTCTGTGTAGACCAAAGGTAGGCAATACAGCCTATTACTACACAGTATTTATATAGCGCCATCATATTATGCAGGGCTGTACAAAGTTGATAGTCCTGTCACTAAATGTGCCTCAAAGGAGCTCACAATCTAATGTCCCTACCATCGTCATATGTCATTATATGTAGTCTAGAGTCAATTTTGAGGGGAAGCCAATTAACTTTACTGCATGTTTTTGGGATGTGGGAGGAAACCAGAGTACCCGGAGGAAACCCACGCAGACACAGGGAGAACCTGCAAACTCCATGCAGATAGTGTCCGAGATTCGAACCTGGGAATTAGTGCTGCAAAGGCAAGAGTGCTACCTCTGAGCCACGGTGCTGCCTAGTCAGTATTCCAGTACGGCCTAACACCCCCCTAGTTATTTCTTGTTGTATCCGGTCTAATTGAATTGTCTTGGTATTGCGAGTTCCCGCTAATATCATCAATATCATCGAGTTCCCGCACAGTAACCCCAAATAAAATGCATGAAGAGCAGAAGCAACATGCAGCTACCAGTCTCTGGAAGGTTGACCTTAAACGTTGTGTCTTCAGCCCTGAATGGACTGACAGATTATTCTTCGTCCAATGCCGCAACAAAGCCCTGTGTTTAGTGTGCAACGACACCAATCGTGTCGTATCTCAAGGGGCATTTCGATGCCAAGCACATGCACACGTACAGAGACAACACTGCGGATGAGCAGAAAACCGAGGCTGCTCGCTTGCAGTCGCGGTTGAAAAAAAACTTTCCCTGGACACCTTGTTTTTTCTGGCCTAGTGTGCCTTCTAGTGTGCCAGGAGTGTACCTCCTGAAATGGCCTAGTAGTCCAAAAAGTTTCCTGGCCCCTGGTGTAGACTAAGCCTACTGTTCTAATGGCATTGTGTTAGCAGCACATCCATAATTCAAATACTTTTTATTACTTTGGATTACTATATGGGCCCTATTTAATAAAGCTCTCCAAGGCTCGAGAAGATACACTTTCATGAGTGAAGCTGGGTGATCCAGCAAACCTAAGAAAATATCTGATCCAAAATAGCACATTCCTTTAGGAAATCCATTCCAGGTTTTCTGGATCACCCAGCTTCACTGATGAAAGTGTATCCTCCCCAGCCCAGGACAGCGTTATTAAACTAGGCCCATTGGAACAAGTTTTGTCCTATTTATTGGTGACCATAATCATAGGTAAAGTAGGCTGCCCTCTTGCATAAATTTCATCTTCTTAAGTTTTAAGAAGTGTATATAATATGGCCCTTCATTCAAAGTTTAATATCTCTTCTCTTTAAGAAGTATGAACAGTCATGAATCTGAGAGAGGGATTCCACACTAAGATGAGAACTGACTCCCAAGCCTTGTGACCATGGAAATCAACAATAACTCTTGTACTTTCATGTTTACGAGCTGGATTTTCACATTACATTTCATACATGGTAAAGCTAGAAATTCTCTTTCTTTCACATTCCTATTTTCATGCTGGTATCTGCCGTGTCATCTATTATATAAACATAGTCTTACCAAGAACTTGAAACTACAAAAAGAAAAAATTATCAGTTCAAGAAATAAAAAACACCAATGAGGTGTTGGGATTTTAGAGGTTTTTGTTAATTTTTTTTTTACCTAATAGAGTAACAAAGTGGCAGAACATTGATTTCAACCTTTTGAAAGAGGCACATTCTAGTCAATGTACCATTACCATTGGCTTAACCAAATATCAACTATGTGAACATAAAATTTATGTTCCACAGTTTTTACATTATGCTTTAGGCTTGTTGTATTCAACTTTATTAGGGTTTTTTTGTGAATTGGTTGCAAAGTTTCTCACTTGGAGAATAGACTAACCCCTGCCTCACTATTGCAACAATGATGTTGTCTATCCTTGTGACTTCCTTTAGTTCGCTGTTGATCTCTCTATCTAACATACCAGATAGGCTGCACAATAGCCAATTGAAGAAAAGCACATGGCAGGCTGACAACACATATAAAGGGCTCTATTACTCAGTTTTGTTTTTTTGTTTTTTTTGTGTCAATCAGTTTTATTGAGTTTTCAGTGAAAAATAAACAAACATACATAGCAAACATTATAACATAAAACACAGATATCTAATTTACCCGAAACGGCAGTGAAACAGTTTGAACATATAGTACACAACCTTAATATAGCATATGCTCTGACAAGCATAATAGGAAACCGTCAAAGCCCTCATGATACAGAATAAGAAAAATCAACACAAATATACAGACAATAACAGAACTACTCAAAGAGGCACACAATATAAATGATGCTCTAACAAGTTTAAGCCACCTATATTAATATATATTTATGTAAATATCTTTTAACAAAGAACAATAATAATAAAACAAAAAAAAAACAATGCAGCCCAGGGGGGGAGGGTGGGGAAGGGAAGGGAAAGAGAGAATATACACCACACGAGGTTGAAGGAAACATAAAAGAGACCCTCAATACAAAGATAGCACCCTAATAAACGGACAGGCCAATTAGGATAAGTACATCTGGAGTCGAGGAGATTCTTTAAACCTATCCCAGGTGGACCAAACTATTTTAAATTGTTCCATTTTGTCATCATCCTCCACCACCAGCATTTCCATATGGCGGATTTTTTCAAGTTCGATTACCCAGTCAGCTATAGAGGGAACAACAGGTTGCCTCCACAATCTTTTTTTTTTATTATTTTTTTAAGTGATTGTTTCCTGGCCTGCTCATATTTTTGTTGTTTAAATACATCTATCTATTTATCTAGCCCAGAGGATGAGCATACCATCCAGAGATTTTGCATTTCCAGAGGATCAGCAATGATAGCTACATGCTGCAGCATAATATATATGTTAAAAATAAATATGTTAAAAATTTTATGGAATGCCAGATGTTAGAAAGCATTCCCATCATTTCTAAGCAGGTACTACTAGCAGTGCCTGTTCTCTATGTCAAATCACAAGTGAAGTTATTATTCAGCATGTTTTCAGGAATAGTATTTACAGTGTGTTCACATGAATGAATAGACACAATGGAGCTGCTTCCGATGGCTTTTTCTTACACGTTAGAATAGAACTGAACAGACCTACATGATCACAAACAGATTATATCTTATAAAATGATTTGGGGTACTACCTACAATAATAGTATTTACTTCAACAGTTCTTTTTTTTTGTTTCCCAAGTCTTTATATTTTTCTATTTAAATACAAGCCAAGCTGTTCAGAAAAATAATTTCATGGGGTAGGGCAAACCCTATAATACCAGGGGTATTTACAGAAATCAAACTTTATTCACATTGCATAAACCTTTTCACAAAATAAAAAATAAAAGAATACTGTTGCTATAATGTTTTAGGCATTATCAAGAGTAGGCTTAGAAGTGTTTGTGATTTATTTAAAGTTCATTTAAAACTACCTGTACATCTAAGACTACTATATCCCACAGGGTGACAAGGCTGCCACAGGATTAGAACGTAATAAAACTAGGTTACAGGAGGGACGGCTAAATAAATACAATCAAAGGACGGTATCATATATGTTATATTAATAAATGTTTTTATTTTGTTCCAGGCTGTAGACTTGTTTTTTATCAGTAATTACCTGGGTTATGTAGATAGGTTAAAGGTAAAAGCCCTATAGCATGCATCTTTTAAATGATGAGTTGGAACATTTCCAAAATTAAAGATTCCTTTAACCAGTTCAAGTGAACATTACATTTTGAGGATTTAAAACCTCACTATTTAGATCTTTATTTTCTAAACTCCCACTCATATGTTTCTTTAGGCATGTATATAGTACAGAACAGACCTAATCCTGGTTAAACTGTTAGTAAGTCTGTAATGGTGCACCTGCCCTTATGGACTTGGAAAAACACCATTTTTTCCCCTATACAGACACAGCACTGTTCTTAACAGCCAGAATCGGTAACTGCTGATACAAACGCATATATTTAAACTGTAAATACATACAGGTAATAAAGCAGAATACCTTGGTACATGTTTCTAGTATCAGATGCTTAAGGACAGTACTGTATGTAAATGGATACATTAGGTAGCCTCATGTAGCCATCCCCCAGTTAATAGATAGCGTACAGGCCTGAATGATTGGTATTCCCTGACCCGTATAAAATAATACAAGAAAATAATTCACAGCATGAGAATTATCACCATACCTGTGGCAGTTTCATGTCATTGATATCCCAGTTAAAAACTTTGCTTTTAGATAGAAAGACTTCTTGTTCCATTTCCGAATCCATTGTATAGCTAAGTGTAAATGCTGGGGGTCGGGGCAAAGACAGCTGGATTTAAGCTAGATCTGACCACATCTAAGCAGTTGTGACAAGGAAGTCACTTCCTAAAGCTACTGTAATAAATGACACAAACAGCGCAGTATATGGGGAAAAAAACATCTTGTCTTGCCAGAAAAACTTGTTTCACAAAAGTTATAGTGAACCTGTAAGGATACAAATATGGGTGCTGCCGCTGCTCATTTGTGTTTTAAAGGTGCAGGCTGTGAGGCTTTGATCTTCATCCCACCTGTTTTACCTAATGAGTCGCCAATTTAAAGCAAGCATGCAGACAGTGACATTCTGCATGCTCTTCCCATTGTACCATGATCATGAAGCCAGGACATCGTTGATATTTTGCATCTGTCATCATGGCGGTTTCCCCATTTTTATCTTCAACGAGTCATAGGCCCTGATTCACCAAGCAAAATCAAAGGCTGGGTCACGCATTCGTATTCGCGATCCAAAATTCGGAAGCCTTCGCTCAATTCACCAACTTAATTTCAGGCATATGCTTTTGTCAAGAAAAAAGCATATTTTAAAATGACTTATTTCTTTCCTGTTGGGCAAGAGTTAGCCGAGTTCAGCTCCTCTACATAGACGCCTGTCTAAACGCTTACGATGCCTGATCGGAGGAGCCGCCTGGGGGTAAATCTTGCGACTGTCCGCGCGCGAAGCCTTGGCTTTGCCATCGGACTAGATTTTCCCACAGAAGTCACAAGCACACAAAATACATTCAAATACCAATATGTGACAATGGGACAAAGGCAACTAGGGGGGTCAAGTAGGAGTTTGGTGTGGAAACCATGCAGACATTTGTACTCAATACATTTGTACTCAGTACTTGTGGAAAAAATGACAACACATTGCTGAACAACAGAAACTGGCATTACAAACCAGGCCCAAAAACATTGCAGCAACAGATGAAACTAACAATAATGAGGATTACAAAAAAATCACATCAATGCATAACATCCAAGCAAACTTACTCCCCCCCCACACAAACACAAACCAGTCCAGTTAAATCAGTACTAATGAAAATGCATACGTATTTGTATACATTTAACTGTATTTTGACATACACACACAAGTGAAATCCTTTACTAAAATATTTGATTTCTCTAAAGTCAAACTAGAATGAAATTTTTATCAGGTCACAAATGTTTGTTCACATATTTTTTTACAGTCATATTATTGTGTGATGACATATTAGAAAACACTACTTAGTATATAACCAGCTTGATAGATAGAAATTAGTTTGCAGTGTTGCAACCAAAAGAAAAAGTAACAAGAAGTGCAACAAACGTAACTATAAATGAAGCAAGTTTGTGATTGAGTAGAATGTAAAATAAAAAAGTAGCACTTACAAAAAAAAAAACATCAAGCATTAAAGATTCAAACTGACCTGTAAAATGGACTGGAGATGCACACAGAACGGGGCGCAGGTGTGCCCTAATTATTTGCTATAACCTCATCATTGAGGTTAAC
Source organism: Pyxicephalus adspersus (assembly GCF_032062135.1). Taxonomy (NCBI): domain Eukaryota; kingdom Metazoa; phylum Chordata; class Amphibia; order Anura; family Pyxicephalidae; genus Pyxicephalus; species Pyxicephalus adspersus. Next base: position 63,289,090 of record NC_092861.1, read on the forward strand.
ATCTCCTTCTGAATCGCACAGCTGAAAATTAATCACCTTAATTGGCGTATTCGAGATCTCAGCAGGAAACCAGAAGGCGAGTTCACTAGAACTCGGGCCCGACTCGCGCTAATAGTTTGCTGACCGGCGCGTACGTATGCACGTCGAGCGCGCATTTCATTGATGAATCAGGCCAATAGGATAAGCAATCATTTAGACACAAAAATAAATCGGTATCTTTTGTAATTTTGTATTAAATCAAATTTACAAACAGGTAAAAGTTCTCTAATTCAATAAAAAAATATGTGAATGTCAACCATATTGATAAAAATAAAGCTACAGAAAAAAGATACATTGCGTCAGTAACCGAAATATGTAGTTGTACAGAATTGTGTAGAGTGAAAACCTAAACCCTGATATGAGGTTTGGATGCTGAAATTAAAGTAGAAATTTAACCTTTATTCCAAAGTCACTGTGTAATATATAAAAAATTGCCAATTATTTCCATAAAATACAATTTTTATGTTTGTTTAAAAAAATTTTTGCAATCCATTTAGTAATTTAGTTTATATCCTAGCAGGATACAGAAAAATAATTGTAACAATTAATCAGGTGTAATAAATAGGATCAGCTCATTCCTCATTTCACGGACGCTGCAAAAATGCCAGAAATATTCTGAGGATAAGCTGAATTATATATATATACATATATATATATATATATATAAATATATATATATATATATATATATATAATGAACAGTAAGAGTTGTTTTTGGAAAATGGAAAATGAATGCATCCTTATCATCAGTTGTTGTTATCAGGCTTATACTTAATATATCCATATCTCATGCCTGTTAGCATGGTGGTCAGAATGGTGGAAAGAATGCCTTTTACATTGCTGGCCAGTGGGAAGAATGTTACCCTTACAAATAGCTGAAGGAATCATTTGTGTTAGTGGTATCCAACCTGAAAAGTCCAAATTGCTTATTGTTGAAAGCAACTTTTGGAGGGAACCACAGAACCCTGGTTGATTGGTTGGTTGGTTGGTTGAGACACAGCATAACAGATTATCATAGTACATGTAAATATAAATAATTGTATATTTACTATAATATATATATATATATATATATAGTATAATGAACACAATCTTCTTTGTTACAATTGTGTTTTCTCACAAATTCTGGCTCTGTCCTGCAAGTTTTTTTTAACTAGGTTGACTTCAAGATAATGCTTCTATCTTTCAACCCCTAAACCAAGTGGCCATTGTGTTTGTTTAAAGTTTAGTTGGATGAACATTGTGGCATTATTGCACATATTCCTCCTGCTTTTCTTCCAGAAGGACTACCTTGGTTTCTCAGCCAGGGTTCCTCCAGAGGTTTTCTAGGAGTTTCTTGAGCAATAAGCATTTTGTACCTCTCAGATCAGTTTAGGGGACACCAATCATCTTTTTGGCTACCTGTGAGGTGACATTATTCCCACAGGCAAGCAGTGTAAAAGGCATTCTTCCTACCACACTAATGTATGTTATATGTATGTTTGATACCCATGTCATTTTCTAAATAGCTTTTTTTACTGGTCAGGATACGTTAAGGACTGCACCTCTAAGCTGGGTAAATTGAACAGATATTTGAATATTTTTCTAGCTGATATTTGTTTTCATGTTATCAACTCATTGATCTGTTCCATTCCACTGATGACTTTCTTTTGCACTGCCCTGCGATCATCAATTCCACTTCTGAGGGTTTTTCTTCCTTCTAAAAGGTGAAAAGGTGCATGATTCTTTTAACAGTTACAATGTAAATGTCAATCATGGTGACCTTATCTAAAATACATTCAGGAGATTACATTTAAAAAAGAAAGAAAGGAGTCTTTGTATTTGGGAAAGTCCTTTGCTATGGAATCATTATTGTAAGAGATAAGAAAGACTGTTATATTCTGAATCCAAGTCAAACATATGATCTTTTAAAATGTTTTACCCAAGATTTACACAACTTTCCCCCAGAACCTTTTCATTGAATGAATCATGAGCTGAAAGCGGTATGAATCTTGATAGAAAACATTGATAATTAAACAATATGCATGTAAAAGCAAAGCAGGTTCCCTGGCTCTCCTACAGTCACTGTAAATGGATGTAGTACTACTTAATATTTAGACCTTTCACACAGAAAAAATAAAGACCACAACATACTAAACACTGTCACAGAATTAAGGAAGTGACTGAATTACATCTGCATTTATTTAAAAAAAGGTGTTTAAAAAGCTGTTGTTTCCCTAAAAAATCATCCTAATAATAGCCAGAACCTTTCAGGCAGCCAGGATGTTCCAGATTTGCCCACTTCTGTCAGGGCAGTAGTAAATACTGCTTTCACATTGTCCTAGGAAATGTACAAAATCATCTTTCACATTAAATATACTGCAGTATGCTCCATTGCTGGGATAAAACTGCTCTATACTGCCCTGGCAGAAGAGACACATACAGATTAATGAAAGGTTATAGACCAAGCTTCTCTGGTGAAAGTTTAGTTCCAGCACTGGCAAGAGCAAAGTGTAGGGATTCAGAATTTTCAATGTTTGGCACAGTCATTCAGGATTGCTGTGTATATTTACCCATTATAAATACAGTTCTATATTGCTCTTTGGCGTGACAAGATGCTTTGTACCTTTTGGAAATGTTAGGTCATCAGCTAGACAGCATTGCTTCTTTACATCGTCATCTAGAACAAGATGGTTTTAAATAACCAGAAATCAGTACACAGAAATGGATTTTCCTGAGCAAGACAGCTAAAATAATTATACAGTGAACGATTTAACAAATTATTTTTTGCCCTGTTTTTTGGCTGGTTTACACATGACAAAATATAGTATTGTGAACTGTTCTAACTGAAGGTAATGAACTTGGATGTGATAGTGTAAATTTTTAGATGGCACAACTATCCATATCACCTTAGAACCTAAAATTCAGTTTTCTTTATTGAGTATGAGTTATTAAGGCGATAAAGACAGGATATCATGGGAGAACCTGTGTGATCCTGTGCGGATCTGGTCCAGGAATTAAAACATTTGCCAAATAATAGCAAATGATTTGAGAAAATTGCTGCATTACCCTGGTTCTCCCATAGTAATATATCGTTTCCAGTCTGGAGGGCTTTACTAAAACAGGCCCATTGAGTCGGAGTTCTAAAGTCGCTTTTGTGGGAGCTTGATAAATTAAGGGCAGAGAGCATTAACCTAGTAGAGATATCCAAGAACAGTTGAAATGAACAACTATAACATTTTCATCAGTTTATGAGACATTACAAACACTGAACACTGGATTCCCAATAAAAGCAATCATAGTGACCTGTTCAGCATAATTACATTAAAGTACACAAACACTTTAGATTTTCAATGCCTGACAATAATATTATTATAATTAATATTAATAATAATAAACAGGACTTAATCGTTCATGGTTGTCTTTGGAAAAAAATATGTAGTGTGCACATGTAGTTAATGATCTATGGTAATATTAAGGATAATTCATTAATGACATTGATTGTTATATCACTTTATTATAACACAATTGGTTACCTTATGCTTGTCCTACCTTATAAACCGTCACTGGGGCAATAATCGTTTCAGCTGACAGCAATCACAAGTGTGTACTTAACAAGAGAACTTGTATGGGGAAGTAAAGATAAATGGTTTAACTATACTGTATTTGGGAAAGAAGAATGTTTACCTTCTTTCAACTTGACTCTTTAGCTTATATGAAGTTATTAATGACACTTGACATTGAGTGGGTTATCAGAAAACCAGTCTGGTTATACCTAAACCTACTACAGGAACTTTTCAAACCTGTTGTATATTAGATAGCACATGATAACTGATCTGGACTCTATGACCTTGTGATACTAAGATTATTCAATACAAGGAACAAAAGACAGAAGAACGTTAAACAAAATGTTTCTGGGTGTTACAAAACCCAATCTACCAGCAGAATTATTGCTTGAGTGCTTTCATGTCAAAGATGGCTTGGTTCAATAGGAATAGGAGAAGTGCCTGAGTCTGCTTGTAAGAAACACTTCTGGTTCAATCTGGAATATGAGAAGGTCACTGGGTAAGTAAACCCTTGCATTGAACTTGCTCAGTTGTGGTCTGTTATACCAATATAAGCTTTTTGTTAGATTAGTTTAGTAGCTGAAAAAATATTATTTGATCCTACCAGAATTCCTGTGAATGGGGTGTTATAAAGTCCTAGCTGTAGTCCTTGGTATAGGGTGACAATGCTGATTTCCAGAAGATACATTACAGTGATTGAGCATTGTTACCCTAAAACAGGAAGTGTGTATTTACAGGATCACCAAGTAAATAAAAAAGATAAATCCCGAAAAAAGAAAACTAGCACAAGTACCTATTTTAAGGACTAGTAAACTATAATTTAAATGTGCAGTATAGTTTACAAAACCTGATCCTTTCTATCCACTCCAGATGTAATGCAAGAAAAAGAGTCCAACCTCTCAAATGTGTATTCCAGACAGCTGTGCTCTAAAGTAATTAATATTCCAAAAGCTTTATTCCAAATGTTGCTTGTACACATCACAATGTGATTAAATCGGCACACCAACAGCTCACATTGTAGTTTTTGATAGAGTCCTATAAGTTCTTGACAAAGACCAACAATACAATGTGAGCTGTTGATGACTTTCACACATTGTGATATGTACAAGCAATGTTTGAAATACAGCTTTTGGAATAGGAATTCCCTTTAGAGTGCAACTTTCTATATCTACTTTTTTTTTACAAATGAATTTTTATTGAATTTTTCAACAGAGAAATAAATTACAGTTAAACTAACGAAAAACATTAAACAATACTGAAAGTACAGAAAACAGAAAAAAAGGCGAAACATTCAAAGAAAGCAAACAATCAGGTTATAAAACATACAGTAGTAGATGCACAACTTTTTTGTTGAATAAAACAGTTCGTGTTTACAAAGCAGTAGGTGCATACAAAAAAAAAAAAAAAAAAAAAGGCAGAACTTCAAGATGTCAGGATACTATAAACATGACCCAATCCAGTAGCAATAGGTCTTCTTCATGAAATGATATGCGCATAATTCCACAGTATATGACCACTGAAGATAGTTAAATAGGATTTGTGGGCC
>NC_092861.1:63294224-63305057 GCF_032062135.1 Pyxicephalus adspersus
TAGTAGATGCACAACTTTTTTGTTGAATAAAACAAAAAAAAAAAAAAAAAAAAAAAGTTGTTTGAACACAATATTAAAAAAAGGCCGAACTTTATCAGGATGTCAGGATAATATGAGCATGATCCAATCCAGTAGCAATAGGTCTTCTTCATGAAATGATATGCGCATAATTCCACAGTATATGACCACTGAAGATAGTTAAATAGGATTTGTGGGCCCATTGTGCAGACCAATGATTGAAACAGTAAAGATAAAAAAGGAATCAAGAAATAATAAAAAGAAAAAAAAAGAAATTAAGAAGAAAAGAGGGTGGGGGAAGGACCCAATTAGGTAAAGACTTCTTAGATTATTACCATTACACAGAGATAGGTGTGCCTGGGTGCCATCCCCAGTCAAACCCATGGAGTTTCCCATGGAGCCCAAACAATTTCAAATTTGTCAAGGCGGTCATGCTGCCTGGCCGTAAGCTGTGCCATGAGCTGAATATCCCTTATACGAGGAGTGCTGTGTGTGTGTTTTGGGGGGGGGGGGGGGGTTGGCGCAGATTTCCAGAACTTGGGGATAAGGCATCTAGCCGCCGTTAGAATATGAGCCATTAAACAATCACAGAGTTTAGGAGGATCACTGATAGGAAGCCCCAATAAATGGGTCAATATATCCAGGTCAAACAGCTTCTCTAATAGGTCATTAACCAATCGCCAATATGAGGTTATTTGTGGGCAAAACCAAAAAATATGATGTAGAGTGCTGACCTCAGAACCGCACTTCCAGAAGAGGTTACTTGTATTTGAACTTTTCTGAGCTTGTTGCCACAGTATTTTCCAAATATTCTCTGGAAGAGCTTTACCCAGGATCTCTTCCCACTTTTGCACATAGGCATGTTTCACTACTGGAAAATTCGAAACCAGGTGAAGGGCCTTGTAAATTCCTGAAATTAGACCTTTCTGTGAGGGCCCACTGATACATAATTTCTCAAAGGAGATGAGTAGTGGAAATACAGGATCCTTTGTTAAAGTCTGTGCATAGTGCCGAATTTGTAGATAACTATAAAAGGAGATGACCAGTACCTTAATTTTCTGGAGGATCTCCTGATATGATAAAAGCCTTCTCGAGCAAGGGTGTACTATTGGACCATAATGAAAAAGCAAGCCCTCATGCCATGGACGAGCCATGTGGTGACCCGAGCTCTCCGGAATTTCTGGGGTATAAAGAAAGGATGTGACAAGTGAAGGCTCCGAGGTTAGCTGGAATCTACATTTACAGTGGAACCAAATTTGCTTAGTGAACTGCATTGGAGCTAGCAAGCAGTGTTCAGGAGCCCTATATGAGGTACTCCAGAGCATAGAATTCGGGTGGATAGGTGCAATTCACATTTTCTCTAGGTTCTGTCCAATGGTTAAAAGACTGCAGTGTCATCCAGGAGGCTAGAAGTCTAAGATGCGAAGCAAAGTAGTATTTAATGAAGTCTGCTACTCCTAGGCCTCCTGCAGTACAAAGGAAGCACATTACTGTTTTAGAGAGTCTATGTTTTTTGTATCCCCATATAAAATCCAATACTGTCACCTGCAGTCTCCTAAGCGTCTTCAGAGAAACTGTCGCTGAGAAAAGTGAAAAATGCTATGTTTACTAAATGTAGGCTACAATATTTTACATTTTTTCCTCTTCCCTTCTAATCTACCGTTAGTTTCAAACTGTCCTTTTTATTATATTAATTGCACCTAAAATGACAGGTCCATGGGTATGTTTAGTAAAGATGTTTTTTATAGATACAAGAGGAAAGTATATCCTAGTACAACACATTTCATTTTTAACAATCCTATTACATGAGCTGTTAAAGGAAAGTACATGCCAGGATGTTACCATTTATTCAGTAGTTGTTCCCCTCATATTTTAATTTGTCAATAAAATAAAAATACTCTAACACACTATGTTTAACATAATCTATACCTAAGATAAAAATACAGCGTCACCAGCCATCTGCCTCTGTAGAAGTCAGGAGTACGTAATGCAGGGTGCGGGGTTCAGGAAAAAGTAACACAGAGTGCAAAGGTCAGAAATAGGTAACCCACAATCCTGCATAGGACAATACAGGACAAAAAATTGTCAAAGTGACAACACCTGGGGCAACAAATATCTAGTTGTGGCAACACATTGGCAACAAGGGTCAATTATTTTTACCTCTGAGAAACCAATAAAACAATTTACAGATTTTTGAGAACACCTCCTATAATCAGTCCATGGCTAAAATGCTGTTTGCATTGGTTGCCAGTGGGAAGAATACCTTAACATTCAAGCTCAGAATGACACCTTCACAGGGCTAAAGAAATTGTATATATGTGTATATTTGTATATCTTTAAACAGCTATAAACTCTATGAAGTTTAAATCTAAATCTTTTTAACTCTGATCCACCCACCAAAAATTAAAACATATTTTTCACATTGGATTCTATTTTAAAATCTATGCCTCTACTTTACCCCCGGGGGTCGTGTATTTTACAGAGTTAATCCAAATGTGTAAAAATGTGTGATTTTGGGCACAAGTTTGAAGGTTAATGTTTTTTTCCCCAAAATACTCATTAAATACACAATAAACAGTTGGATGACGAAGAGTTATAATGTAACATATTCACCTGCAAGTACCGTGTTTCCCCGATTTTAAGTCATCCCCATTAAATAAGCCACCCCCGATTTTTGAAAAAATAATTAAAATAAGACACTCACCCGTGAATAAGACATCCCCCAATATCCGATCCTGTGTGTGTCTCCTTGATGCTGGCTGCAGCACTGTCTGCTCCTAGCTGCAGTGCAGAGTGAAACTGAAAGTAACAAGCCGGTATTCTGAACCAGGAAGCACGCTGCTGATCCCTGCCCTAACGGAGTTACCTGCCCTAACGGAGATCCCTACACTTAATTACCGGTAAGTGAACAGAAGGGGACAATCAATGGCACAGAGTGATCAGAAAGGGACAATCAATGGCATAGAGTGATCAGAAGGGGACAATCATTGCATAGAGTGATCAGAAGGAGACAGTCAATGGCATAGAGTGATCAGAAGGGGACAATCAATGGCATAGAGTGATCAGAAGGGGACAGTCAATGGCAAAGAGTGATCAGAAGGGGACAATCAATGGCATAGAGTGATCAGAAGGGGAATATGAACGGCACATGAGTGATCAGAAGGGGAAAATCAATGGAACATGAGTGATCAGAAGGGGACAATCAATGGAACATGAGTGATCATGAGTGACTTTCAACAATAAATGTGTACTGTAGTCTTCTTCATGGTAAAATAAGACATCCCCTGAAAATAAGACCTAGGGCATATTTTGGCATTTCAAAAAATATAAGACAGTGCCTTATAATCGGGGAAACAGGGTATATTGCAAGAAGACATAAAAGTTCAATTTGCTCTGCTACTACAAAATGATGACATATTGACCTATAGAATTTTAAAAGTATGACAGCCATGTGAAATAGCATTTCCATCTCCAGGATTTACCCAGAAAATGTGATCAACTCCAATCTAATTGGGCCAGCAATAAGCTTCAGTGCCAGACTCCCAAATCTAGTACAGCCCAATATAAATTATCCTCTACAATCAATGCCTTTGTTAAAGATAGTCAAAAACAGCTCACAAATCACTTGACATTTTTAGGTATCTTGAATGTAAACTCAATACATTTATTTTTTGTTGCCATAGGCCCAACAATGACACATGCCTGGAAACTCCCTGTGCTCACCTCTGCAAATTGATTGGTGTACATGTAACCTAAAACTCCAGCACATTTTACTAATGTTAAGTTTCTTGTTTTTCAGGCTGCCCTGCATCTTTTGTCCTTTATTCTGATTTCAGCATACAAAGAAGTAAAACATACAGTTCACTTATGCGACTATGTATAACAGGATTTTGCAAGTGTTAAGATTAACAAAATGTGTTATTTTCAAGGAAAAGAGAACTTTAGATTTAGGTTTAAACTTAAAACTTGGGTCTCTAAACCCCACGTGCTAGATCGTGATCATGCTAGAATGATCATTCATGTCTTGGTTAAAAATTTAGTGTGTAGAGGTGTCACTTTACACCTTGTTAAAAAGGTTGTTATTGATTCAACATTATTGATCAAACAAAATAAAAGGGTTGTCCACCCTTTTTGTAAATTGAAAATTCTGAGGGTAGGTACGCTTTAATTCTGTTACATAGTTTGGTGTCATCTGCAAACACAGAAATGGTACCTTTAATCTCAATCTCTATATCATTTATAAAGATGGTAAACAGTAAAGGTCCCAACAACAAACCCTGGGGTACACCACTAACAACCTTAGACCATTCATTTATGGATTGAATTTTCTAAACCTATAGACCCTAACTTGAATAATAAACGTCTGTGGGGTACTGTGTCAAATGCTTTAGCAAAGTCCAAGTACACTTTATCAACTACTACTCCACTGTCTACCTGTTTACTCACTTTCCCAGATAAAGAGAGTAAATTTGTTTGACAACTTTCTTGAATCCATGCTGACTACCACTTTTAATATTGTTTTCTAGCTGAAACTCCTCTATGTGGTTCTTTATCAAAGTCCAACTATAGAAGTTAAACTTAACGGTCTGTAGTTACTTGGTAATGACTTTGTTCCCTTTTTAAGGATAGGCACCACATTGGCCTTAAGTCAATCCATTGGTACTATGCCAGTGGTTAAAGAGTCTCTAAAAATTAGAAACAATGGCTTTGAAATAACTGAGCTTAGCTCTTTGAGAACACATGGATGTAATCAATCGGGTCCTGGTGCTTTATCAACCTAAATTTTATCCAGCTGTTTCAATCATATCAATTTTGAGCCATTGTGGGGCTATTAATATATTCAAAAAATGTTTGGGGGTTTACTTATGGTGAACTTAATGACACAGATGGCACAAAAAAACTGACAAGGGTCTAAACAAAACCAGACCATTCAGCCTCTCCCCCTGTGCGCATCAATGAGCCTTACTGTTAAGACACTTGGGTCCCAGGGTAAGAATGCATTTGGTGGGCCCTCACTTACCCCATCCCCAGCTATTAGCCCATCTGAAGACAGTCATTCCACCAGGGTGCTAAAGATGACCAGATACCTTGGAAATGCAGCACTCTATGGGGAGCAGCTCACTGTTCAGACCTTCTGTTTCTTCTGTAACTGCTCACTGCTGTTAAAAAAGCCTTCAGAAAAAGGTCATCCATTACTTACTCTTCCAGTTCTGGACTTTGCATTAGATTGTGGCATTTGTCAAAGCTTACCAGACGAAGCAAAAAGTAGAAAATAACTCTGTCATCTCTGTTTCCACAGTGATCCATGAAGTTACACTGAAGGTACAGCAGTAAGTGGCGAGTATTATCATGTCTGGGTCCATGCTGGTAGAGGTCTGAAAGTTTGCCATCACTGCAAATGACCATAGACAGTTCTCAAAAAGACCTCTCTAGCATGAGACGACAATTAAACAGACCATAAACTAGTTGATATTTGGAGTATATTACATCCTCAGGATTCGGATTATACTTTTTCTTTTTCTGTTCATTATAGCTCATAAAATGGACTCCCCTTGTACATGCCTCATGGCAAGTTTATTTGATACTTCTCCATTCTTCTTATTATTTAGCTGCATGAGAGTGCGAGATGGGATGCATTTCATTAGAAAACCTACATACAATTTTCAAACTTTCTCACAAAGCTATATTTCTTCAGGTCTTGGACCTCTGTTGGAGGTGTGGGAAGGGGACAAGCACTATGCTCTATACCTGATGGCAATGCTCCACGATTTACCATTTCCGGACTTCCACTGTATCTTCCAATAAGCTAATAGGTGCCTCCATCCCTATTAAACCTGAAATTGGGCTCCTGTTTGTCCTTCTGGGATCTGTGTCTTCAGCAAACAGGAGCTATTATTCTTCTTTATTTGTGCTGCTGCAACAGTTGTTCTTCTACATTGGGTATCCTCTATTGGAGGTATTCCTCCACTTTCAGGATGGGTAAATGAGCTTTCCATTTGTGGTAATATCACTGACGGTTGCTTATCACTGGTGGTATACTTACAGGGCAGATTAGAGGCAGCAGACTCCAAAAGTCCAAAATAACAGCAGTTTTTATTTGTTTAGGCAAGTGTTACAGCACACTCTCCAGCACTTTGTGCCCTCTCTTCCTAACACATACACTATATCAGTACTGTTAACTCACAACTTTGTAGTACTGTTTGGCTGCTGGCTTTCCTGAAACTCTCTGGCCCTCTCTCAGCCTGTAACCCTCTCCTTCTCTCTCAGCCTAGAACACTCTGGCTCTCTCTCTCAGCCTGGAACACTCTGGATCTCTCTTCAGCCTGGAACACTCTGGCTCTCTCTTCAGCCTGGAACACCCTGTCTCTCTCTTCAGCCTGGAACACCCTGGCTCTCTCTCTTCAGCCTGGAACACCCTGGCTCTCTCTTCAGCCTGGAACACTCTGGCTCTCTCTCAGCCTGGAATCCACTTTGTCTCCCCCTCAGCCTGGAATCCACTCTTGCTCTCTCTCAGCCTCTTGCTGATCACTTCCCTCTGCCTCTTGCTGATCAATTCCCTCAGCTTCTTGCTGATCAATTCCTTCCCTTTTGCACCTGAGTGAAGGTGGATATATCCAAAAACCCACCCTTTCACTCCCTTGGCCGGCTCCAGGGCCCTAAAGTCCCTGGTTTCTTCCTAAGAACCCATACAAACATAATCGCTTTCAATTTCCTGGACCCTTTAATGCACTTTCCCTGACATTTTTGGGACACTCTGGCACACTGTATACAGCATGTGGAGCTGATAGCACAACTTTTTGATTGTTCTACTGCCTGTAAGGAGAGCTGGACCGTATGGCTGGTAGTTAAGGAGTTGTTGGAGTTACGCACATTTGTGTACCTGTGCACCTCCCAAGTCAACACTTCACTTTTCCCTATCCCTTCTTTTTTCTAACTGGTACTTTAATCCAGTAATACGGGTATGTTTTTTTTTATTGATTATGTATACTATGTTTGCTTTAATTAAGATGATAATCACTTTGAGTGGGTACCTGTAATTTATAGGCAAAAGGGTAAAAGGATCTACCTATCCTTAAATGTTGGATATTGTCATAGTTGAGCCAACCCCACATAAAAAGATATATGTGAAAAGAGTAGAGAGAAAGTTGGGGTATTCTTTGACAAACAAACTTGTATTAAAGTAGATCACATTTGAAATCATATATATCACAATAATTTGTAGAGCACACTGCTATACAGCTTGGAAAGGATGATCCCAAGTTAATAGCACTGGGATACAGAGTCCTTTACGCTAGACACAGAATTCCCTGATTAGGTAAATATTGATATCGCTAGTAACGTATTGTATCCCAATGCGTTTCGCCTACTGGCTTCTTCAGGGGATCCTGAGATGAACGTTATGAACTGCGCTGATTCCTCTGATTTATAGTTATCATTATTTATTGGTCCTTTATTTATTTTGTGAATCTATCTTGGTTCCCTGAGATGTTCAACTATGGGAACCTTGTGGGAGTTTGGAATTAGGATTTACAAAGTCATTATTTAAAACAATGAACTTTTGCTCCCCTAAATATACAATTAAAGGCATTTTGTTCTGTATAATAAGCAAACCAAAGACCTGTGGTTTCTATAACAAAGTCAAACAGCTTGTAACGTACTTTGCAAATCTCAAGCAGTGTAATCATCCCAGCCTACTTCTCTTCTGTGGAATACAAATCATCTGTAGGTCAGATAGTGTGTTTCCATTTATGTAATTGTTGGCTGCTCATTTATATGATTGAGTGGACAAATTTATTGGTATCTGGGCCCCATGGGACTCCTATCCTCTTTCTCTTCCTGATGCAACTTTTTGTTCATGATCTCATGCCTGAGTAGAGCATAAGGAGGTCTTATGGAGTGGGATGTTACAGGGGAGAGATTTTTTTACAGGACCTACCTTTTTTCCTTTCTTTTTGCTGAGTATTGGTCTTTGTACTTTATTTTATCCTGTCTAGGTGCTGTCTGTACCTTCGTTTTTGCGTTGGTGCCTTTGATGGATCCCTCTGCCATGCTTATCCTAGGTATCATGCTGAATATATCATGGATGGTATCTAGCTCGCTCATAGAGTGTTTGATAAATTGTTAAAAACCTTGTCCAGCCACCATGTCTAATGACTAGTAAGCTGCCTAGGTTTAGATGAGCTTTAAGTGGGACTTGGCCTTTACCTACTGTACAGAATATAAATGGAATATATTTGTTTATATGTAAAAACACACAGCAATTACTCTTCACTACCTATATCTTTGCTTGACTATGAGTCACAGTAACATAGTTAACTCAAGAATGACATGAGGAAAACTGGTAGGCCCAGCAACTTTAAATCAAATCCTAAAATACAAAACACTGTGTACTACAGAATGAAAATTCTCCAGTGACATCAAGTTCTGCTTCTGTCAATTACATATAGCATGAAAGAATGTTTCACCGTACACAATATTGTTATTTTTGATCTCTACTGGTTCTTATCCTTAATCTTTAAGAAAAAAAATGCTGCCAAATACTGAGCTTTAAAACAACTGTCACATTTTTGTCATTGAGAATGTTAGCATCTAACCTCTAATACTTCAACCTACCTAAAAATTCAGAATACTTTCCATGATTTCATTCACACTGGTGAATACTATTTAAAGACACTGCATGTTTTCCCTGAATTAGATTCACTTTGTTACTGGGGCCAACTAGCATTGCACGGTCCAATGAGATTGCTTCACTGGCCAATATGGACATTTGTGTCTATATTGCCCAGTAAAGCAATCTCATTCTTTCAATGCAATCACATTCTTTCATGCTATATGTAATTGAAAGAAGCAGAAAAAAGCAATTGAAAGGCAGCAGTTGGTGTATCTCTCCTTGCAGTTAGCGAAAGCTTTTACCTGGTAATAAAGTGAAATAAAATTTTGAAAGTGGCACAGAGGATCACTTTTTTGTTAATAAAGGTAAAAAGCAAGATTCTCTAGAGAGCTCCCACCAAGTCGTTTTGCCTAATTGCTGGACTGCATCATGGATCCTGACCGGCATGGGACAAATACAGCAATAGAACTTTGTGCTGCTGTTGGAGATCTACAAGCTAAGAAAAAGTGAGGCTCTTTTCTACTAATCAGGGATGGATGCTTCTATGGCCAACAGGCCACAAAATGGATAGACAGTGGCAACCTCCCCAAGCATGCTGATGCTAAAGGACACATTCAGGATGGGAAAACAGCCAGGACTCCATTAGGCTTCCATTCCTAGTGCCGCAGCTCGATCAGCAAGGTCAAACCCACTTGCCGCCTCACCACTGGGTCCCCTGGATCGTTGGGTTTTGAAGATCAGAGTGCCACAATTGCATTGAAAAGGGACCTAGAATGCACAGTACATCAGAAATTACTAACCTGCACAGAGATTTAGTGGAGCGAGTTAAATAAATTGAGAAATCAACTAGCAATTTGCAGGATTGTGTGCCTCAGCTTGTTGAGATTCTAAATGAGCACACTACATTACCACAACAACTCCATAAGCAACAAGTTAATTTGGAGAATAGAAATTGTTGCAATTACAGAAGAGGTATACCAGAATTTATTGAGCAGAAGGAACTATTTGCAGCCACCATGGTCCTTAATACTCCCCTGAAGATCCCAAAAGTCTCACCTACAGTATATAGGTATATATAGTATATAGGATGGATCATATACATAGATCCAGAGACCTGCATATTCAGGATGCATCAAAACCCAGAGATGTTATCAAGAAAGCAATTATGCAGGCTGCTAGAACGCAGGTGACCATCACTTTCAACGTGACAAAAGTACCACCACACCTTACCTATCTGTTGGTCCTTGGGGCCTTTTACTTGAATCCCTTGAGGCAAAGGATATGAAATATTACTGGGATTCCCAATTCATATGGTTGCATATATGGATGGAAAATCTTTATCTTAATCTCTAATCTTATATAATTTTTGTAAACCTTTGCCTAGAAAATCTTTACCATACTGCCCACTTCATTATGGGCTCTCAGATTCTTCTCATAGTAAGCAATGGCAAACACAGCACAGGAAGGAATTTCTTCTTAGCAATAAAGTTTTTGAGTGTGACAACCTTTCCAACCGCTGACTCCCTCCCTTTAAGATTGATTTTTATAGAGCTTCCCCACCTCGGTTTGGTCAGCTGTCTTTACCATACATGGCTCATCTGGACTACAGTGTATTGTGACTTACCTGATGGATGGCTATTACCCTTGTTGCCGACTTATTTTTTCTCTCTAACTTCAGGGTTTTGTTGTGTTTGACAATATAATGCTATCAAATACCATTTCTTTTCCTTGTTTTGAAGTTAGTTAATTGCCTCTTAACTGTTCATGCCGTTGTTTGGCTTTGTGTGTATATATATATATATATATATATATATATTTATTTATTTCAGAAGTGCCTGTTAAAAAAATCTTTATATTGTTTTTTTTTCATCTATAGGCGGGGGGCTCATGTCCATGACTTCCTGTTTTCCACACCAAGGTCTTCTGATATTCATTGAGGTACTGATATTCTCTGGTTACTTGTAGTACTTTAACATATATCCTGCCTAACTGGCTTTTTGACACTGGTAGGTGTCTTTCTTCCCTTCTATTTATTTCTGGTCTGCCCTGATTCCTCTAAATTTTCTTTTTTGGCCTCCCTCCCTTTTTTGTTTTGTTTTCAGTTTGCTGTGATTGGTGACTGTTCTTAACCTCCTGAGCGTTACACTGAGGTCTAGATTTCTGTACCAAAAGTGATCCACTGTTTTTCATGAAATTTTTTTTTT
>NC_092861.1:63307559-63336518 GCF_032062135.1 Pyxicephalus adspersus
TAATTTCCTTAATAAACCAAGTCTAGAAAGCATTTACCAAAAATTTAGCCTCATGTTTACAAGGGATCTTGGATAAATTGCTACATTTTGGTCAGGTCAGATTCATGCCCTCAAGGGAAGCACGGGACAGCATAACTAGGGTTTTAAATTGGATACGTGTTGCAACGTCCTGCACCCGCTCTGCTTCTGTCCAGAGATGCCAAAAAAGCATTTGATAGAACTGGTGTTTTTTGACTCCGGACTGAGGACTCTTACTTACTATCCTCTACCAGCATATAGGGAAGGCCCACTAGTTAGCTGAGATATTATTTATACTGCTACTTTAGAAATACTAAAAAAAACGGGCTCACTTTTAGGAGCAACCCCAACCATATCAAGAAAGTTTTTTTGGCATCATGTGTCATCAGTTAGTGAGTCTGTTTGCAAACTGAAGTGAGTAACAGGATCAAGTGGCATTTTTTATTCTATACCAATCTAATTTAAAGTTCAACATTTTTCAGATAAAGTGCAGAATGATTAAGGCCTGTCAGCTGCGTTGGTGAAAAACTTCAAACTGCTTCAGGTATATATTTCTGGCTCCCAAAGATGCCTGCACATATTTGAAGCCAGGGTGGGCAAGCTTGTCAGATCAGCCTGTTTGCTAATGCCAGAAGAGTTTGGGAAGCTAAAGTTTTGAGATCTTTTTCTCATGACAGAATCCCCTAAAAGTCTACATCAATTTTATTTTAAAATGCAGTATAAAGAAGATCATAAAGGTAGTATAATGGACTCCTATCACAAGACAGGATAGAAGGATTTAATTCTCCACTGGTTGTTTATTTTTGCCCATGGTTTGGCAGATAGATCTCTACTAAGATTAAAGTCCTGCTTATTGCAGTAAGGGCTTGGCAGAGCTGAACTTTCTTCCACCACTCCATACTCTTATTATATGGGGCTGAGACATTGGCGATGTTGAGTTATATTAGATAAGGAATCTCAAAGCGCTTCATTTCACTTTTGTACCAGTAGTTGGGGACTTCATTAAATTAGAAGAAGGTATAGAATTGTAACACACTATTTTCAACTACTTGCAGGATACTGGACAGTTAAATCATAAAATATTAGTTGTTCCATACCTCATATTATGTTGTAAAGTTATGATTTCAGGAGTGTGCCTGGAATCCTAATTAGGATGTATTCTCCCATTCTGATCAGAGGTGAACCCTGCCAAATAATAGTGGACATGGTTCAATATAGCAAGCACAAGAAAAAAAAATGAAACAACCAATACCACGACAGTAGCATTTTGTTTTTTTAATATATTAACAGACATTACTGTATAAATGACTTTGCCAGTGGTGGACAATAGGCAACTAAAGGAAAAAAAAAACATTCAAATATGTTCATACAACTTCCTTGGCATCAATATTACTAACATGCTCACTGCAAGGAATATCACACCAAATGTGTTGCCATCCCTTATTGCATTGAATTAAAAATCAAAACAAAAAACAATGAAACAGGATTTGAAGATACTGTTGCTATACAATGACAAACTGTCAAATGTAATTTAGCAGCAGACCACTTGGGGATTTAAAGTGCACCTGTCACATATGTCACAGGTGGGGGAGGCAGACATTTTGTGAGCTAAACCGAAATTTGCAAGTACATATACTAAACATTTGTAGCAATGCAAATAAATGTTACTTGATGGTGCTTTTCTGGTACCACAAAATGTGTCACTGGTAAGTGAAGGACACATGTACTGTACAAGCAAACTGCGCAGAACATAGAATATTATGCAGTGCCTTCAATAAGCCTCGGGGAGGCAGCAGTGCTATGGAGTGAATGATTTCACATCGTCAGGCAGGTCAGGGAGCAGTATTCTTGTATTTTATTTTTAAACCAGTCCTTCCACATACATGTCAAGTTTAACCACTCGAATGCTGCTGAAGGACATCTTTTTTTTTTTTTTTTTTTTTTTCAATGGAAAAATGAAGTCCAATAAAGTCTGCATTTGTATCAGAAAAACACAACACTATAAGGTTTTTTTTTTTTTTTTTAGGTACCTATACCACTGCAACCCATATTATTTCAGCACCTCAGTTTATACCTGTATGCTTTAGGCCATAAGCTTCCCTTGAGTGCAATATCATTAGATGAGTTACAAACAAGTAACCTAAAAACAAATTAAACAAAACACAACAGTGTGATAGAATAAAAAAATGCAGAACATGTTTCCTCAGGGTTGCAGACACACTCAGTTGGTTTTAAATAATAGAAAACTAAAATGTACTTTATTTTGCAGTCACCTTTCATTTAATAAAGTGTACCTGTTACTATCTAAAGAAAGCAGCCATTTTAAAGATTAAACCAATTTCAGTGAACTTTCTGTGATCTGGTCAATATTTGTTAACATTACAAAATTGCTGCTTCCAGTGTGCGCGTGAGACAATGGTTATTTTTTGTAAAATACACAGTTTAAAAAATGATCTGCTAAAACAATGAATATGATTCATGGACCCTGTCAATTAAATGCTGTCTTGTTAAGGCATGTTTATTCAAACTACACAATATTAATGACACCTACAAATACAAGGGTATCTTGCAATAAAAAATGAATTCTCATTCTTGGTGACTGAAAATTGCTAGTCAGCACCTATTATATGAAACTAGTATAAGGCAACCGCAGTGTTACATACTACAAGTAATACTTTGTGTATCCACGGTCTATAGCAAGGTCACATGAGCACACAACAACTGAAACTCTGTCCTTGTTCACTTTTAGAGCACTGAAGAGGCACTAAGCAGCATGTACTGTTCAGGGCTCTCTGTCCAGGGCACACAATAAACAAAAGTAAAGTAAGAGGTATAAGATCTTGAGTATTTTAGGCTAATATTTTCGTGAAGAGGGCGCCAAATGTGTACAGATACTTTAGTTCAAAGACAGTAATATCTGTATGGTGAAACATGCACACCTAGGAGCATATAAATTTAGCCATGGAGGGTGCATCACAGCAGTTTAATAGGAGCCCCTACTGTTGCCTTGTTCAATTACATGAAGGACATTTAAAAAAAAAAAACAAAAACAAAAAAACTTAGTTTTTTTAATTATGGTATAGAATTTTTTAAAATGATCTATGAATTTAGGATTCATTTGTGGAACAATTATTTGGTTGTCGTACAACAAATACATAGATCTGACCTGTAAGGAAAAGTACCAAATCATAAACGTTACAAACACCATGACCAACTCCATAAAGGCTGAATCTGGGCTTAGGCCAGAACTTAGGATACATGGAGTACATTTTACAATATTCTAGGAATCCTATCCCAGCACATTGTTAGGTTATTCTGGTAAATAATATAGCTGGCAGAATTTCAGTTAGGATCAGGTTCTATTACAATTAGTGAAACAACCTATATGAATTGGAGGAAGGTGGTTCTTAAACAATGGGTACAGTATGGCTACGATAAAATGCCTGTATATCTCCAGCAGCCCATTCTTCTTATAAAAAGTGTCTGAAGATAGAACTGTTCTCATTACCAAAAGTTGTGAAACAGGTTCATTGTCTAATTTTTCTAAGTGTTGCATGGGGAAATCTAGTTATAGATAAGAAGTGCTCTTCCTTTAGACATTTCAGATTACAATGTCCTTTATTACCTACCACAGGTATGTTAATATAAAAGCAGCCAGATTGCTAGTGTTTGGTTGAGAGATCGAAAGCTAAAGGGGACAGCAGGTGGAAAATCACTGGCTGCCGAAGGCAGACATAGGCCAGAGCTAAACATTAACTGCTGCTAGTTTTGTGAACAATTTCTGTGTCATTTACAGCATAGTTATAATGGCTGAAATTTGTTAAGACCTACGTTAATCACATTTTATTAGCTAGTAATAAGTAAAGGAGCTGTAAGGGTGTCACTACACAGACTGTGCTGTGCTTTCAATCTGTTTTATCCTCTGGCATAGCGAAATGGCTTTTGGGTTTTCTGCTCAATCCCTTCTTTGTTTACGCTGCTTGATATTGTCCTCCAGCGATGAAAAGCCATTTGTGTGACCGTTCACTGCACTCACGGAGCCGTTCTGGTAATCTTTCCTCTTAGAGGAGGTTTTCTTGTTGTAAGTCTGTAAAAGATAAATAAACCTTTAGCAATATATAAACTACTTTTAAAATAATGAAATATGTCCAAGAAAATTCAACAAAAGTCTGCAAGTAGAACTCCTTCTCTTGCCCTGTAACCACCTCCCACACTGCTTTTATTGACTGTAAAAATGACAGCTGGTAATTGCTATGTGTTATATTGACTGCAGATAGTAACAACATATTTTACCAGTATGTACATCAAACCATTGATCTGGATATGACATTAGTTAAAGAAACCCTACAAACTGTATAAAAAAATTGTTTTTTTTTTACCCACCCCTAGTAAATGAAAGTTGCTAAAAAGTTAGCAACCACTACTACTATCTCTTTCTTCTACATATTGGACTTTTTATTTTATTTAAAATGTAATATTTCTCTATATTAGGCATGACCCAAGCTAACAATTCTGTAATGTTTTCCAGAATATCCAAATTAATCCATTTTCATGCTATATTGCAGGTAGTCCTCAGTTAAGGACATCCAACATACAGACGATTCCTGGATATGAATAGGGCTCCCCGGATCGCTTGTATGCAGGACAAAGGCTTAATGGGGAGGTGGGGGCGGTTTGCATGACTTGCAGAAGAAATCTTTTGCTAAACACAGCCAGGTTGTGGGTGATCTTAATGACAGAGCTCTTCTGCAACATCTTGTAACTCTTAAATGACCAAGACAAACTCTGCAGTTTGTCAATAAAACTTGTAACTTCCCCCAGAAGTTAATGAATGTCTAGGCTCCATAAAGTTTTTTTTTTGTGTGTGCTTTGTTTGTGATTACCTCAAAGTGAAGATTTTATACAGTAACTGACACCACACTGTCTAATAAGATGTTGGCACAAACATCTGTCCTAATTGCATTAAAATAATGTACTTGTTCTGTCTTACATACAAATTCAACTTAAGAACAAACCTACAGTCGCTATCTCATATGTACCCGGGACTACCTGTATTTATCCCAGGAACATCTTGGGCTAAATGCTGCAGGAGCCTCAGAAGTACATGACACTTACTAGGAATAAAGGTACACCTGACATCCTCTGCCCTCCCTCAAATCATTTGCATGTGTGGCAAATTATTAGGCCCAAGCATTGCCACACAGTAGAAAGGAATTGTGAAATGTTTGACTTTTGGACAACAGAAACTTGCTCTCAGGTATTAGGAAGGTAAAGGCTTGCTAATAATGCTGCTGCTTAGCTAAATAAACATGTAAAACATACAGGGTTCCTTTAAGGTAACTTTTGTTGAAACGAAATGTTTCTTTTATTGCTTTATTTTGTTTTAAAAGTTTAGGCTCTGGAGCCCTTTTTTTATCCTGATTTCACTAAATGATAGACCTGGAACAAGAAAGTAAAGACTACATTTGCTTTAATTCAGTTAACACCAGTCACAACTGTCTTGTGCTTTAAATAAGCAATGTCTGCTATCATTCTCTCAATAAAACTTGTAAAATTACATATTAGGGTCTTTTCACGAAAGCATATTCCTTGCCATGTTCTTTATCTTTGCTGTCGAGTTTCCTTAACCTCCCTGGCAGTATGCCTGGCCAGCATCACCAGGGGAAGAAGATGCTGGGCATCGGTGGAACGTGAGAATCAGGTAGGATTTTTAAACTCCCTGGCAATTCCAGTCCCAAGTGTGGCTCGGGGTTACCGCTTTTAGTATGAAAAATTTCAACCCAAGCCACACTCGGGATTACCGCCAGGGACATTAGGGTACCTAACACGGAGAGCTGGAAAAGATGACTTGTATGGTTAGAATAAAATAAAGTATAGGATAGGATAGAAATACAGACTTAGAGGGCTGAAGAAGGCTTTAGGTACGTTAATATTCATTACGTTAATATTCATTTAGTGTGAAAATTAGTGTGACACGTGTCTCATAATGTCTGTGTACATTTGGGATTTGGGTTTACCTTAATGTAGAAATTGGCGAAGAGGATGATCAGAGAGATCATGTAGCAGTTCTGGAAATACAACCAACCCATGGGGAAAGCACAGGGCCAAATCATCGCACACGTGGTCTGAGTCATTGTCAGGACAAATTGAGTCTGCAGAAAAATAACAAGATTGCATAAGATTACATACAAAATACTGATTTCTTCTAGATTGTGATAAGAAGGAAAACAAATAACATTACGAGAGCTATTCAACTTGTGTTTTCACACTGGACTTGGGACAAATTTACTCGGCTTTTCACTTTTATCAAATACATCTTGTGCACTACTTATTTATTGCTGCAGTCTGAAAGCTTGCATAGTGGGAAGAAAAGTCACATTAAAAGAAGAACTCTGGACAAAGCATGCAATTAGGTTATAAATATCTATATAACATGTATGCTCTACAAATATAAAAAATCTGTCACACAGAGTACAAAAACATTCCTTGATTAGAAGCTTAAGCAAACTTCTGGGAATCCATTTGTACAACAGCAAGGCACTGCTGAAGCCCAGAAATAAAAAAGGGAAAACACCGGGTTCAAATATCCAGACATTGCAAAGTGTATAATCGCTTTGTATAATGAATATTGATAAGATAGTTGAAGCAGTTTGCACTTTAAATACCCAATCATGTTTAAGGAAAATACAAAAAAAAAAACAGTATTTTAGATATCCGATGACGGAATATACAAATAGACGCAGATTCACTTTCTTTAACAAAATTCACTTAGTAAGGCACTCATTCAGTGAATCAACAAAAGGTAACATTTCAAAATGTCAACATGTGATAATTATGAGTGATATTACTAGAGAGGTGTGACTATCATGGTTAGTGCAGAGATACTGGAGGACAGTGGTATGATGTATACTTTAGGAAAAAAGCTTACCAACTGGCACTGAGTGATGTACTTCTTCCACCACAGATATGGGCGCATGGCTGGAATAGCAGACAGTCCATAGTAGGAGTACATGAGAACATGGATGAAGCTGTTCAGTGTAGCACCAAAGTAAGCTGAAAAAGGGATATATTAGTCAAGGTTGATACACATGAATGACAGCTAATCCAAAATGTAGGCCTAGTTTGCAACCCAATACTTCCTTCCCTTCATTCTATTATGATATTTGTAATTTCTGATAACTTCCAATAAAAAACTAAAATAAAAAAAAATGTTCCCCCATTACAGCTTTCTGGTAAGCAGCGGCTGTACAATACAAATCACTAGTTTGTTGCTGCATCCCTGCAGCTTGAGGATAAGAAAGCCATATAAAATTCAAACAAACCCAAATCAACAGGACTTCCTGAGTTTAGTGGAGCTGTCATGATTCCCAGATTCTATTTGATTTGGTTACTTCTGTATGTTCTTTTTTAACGCCATATTATGGGATAGGATTATTTTATGGATTAAGTGTGTGTGTGTGTGTGTGTGTGTGTGTGTGTGGGGGGGGCTATGGTATGATCAGAATAAAGTTAAGTCAATACAAGAAATAATATTTAGGTTGTTGTGGTTAGGATACATGTATCATAGCAATGTGTCTTTTAGATTAAAAACTGGGTAAACTACTTATGAGCTAGTTTCGTAGCTCATTCTGCTAACAGAGGGGTATTGCACACCGATAACATCATTAGGGTAGGAAAAATGTATAAAAGTGAGATCAACAACGTGTGCAATTTGTCTGGCAGAGGGAGTTTAATCACAAGACTAGATTAGCAATATTAAAATGGTTGCTATGTATGCATTGCAACTGTGTATTTAGTGATCTGCTTTCTGGTATATTCTAAACAGAGCTGGAAAGGGCCAGAAATGTTATTATCAAAACACTCCTATGACTAAGCAAAGTAGTTACAGTTTTATTGCAATTAACTGGAAGCATAGTTTTCATGGTGCTGAATAAATCATTTTAGATATTCTGGAAAAAAATTCAGTTGTATTCAAAATGTAGGTGGTATATGCAAGTTGAGCTGGTGGTCACAGAAACTCCTAAACAATAACTTTATTTTGAAAAATTGCTTGTGTATGTGTGGAAATATAAAACCAGACATCTCTGTAAAAAAAAAAAAAAAAAAAAAGGATAATATAACACTTCATCATCTTGCTAGTAGATTACAGGCAAACATAAACAAATAACTTCTAAGAAATCCATTCCAGGTTGTCCAAGTTCACTGATGAAAGTGTATCCTATCCCACCTAAATCAGGTCCAATAAGTCCTCTACCAATTCCAAGGTTCCAAAAAATAATCAATAAAGTACTAAGGCCTTTTGAAGAAAAATGTTGCTTCTTCAGACCTAAAATGATGATGTATAGTAGCACTTAAAAATAAGTTTTAAGGAATCAAATTTAGGAATATTTGAATCCAAACAGAAACCAGTATGGAACTATAGAATAGTGGTCTTTCTTAAATAAACACCTTCTAAGTGTTGCTTCCAGCTCCGCATAGACCGACGGTCACAGCAGCTACCTGTGCCTGTGCTGAACTTGAGGCAAACAGGTTCAAATCAGCAAAACATGAAATCCACTGGCATGTGAACTAAATACCATTGATCATCATTAAAGTGGCACCTATCATGGAATGGGGTATATTAAGAAGAAAGTAAACGGTCAGGTGGAAGCAGGAAAATGGGCAAGTATAGTTATCAGAGAGACTTTGACAAAGGCCTAATTTTGATGACTAGATGACTGGATCAAAGCATCCCCAAAATGTCAGGTATTGTGGGGTGTTCCTTATATGCAGTAGTTAGTACATACTAAAAGAAGTCCAAGTATTGAACAACCAGTGAAATGGGGACAGGGTCATAAGTGCCCAAGTTTCACTGATTCACAAAATTGGGAGGCTAGCCCATGTAGTCCAATCCTACAAAAGAACTACTGGGGAACAAAATGATGAAAAGTTAATGCTGGAGAAAGGTGCCAGAAAACAAAGAGCACCACAGCCTGTCACATATGGGTAGTCAGACAGCAGTTACAGTGTTTAATGATGACCCATGTCTACCACCTAAAGTACCAACATTTGGCATGTGGGTGTCAGAACAAGGCCATAGAACAATTGCAGAAGGTGGCCTGGTCAGATAAACCACATTTTCTTTTGGAAATTGTGTGAAAGCAAGTGTGTGGGCATTATTTACCTACAGAAGAGAAAACAGGAGGATGCTCTAGGGGAAGAAGGCAGACCTGAAAAGACAGCATGACTTAAAGGATTAGCTGCTAACATGCTGTTGCCAGATACCACAGGGCACCTTGAGAAGTTCCGTGGAGCCCATGCCTCAACAAGTCAAAGCTGTTTTGTCAGCACAAGAGAGACCTTCTATGAGGCAGGTGGTTTAATGTTTTTGGCTGATCTGTGTATGCATAAGTATATAGGTGTATTTTCAGCTTTGAATAAAATAAAGATATGATAAATTTATTAAGTTTATTTTTGCTGCTTGTATCCCTGAGGAAATTGCATTACTTTCCTGAAACCTGAGAGCAGGTGCAGGGAACTCTTTACAAAATTAAGGGAATTTCTGTTAGTCAGTTGTAACTGACAAAAATAACATATGGCTGTAAATGAACTTAATATTTGTGCTATTTTAAAGATGCTTATATGAATTACTCAGATATGCAGAGGTTAATGGAAAAAGGCAAAAATGACTTTAATCATTATACCAGGATGTGACTAATATCAGACACTGGCTGCCAAAAAGAAATTTTAAGACTTCAGTGCCAGATTCACGGATGAGGCCTGAAGTGAGATCTTTGATATCATGACAATAAATGGTGGTGGGAACAATGGCGGTGGGAACAAAACAAAACTTTTTCTTCATGAAGTGGATGATGCACCAAGGACTTGTATTACCAAGTATTAACCACCCGAGCCAATGCTTGGGAGTTGAAAACTGAAGCAAAGAAAAAGACCAAACTAAAGCTGCTTGATCTTTACTGCCCTCTTCTGTTAAATGTGTTTCCATTTTCAACTTAAGTATGAAAACAAAACTCAACCAAGTCTCAGCTAAGCAGGCAACGTCTATATAAAGGGTCTGCCACAACCACTGCTATATTAATGAAAAGGGAAAGCTATATGTGCCAACAATGGATACATGTAGTTGGTACTGCACAGATTGCACTATATAGCAAATATGATGTTAGTGATTTCACTATCAAAACGATAAGGCAGTCTTCAGTGCTGGAACACAGAGCTCAAAGTACTTACAATGTCCACAAGGTACCCAGTTCATGACAAACCACCAAATGTTAAGCATGGAGGCATGATGGTAAACGTGCAGGATGGTGATTTGGTGGTTATTTTTGCGGAGAATGAAGAAAAAAGTGTCCATAAATTCAATAAGTTTGGAAAAGTAGTACCACCACAGGACTCGGACAATCTGTGAAACAAACAAGCAATTTAGTGTTAGAGTTTCATCAAAATGTATTTCGACCTTTAAAAATATTTTGTTTTCAATGCTGGTTCCACAGAACTTTTCAGAATCTGTGCATTATGGGATACCCGCCCTCATCTGTGCTTGTACCTGTGATCATCTTACAACCTATTGATCTCAAGGAAGGCAAATACTTATTTGCTGCATTACACCTGCCTACGATTCCTTAGTACTACTAGACCAGGAAATAACTAAATTCAAAACAGTCATCACATCACTGAAAACAAAACAATCCTGGGCCCCATGGCTTTATTGCTAGAGAAAAAAAGCTCCAAGAGACATAACCCAAAATACATATGCTTTTTTTATTAAGTTTGCATTTTCTGGCAACATTTGTTTTTTTTTTTTCAACTGACACAGGAGCCTAACATCAATAAATGTGTGCCGCCTCCTTAATGAACTGTACACTAGTCCTGTTGTTGAAGCAATCCCCCACCCAGAATGCAAGTTAGGACCTCATCAAGGAGAACATTGAGCATATAAATATTACCATGTCACGCACCTACCCACTTTCCACAGGTTATTTTACACATATATTTGACCACTTAAAGTCAAATTTCCTCTCTGCTCCTATAGATTTACCACACCAGTAATATTTCTAGTATAAATATCTGTTTTAAAATAGGCACCTGAAAGGGGAAAACACACTTAATTTTAATATCTCAGTGAGTCAGCACAGGAAGAGTGTTCGACTGCTAGAAGAAAGTTTCTCTGACGTAGGAACAGCTTTTAATTGCAGTGCAAACAAGCCAGGACCACGGCCATTGAAAGAATGAAATGACAACAGGTACAAAATGCTGTCATTCTTCTAAGTATATACAATATGGCTGAACTCTTGTGCTGTGAAATAGGGGGGATGGGGTTTTCTTTTTAATAAGTAGACAGTTGGAGAAATATATGGGCTATATGTAGTTGAAAAACAGGTTTAATTGTTTTTTTTTTTTGCCCACTGTACCTCCACTTTAGTACTAACTAAAGACCACTATGATAATGTGTAACCTGGCTTGCAAATTCTTTTCTAATACTCACTTAGGCTTCGTCTACACCAGTGTTTTTCAACCATTTTTGAGCCACGGCACATTTTTTACATTAAAAAGATCCTGCGGCACACCACAAATCAAAAGTGTTACAAAATTACACTTTGTAGCTAATTCTCGCCTCTAAAAATAAACAAGGCGCTTGAGCTACCTACTGCCACCCACTGACATGGAAGAGTATTACATTACTCTTCCAGTCACTACAGCACAGGCACTCGACAATGGTAATTGGATAATTTCCCACGGTACACCTGAAGATCTCTCACGGCACACTAGTGTGCCACGGAACAGTGGTTCAAAATCACTGGTCTACACGGACGTTTTCCCCAGCGTTTAACCTGAGGCTTTAAAAGCCCATGTTTGAAATTACCATGCATTCCAATGGGCCAATCTACACCAGGACATTTCCTTGAGGCACGTTTATGAGCGTTATCTATAACATTGCTTGCATTGTTTAAAAAATTAAAACCTGGGGTTAACGGTGGAAAACGCAAGTAAACGCTTCCATTGATATGAAACCGCGTCATAGACATTTTCCAGCGTTTTAAAGGCAAGCTTTTAAACGTTAATAAAAGTGCATATAAATATTTATATGCGCTTTTCAAAACGTCCGTGTAGACCCAGCCTTAGCAACCATTTTAGGCTCCCTCTGAATGCAAGCTGTAACTATCTGCATAACCAGCTTGTGCAATTATTCCTGTTTGGATAACATCAGACATATGAGCTTCCTACACTGATATCTGCAGATGGAATGAACCTTGAGCTTACCAAATGCTTTAACATATTCTGTTTTATTATCCTTAGTTTAACTGGCCAATACCTATGTTCTGTTTCAGCTGGGACATACTGTCAGAGGGAGCATTGAGTGGTAGTTAGTCAAATACAAAAATGTTTCACTTTATGATCACAGGTTAATAACACAGGGTAGATGCAGGACATCAGAGCTCGCCTAATGTTTTATGTATGCTTTACCAGATACATGAATTTAATCTCCTGCTTTTGTTATTTCTTGTTCAATGCATATATTTTTCTTGCAATTCTATCTGTTGATTAAAGAAATGGCAGTTGCTAAACAACAATGTAATTTGCTTTTGGCAGGGTTACTGCTTCATCGGTCCTGAAGGAAGTTGCATGCTGACAGATGATTAATTTAATTCAATTTGTTTTTTCATGTAACGTGCTGTCTGTAAATATATTTTATTCAAGACAAAAACAGAAAAAATTAAACTATAAAATAATAAATGATTGGTAGAAGGTAGAAATTCAACAAGAATATATCTAAGATTTTAATTATCAGTTATATCTGTCAATACATATGGTTAACAGACATTCAGTGATTCAACCAAAATCACTGGATGTAGAATCGGATTACCTTTCAAAACACCTTAACATTTTCCACCACTTTAATAAAGTCCAATAAAATGGCACATTAAACTTGCATCTTATTATTTGTAACACATTTATACTAGGAAATTACTTTTTAATTTAGCCTTAATAATTAATTGAAAGTTATGAGTAGTGCACTCTGAAACTCATCTCAACTGAAATTAAAGCTCAACTTACTTGTGTGTTGACCAATTTTGAACTTGGCAATTTACATGGATGCCTACAATTATACATTGTGGATATACATTTACTGCCCAGCTGGCACAGTGTTTGACCAACTCTACATCTGTCCGTTTTCACTTTACAATATGAGATACAACAAAGATTCTGGTATTAACCTTATGAGCCAGTAAACCCTATTCCTTGTGACCCTCTAAGCTTGCTTAATTTTACTACCAAAGCTTTAACTTCCATGACTTTAGGGCTAAAACCCTTCCACATGCCATCCCCCTGTTCAAAAGCAATGCCTCTTTGGAGGCGAAATGTGGAATGGGTTAAGCTCTACAATCACGGAAGTTAAGCCATTATTACCAAAGAGAATCCAAAATACGGTGTTTAATTTATAAATCATCATCTATTATCATAAAGAAATCATGTGTGAACAGGAAGGCCTTTAAAATATACCACTGCCTATTCATGGATGAATACTTGCACACTACTTGTATGGTTGTCAATACTAGTCACAACATCCAATTATAATTTCAAAATACCACGTCTCGTGCTTCTTACTTTCAAAAAAACATGAAAAGTTTGAATTGTTGCTGCTGTGTGCCATTGGTTCCTCCTTTATTCAAGTAACATCAGGTAAAACTGAACCAGGAGAAATGTTTTAGCTTCTGTACTGGAATTGCAGCTAACATTACTGTGCAATTCCTTGACCAATATGAAGTTGAAGAAATTAATACAAAATAAAGTATATTGGGTATCTGGCTGCAAATTAGTTGTCCCCACAGCCATGAAATGAGATATGACTGTTAACTGATTGTTTTTTAGTGACTAGCAGCTTCTAATTTTAATATATGGCTGTTATTCGGGCTGAACTGCTTTAAGAGTTTTGTAACAATGGGCAAAATACAGATCAACATAATCTTACCTTCATGTCAGCTTCCCCTCCACTCCGAGTGTCTTGACAGAAGAAGTTGTAGCCTCCTTCCCATACTCCTGTTACAAGCTATAAAAGATAAGCATGTTTCAGTCAGACGAATACAGAACTACATAGATGTACCCATACTTCGGCAACACTGTATACCATAAATATAAGGATTCAGAAAAAGTCTCATTTATTGCATCAGTGGAGGAAGCCTGTATATATTCATTATAAAAAGGTCTTTTAAAGGAAAGTTGTGTCAGTCCCAGCAGCCTGGTAAATAATCTCCATCGTCAACTAGAATTATGTGATTGCTAGCTACTATATAGGCAACACATATACAACCCCTGGCAAAATAAAAGCACTACTGTTTATTATAAAAATAGATAAAAATCAGATATGGCACAAGATTTTATTTAGGATATCTTTATGACATCAGGCATAAAAGTGCAACATACCAGACCTTAGTTTTTAAATATACTGTTGTACTATTAACAAGGATTATTCTTTTTGTTTTTTTTCCTTTTGTTATACTTTATCCTTTTTCCTGCACATAAATTACCTTTTCTGTCCAAACTCTTAAGCCACATTTGATTGATGGCTGGGAGCTTCCGCTAGCTCAGCACAACTAGATTCAGATAACAGCTAGCTGTTGTGCCAAGTAGGTTAAAGCACGATATCAGTTTAAGGTTAAAGCTTACCTAAACTCAGAAATTTCACTTTACATAAAAGAATAGACAACCCCTTATGTTAAAAAAACAACAGAATTTTTACTTAAGTGCAACGTCCTCTAATTTTCGGTGCATGCGCAGTGAGTGAGATCGTTTTTTTTTTCCAACCTACGTCACCCGCAATTGAAGGTATTTTTTTGTTTTAGGCGCTTTTCAGCTCAGTTCCTCTTTAATTACCAAATGCTATCAAAAAATCCTTTTAAATTCTAAGCATTTGGTAATTAAAGAGGAACTAAACTGAAAAGTGCCTGCAAAAAAAAAAGAAAAACAAAAAACAACAATTACTCTCAATCCTACAGGGCAGTCCAATCCATCCAAAGGTGTCTTGCATCGGGTCCCGCATTGTCCTGGCATCTGTCCTTGAGCCGGCATTCCCGGGTGGCGCTATCTTATCCTCTTCTTCCTATGTTATCTGACCCAGGTGGGAGATTAGGTGACGTAGGTTGGAAAAATAAACTTGCTGATCTCACTGCGCATGCATGAGATCTGCAAATTTTCCTTTTTGCATGAAAAAGGATCCTTCTGTGCATGACCGACATTGCTTAGGCATGCGCAGGAGCACCCAAGAGCCTCCTGGGAAGCATGATGTAGGTATCCCGGGAGGCTTTGCGCTCCCACTCATTCTCGATCACCTAGGCCAGGGGTCACCAAACTTTCTTGGCCACTAGGCCATTTTAGGGGTGGGCAGGAGCACACTAGGCCAGACTCTCTCTCCCGAGTCCCGCCCAGGAACCCCCCTTGAAGGAAATATCCTCTCCTCCACAATGCATACGAAGGAGGGGGAATGTTCCCCATTTACCCTGGCCGGCGTTAACACTTCCCCCGCTGGGGAAAATAGGGAATTCCCTTCAGGGATCCACAGCAAGAGGGGGCTCAAGAGCCGCATGCGGCTCCGGTCATTTGTTCCAGTCTAATCCAGGCCGGCAACCCGCGGCTCCGGAGCCAGCTGTGGGCCAGCGTTAGACCAGATCAGTCAGGTGGTGTTAGGCCAGAACAAACTACTGACAAGGCCATATTTGGCCTAAAGGCCGGAGTTTGCTGACCTCTGACCTAGGCAATCTAAAATTAGGGGGCGGTGCTGCACAAATTTTTGTATTTTTTTTTTAAAAAAAGGGTGTTGCACTTAAAAAAAAAAAAAAAACAGAATTTTTACTTTACATTAAAGGATTGTCTACCCTTTTTTCGTAAAGTAAAATTTCTGAGTTTAGGTACGCTTTAAGCTGGTTGTGTCTATACTGTATTGCTTAACTACTCCAAGCTGCCTGCTATGGAAACTTTTGCTATAGTTATCAGGTCAGTGTGGCATTAGTGATATTGCAAATCTAATAATAAAACAAAATACAAGTGAGCAATGTTCCTGTAAGCAGTCTACAAAGCTTAATCCACTATGAAATGCAACAGCTAATTTAACTAATGAGCACATTCCATCAACTTCCAATGTTCAGTGCTGCATTGAAAAGCCATCTCTGTTACTAACAGCTTGATTTTTACATCATAAACATCTCATGCATATTCCCTGGCAATATTTACAGCTAGTCAACCCATATCTTGTTCTGTTCTATGACGTTTGTGAACCACTATGTAAGCTAAAATGACAAAACTAGCAGCAATAACAAGTAGCTTACAGAAAAAACATTCTGCTCCAACATTGCCCAGAGCCCTCACAAACAATTTAGGTGACAGCAACTTGCTATTTCACTGCACACCACTTCCTGACTCAAAAACTTCAATGTAGGAAGTGAGAAGCCGAGGAATACGTGGAATTAAGAGAAACTCTGGGCTTCTACAGGTGATCTTGCAGCAAAAGGTATGTGGGGACAGCTTGCTCCTTTCCTAGATTTGTCATTCTAAGTTTAATTGTGAGCTTGTTGTCAAATGGAGGGAGAGATAACCTCTAGATCCATACACCCACATCCTTGACAAGAGTTACATCAGATTCAGGAACAAGGGCAGAAGGATAGCATACTTATGTTGTATGTCAACCCATATCTTGTTCTGTTCTATGACGTTTGAGAACCACTATGTAAGCTAAAATGACAAAACAATATACAAAATATTTTTTCTATATTGTACACATAAAATAGACCTAAGTGATAATTCCCTCCCATTTATTATTCCACCACATGATCAAGAATGTTCAGTTATGTAACTTGTATCAGCTTGCATGTGCAGATCATTTTCCAACATTTCTTGCATCACTTTATCAAGGATGCACATGTTGTGTTGAACTAAAGTAATTCTGCAAATTTTGAATAAAGAAAACTTAACTGAAAGGTCTTTTAGTTAAATAATCATAATGATATTTAATATGGTATTTTACATTCCCAATTACAAACAATGCATTTTTTTCAAAACTATCTGATGTCATTGAAAGAAAAATCAGGTGCTTCGTGTTGGTAGGAATAATTATTTAGTGAAATACCATGGTTATTTTCAGTTCTTTCATATGTATACAAAATAAAAAGAAAATATTTTTAAAGAATATCTGGTGTATGTGGATTAGGCTTTATTGTCTACTATATTACATCCTTCCCTGTACTGTTTACTGATTCCAGTTTTAAGTTTACTCACTGGTTTGCTTTAAGACTAAAAATAAGGAAAAAACAAGCAACTCTGCTGCTTGTATAACATGGGAAAGTAGTGTCTTCAACATTTTCCTAATTTTATCTTATTACATGCATCTAACATCTAAGATTAATACATTTTGCTGATAGAAATATTTTTATGTAATAACGAAGGACAGAAAGCTAGTGAGAGCTACTGCAGTTACTGGCGATGATAAGTTTTATTTTTAAAAAACTAATGAAACTACTGTTGATGAAATGGCAAATAAAATAATAGACAGCACATTTGGGTAATAATGGTGTGCTAGTAAATTTCTGCCCTTCAAATCAGCGACTTATTAAAATTTAATTATTTATAAATGAAATTATTTATTAGAACCTTTAAGTGTTTTTGTCAGCAGCTGACATAGAAAAGAAATACATTTTGCATTCTATCAAAGCCTCTGTCTTTCTCTCCCAGAAACAAAGCCTTTTATACACTTAATCTGAAAATAAATCAGTCCAAGCCTAAAATTCTGACTTGTTTTGTGATGACAAGATTAAGCTATTCTGTACTTTGCTATGGATCATCAGCTCCTGGGACAAAACAGAAAGTTCTTTGTAAAAACAGGTCTCAGTTTTTTTTTATCTCAAAAAATGGCTGCTGAGGAATAGTAAGTATAAGTAGGTTGGGCAATAAAATACGGTCACTTTACCCCAAAATGAGTTTATTGAAGCTAAAAGCCGATAGGAATTGTATGAACTTGTAATCTGCTACCTGCCCTCTCCTATAACATATAAATCAGCCTGTACTTTGTGCTGGATTATTCAATAAGGGAAGTTCATGTGTTGGGCAAGGCATTTCCTGGGTCAGATGGGGTGCTATGGAAAATGCTTCAAATATTACGGGCTGTGAAACTTTATTTTGTATATTATCTGCAAATCTTGGTGCAAAGCAAAAAGGCCATATTCTATAAAAAAAAATTATTAGTGTATCCTTATCTATGAAAATGAGAACATCTCAAGGAGAGGGTGTGAGGGTGTGATTCTTGAAGGCAGATAGGCTATTCAAGTTTGCTTCAACTGATGTCACTTTCTCTGATCCAGTCCCACAAATATTCCATCGGAGAATTCCCACACTAGTGGTTAGTATTGTAAACAGATTGTTAGAAGCTTACCCGTGGAAAATATATTGCAAAACAGAAGGTATTATGTATGCCATGGGTGAAAATGTTATTACATCTAAAAGATTTCTTTTCTGAACAAAGCAATTTTAAGAGATGAAAGTGTTATGAGCTTAATCTAATGCCAAATCTACTGTGAAAGGCCACATTGAATGTACTGCAATCCTTTAAAATTCATTTATCCTAGAAGTACAATTTGTAGCAGTACAAATTCTACTGGGATATATGTTCCCTCAGAGTCCCTTAAGGATATAAACGACTTGATTCCTTGGGGGAAATTGCACTGCACACAGAATTCACTCTAGGAAAAATAGTATGACCTGAACAGATGAAACAACATATTTCTACTGCAGGTGGATAGCTACAAGAAACCTTCACAAAACATTATATCTTATTCTGGGAATGCAAATCTTGTATTTGCTGAAGGCTTTGCAGCATGAATTAGTAACATAATGCCTTTGGAAATACGAAACTATATGTTGCTCAACCAGAATAAAAAACAGATAATTCCAAATGTCAGACCCTAATTGGGTTGGTGGTTGATGGAACCAAGGTACAGAAATGTTATGCTCTTTCTGGAATATCAGAATATTAGTACCACTATAAATGCTATTATGAGTGCACTATAAATGCTAGTATAACAGTGGTGTTGAAAAGGATGCCACAGCGGTGTCTCTGAACACTACATTTTCCAAACCCACTCATTGCACTATGTTCCACCAAAGACTGCTTTCATTTTGTATCTAGAATTTCTGTTCTGACTGATTTAAAATAAAATCTATTTTCAGCCTGTATAAAATATAATTTTATGATTTTTAAACAAGATGAAGATAAATGGTGCATTTCCTGTTGTGTATCAGGTACCTGAACTTGTGGCACTCTTCCAGCATGCTTCAAATTGCCAAAGCCAGATAAAAATGTGTAGAGATATTGTACTATGCAACATGGTAGATAGAGGGGGTTTGCTAGGCAGGAAATAAACCCCAATATAAATAGGAATGACCAAGCAATAAGTACACACCTAAAAGTATTTCAAGATCAAACATTTCTTGAGCTACCAAGAACAACATGTGCACCGTCTATAGCTTACCTTTCTCTGACGTACAAACAACACACTACTGAATGTCCACCTGTCATGTCATTGCAAAATTTAAGAAGCAGTCCCTACAATGTGAAAGTTTTTTTTAATCTATAAAGTACAGTGTAAATTCTCTAACAGAAAAAGCTTTTCAATATTCTGTACTGAACTTCTGGTTGTTGAATCACTTTATAATGTTTTTGAATCACAGTTAGTATAGGAAACCTCACTGCTGACATTACATCAAAATAAAGAGAAGGGACCACACACACACACACACACACACACACACCTTGATAATAAAGTTGAACAAAGTACGTAATGAAGTATTTCATTTAGGGCAACACAAATTATTTTGAATGGCGACCCAACTCACTAAGGCAACAGGGCGTACATGCACAAATATGTATTGTAACTTGCTGCATTGTACGGTCCATATTTAGGAAAATGGAAAGTGCAGATGATATGAACAAAACCCTGATTTACAACCTTGTTTAATAAAAAGAAAGGGAACACTGTTAGCTAAAAAAAGGGGCCAACAGACATCTTCATACTGGAGTCTAAATAACAAAAGTAATGTTATGGTAACAATGTGTATAGGAGAAAACACTACAGGCTTTCTACAAGGCAAAACAAGGCCTTTTTATAATCGGACAGACAGTTCTGCTTTCAAATATATAAATATATGGCAGTTACCACTTCTGATCCTGTTTTCTCTAGTGAGTCACTGACCAAAACATGTATACAGGACAGCGTTCAGACATCCAGCTTTCACTGGCTGCATGCTGGAATCATTAGGGTGTAATGACACAAAACTGTAACTGTGAAAATGTAGGTCTATTATTATTGCGTCATCATATTACGCATCGCTGTACAAAGTCCATAGTCATGACATTAATTGTCCCTCAAAGGAGCTCACAATCTAATGTCCCTACCATAGTCATATGTTATTAATGCAGTCTACGGTCAATTTCCTTTTTTTTTAGGGGGGGGGGGGCGATTAACCTAACTGCATGTTTTTAGGATGTGGGAGGAAACCGAAGTACCTGGGGAAAACCCAGACACAGGGAGAACCTGTGTCAAACTCCATGCAGATAGTGCCCTGTCTGGGATTTAAACCTAGGATCCAGCGCTGCAAGGGCAAGAGTGCTAACCCCTGAGCCACCGTGCTGCCAATACCTAAAGCAATGTTTCTCATCCATGATTCTGTGGTACAGCAGGGTTCATCCAGAGTTAGCTAGGGGTTCCTTGAGCAATGAGGTATTTGTGTCTCTCAGGTCAGTTTAAGAGAGAGATGTGTATTTCATAGACAAAAATAGATTGCAGAACTTGTGGTGGGCTTACTAAATGAGTAGGGAATGATCATTTTGCTTCCTAAGCCAAGAAAAAATCTGCTTTGCAAAATTAGCAAAAATTTCACTTTTATATAAATGAAAACTTGCAGCTTACAACCTTTTATTATTATGGTGCACTGCAATACTGGTGCATTTTAAAGGAGTGTTGGGGTGCCAGAATAAATGGCACTGTATCACACAAATGCCTTCCGTGAAAATAAAAGATACTTTATTGGTTCCTGATCACTGGGTAATAGGAAGTGTTTTTTGTAATGTAAAAAGGAATTTATCAGTTTTCCTGAAAATAGTGTCAGACTAAAATAAACTCCTTTGCACAATTGTCATTTTCTCTTTTTTTTTGTTATATTCCAACCTTTGTAGTAACTAAATATACCCTCCTCCTCATTAGTATGGAGATATGTTTTGTAAGCTAGAAATAAATACATCTTTTTTTTTTACTCCCCAGTCATTCTACTACTTTGCAAAGCTGTATTTATCTGAACATAAGACACTGCATGCTGCACCTTTAATTACAGTGTCATAATTACAGTCTACTTGTACAAAGCAAATCATAGTAATTTCACAATACTTGCATTTTAATGTAAGAAAAGAGACCAAGATGTAAAAATTCTTGACCTCACACAGATTGCAAAGAATGCCAGAACCAGCCAAGCAAAGTACATTACTAATCACTGCTGAAAGTTTTTGTTTGTCAAATGTGGCACTCCAGGCATCCCTATTGTCTTAGTATATGGTGACGTCTGATGACCAATTATATAGACAGGACTTTTAAAGTGAAATCACCAATATGTTTGTTGAGCAGATAAAGGTTTCATCAACCTAATACCTAACAAAAATTGCTCTTCAATGACAAAAATAAATTGACAATTATAACAATGATGGGAAAAGTGTTTACTCAAATTATAATAATTACATTTCACCTTTTATCAGATTAGAGCAGATGGAACAATTACCAAACACATCTGGTGTGCTAAGGGATAATAATAATAATAATAAAATATTAATAGATAAAAATAAACATCAATTCAAAAATCTGGAGCAAGTCTCACATATATTAGATATCTGTTTGAGGATATAAGGCCCATAAGTCAGGAAAAAAAAAAAAAAATCACTCTCAAGATTATCAGGCCTAAAATTTCTAGGCTGCCCACATTACCCGGCTTCTAACAACCTCAGAACATTTGTGTTCAAACTAAAAACATGACCAGAAGTTTGGCACTGAAAGCTGCTGCATTGTAGGCTAACCATCATTGCAGGATCTTTAAGTGCAGATCTTGGGATGATTTTTACCCCCAGATGAAAAACTTTGAAACCATAAGGGAGGGGGCTGTGAGTGGCTCAGAAATCTCACCACCGGAAGTGTCAATGTTCTTCCTAATTTAGTGAGTCAACATCTTTACTTACAAATCTCAAATAATTTGTATCAGTTAGAGGTTACGTTACATTGTACGTTTTTAAGGGTGTGCTATAGGTAAACATGCAAAAAAAACCATTTACACACTCCATTGTTTATCTGTGTGTCGAAAGCAGTGGTCCCCAACCTTTTGGACGTCATGAACCACTAAAATTATGGACTCCAGATTGTGCATGCGTGAGGAGCCGGGTGTCACGGAAAGGGGAAGAAACTTCCCCTGGCGTGACATCATGATGCCAGAACCCGCACATTCTCCCATCGCAGGTCCGAGCCTGTGATGGGAGAGTGAGTGGATTGTGTCCAGAGACAGGACCCGCCCTGAGCCTGCAATGCCTACTTGAGACATGGTCTGCGGCTCTGGCCGGTAGCCCTCCATGCAGGGTACTTCTCCTGACCCAGCTGCGGGGTGCACCGGCCAGAGCCGCAAACCACCAAAATTTTCCACTGATTTAAAGGGATTGTAGACAAATAATATTCCAATTTTACAATTTAAACACTGATAGCAGATCAACAGCCATGGCTGTAGGTTATGTAGGAAAAAAGGTAAAGTGCCATGTGCAGTTGGCGTTGGGTGTCAAAAGGTAAGACACTTTAAAAGAACATCATGAACACAGGACATGTGAATAAGCCCTTCATTTCATTATAAGTACTCTTAAAATAACACAACGCAGCATGACATTTCAGTTAAGTTAATGTAGCCAGTATAGCAATTGTGCTCAGGTGATCTTTTTTGCTATTCTAACTCAATGTATTTCTGTGAATTTGTTGACAAAGCTGGATTTTTAGACTGATCTTATTCATATTTGCTCAG
The DNA here is from genome assembly GCF_032062135.1 of Pyxicephalus adspersus. NCBI lineage: Eukaryota > Metazoa > Chordata > Amphibia > Anura > Pyxicephalidae > Pyxicephalus > Pyxicephalus adspersus. The sequence continues at coordinate 63,330,657 of NC_092861.1, forward strand.
GCTGATCAAGTGTACTTTAGACAGTAGTCACACCATGATAATAATAGCTCAGCCAAGTGTACTTTTGTCCACATCCAAAGACCTGCTTCTATATTTATCTGTACACTCTCCAAGTGCACTTGTATGGGCCAAATCGGTCAGTTTTGTAATAACTTATCTACCCATTATTGTGTAATATTCTAACTTTGATACTTTCAGCACCATTGACTGGAAGCGGATATATGTTCTGACTCTTCCTGCATGCTTTCATGTTTTAAAATACTAAAGACAGAGATACCCAGAAGACCATCTACTGACAGGTGGTCTTTATAGCTAAATATAAGTTACAGGTTATAAAACACTTCTCCTTATGGATGAACTTGAGGATTAAGTTTAGAAGCACTTTAAAATATTTTGGAACTAACAAAACAACCATTTGCTTTAGAATGGTAAATAACAGGTTCATATATGTTAAAGAAACCCGATGTTTCCCAAGAGGCTGCAGTGAGCCATCATTTGGTCACTGAAACCTACAGGAAGTGGGGTCCAAGATACGTATTTACATTTGTGGTCTTTTGCTCAGCAGATCTCTGCTTTACAGTGTATTCATATCTATAAACTTTATTTTATTTTTGGACAGAATTAGAAAAGGTTAGAACCCCATGAGATTTTACTACTAGCTTGGTAATATTTTGTTCTGGGGATAATTTTCCACCAGACAAAAATACAAGTTAAATATATTTTAGATACATGTTAAAGAGGAACTAAACTCAAACCTCCCCCCACAAAACAAAAAAATACACTTACCCTCAATCTCGCAGGGCTGTCGATTGGTCCGGAAGTCTCTTTCATCGGGTTCCGCGTCATCCTGGCATCCGTCTTCAGGCCGGCACTCCAGGTGCTGCCAACTTTTCTTCTTTTGGGTTCTTGTTCCTACGTCACCAGACCCAGGCACGAGTTCGGGTGACGTAGATGGGAAAAAAAACTTGCTAATCTCACTGCGCATGCGGCAATTCACTTAGAAGCTAGCCTCAATCAAAGCTACAATATGTTTTGAGTAGCAGTAGTGTACACATCTCTGTCATATCCAGGTGTGAAGTATCACATTGTTCTATGTCAATGCAGAAAAATGCAGGTTTCAGCTCATACCTTCCTTCCTAGGCTAATCACAAACCACACTTAAAATTTACAGTGCACTCATAACGTGTGTGTGTGTGTGTGTGTGTGTAGAAAGGGGAAGCTACTACTGAAGAATTGTACTTGATAGTTGTTCAGGTTCCTTGCAAACTACCGGGCTGCCATTCTTTTGTATTAATAAACTATTTCATAGGCTACTGGAAATAGAAGATGCATATACAAAGCAAATGCTAGAACACCAAATATACAAATATTTGTTTCAGATCAAATTAGCAAAGAATTCACCCTAAAACAAGCCTGTGTTTATCTGGCATCAGAAAATGACGATCTATACCAGCGTATCACAATACAATAACTATTAAACACTAGTTCATGACATACAGGCATGCTTCATATCTGTTGTCCTCTGCAAACAAACAGAGAGCTGTTTCTTTTACAGTTAAATGTAAAACTGTGTGATATCTGCTTGGTGAAGGCCACAGAGCACACACTGTACAGCTAAGGAGATTAAGAGATGTGGTCCTCAGGATTCTGGCAACAAAGAACACCGTTTCCAAATCAAAAATTCCAGATATATTTGTTTGTCTGGAGTGCATGCATTCCAATGGCACTTGGGGGGAATGCTTTAATTCCAACAAGCGTCACTACTAGAAAAGTAACAATGTAAAAAAGCTTCATTGAAGCATGAATACATACTAAGGAATAACATGCATGATAATGCTCAAATATATGTAGATATATATGGGCCAAAGATTTATGTTTATTTTTTAGTTACAACAACCAATTAAGTGTGTGCAGTTGGTTCTATATATATGTCAATGTCGCAGTCCATTCACTCCTCTGCAGTGGTTTTAGTGTTCCGAGCATGCAGGGCAACAAAAGGCATATATGTGTGATATCATTCCCTTTACCTCAGGTCAAGTTCAATGACCTTGGCTGACCAATCCAAAATCTGCATGAGGTTCTCCAAATAGTAAGGTCACCTATGCTGTATAAAATAAAGCAAAGACTTGCCAGTATAGAAGCTCAGAAGCCACCTTCAGCTTGTACTTACATATCTGTTCCATAGAGTTAGGACCATCAATGCAGAAACCTGCCCACTTGGCATAAACCAACATCCATGATAATGTCACAATCATTGGAAAACATGCCCACAGCCAGCTTTGGCATTTAGCATCATTGGTTGCAGAAAATATCTCCAATAAATGATAATTCCTTTTTATCCATTAAATTTATATATTTTCTCTCTATAATCAGTAAACATGTCATGAGATTTGTTGTTTTCATAGAGCTCATTTGCTCAAAAGATATGCATTTCAGCCTTAACTTTGTAGTCATCGATGCAAGCTAGGCTGTTAACATTTGTTAAAGGTGATTATAGTAATGTTGAGTATAGGTCCACCTCATTGAAATAAAAATAAACGGTCATACAATAGTTATAGATATTTAAAACTCTTACCTCATAAAACATATACAGGGAGAGCAACGTCAGTCCAATGTTGTAAACCACTAAGATCCCTCTAAATGAAACGGGTTGCCTGTTTTTCATGTACTTTGGTCCTATCCATACAATAAATAAATAAAGGATAGTGCATATAAAGGTAGGAATATAATTATCCAACAGGAACCATCCTCTCACTCGCGGGTCTGAAACATAATCAGAAACACCAAATTAGAAAAGTAACACAAAATTCAATTGTAAAATTTAGATGCCAGGCAGCCAAAGTAAAGTAAAATTTATATTCTTAATTTATCTTGCCAGTTGAGGGGCCAGAGACTTTTGTTGTGAAATGTAGTAAAAGTAAGTATTCTTCTGTGTAGGTTCCTTGTTAATATAAGGAAGTTTTTCTGTTACATCATAAACTGTGTATATTACATCACACACCAGTAAAAGTGAACATGGAAGCCCCTCCTTGTACAGACATTTTTAGGGAAAAAAACTAAAGCAGAAGGAACAGAAGAGGCAAACCAATTCTAGCAAGTGCTTCCACCTTGTGCCCAGTGTTGGCTTATCCATAGTTTGTTCATAAAGTTGTGAAGGTAACAAAATTAATGACATCTAACCTGCTGCTATAGTCCAAAAGGCATAAACTAATGATAAAACTGGAGACGGAAACTGATGGATTACACAATGTATTTTAAAGATGAAGTTCAATCTGCATACAATTTGCCTTCCCCAATATTAGCCCCCAACATGACATTTTCATATTTGCACATTATAGATACAGGTGGGTCCTGCTTAGAAGTGCTTTATAATGGTTGTGCTTTACCTCCTCTTTCTCAATGCAAACCTAGGAGCCAGCTTTAAGGTCCATGAGAGAACAGCAGCAGGGTCATTTTATAGCAGGTACAATAGGAATCCTATACTTTTCCACACCCATCTGCCAACTGCAGATCAGAGTACGATGAGGCGCCCCAAGAAACACCCCATCTCGCACAAAAGAGTGTTAAACCATGACCGTTTAGTTGGAAGGGCTTTACAAAGTTTAATGTATGACAGAATACTGATATATATATTCACAGACTAACAGAATTATCTGACAAATGTGAGACACATTTTATCCACATCTTTTATTTAATCCTTTAATTAAACCTAAATGATTTTATATGACTTGAGGAGAGTCCAAGAGATATCCTAATGTCACCCTTGACCAGACATTACCTCAGCTCTTGGCAACAATTACATGCAAATCTTTGTTTTGGTTTCCAGTGTTCAGAAAAAAAAAAACATAATGCTACGTGTTTGCCTATTTTTCATATCTAATTTGCAAGATCTTGCCATTTATCACCCTATGCCCAAATCTTTTTGAACACATTTAAACATAATTACATGAAGAAACCTGTGTTAAGAGAAATACGCAGGCCACCAATATTGTACTTTGCTCTATAAAGATACCTATCACATTGATTTATTGGTGTTTAAGTCGCTGACCCAGATTAATGCATACAAGAAATGTAGACATCACTAGCAGCATGCTTAGTAATAGTCAGAGAATCATCAAATACAGGAGAGAATTTGAATTTTCAGAAGGAGGTTGCCAATCACAGCCTATGCAGTTTTTTCAAGATGAGTGAAGTTTGTTCAAGATGCATTTTCTAATCAGTAGATTTAGTGTATCAACTGGCCAGATACTTTTTTGTTTGTGAATTGGCTGGCAGTGGAGTTTGATAAGCACTCATTTTAATGTGCCCTGGAGATTCCCACTGCCCTGTCTTCAGCAGAACATCAGCAAACAAAGATAAAGGCAGCAGCGTCTGCTCAACTTCCTCTGTCTGCTAAAAAAGCTTAGAAGAACTTGGAGGAACAGCTTTTTGGATTCAACTGCAAGTGTTCATGTTTATTTAAAAACTGCATGGATTCTTGTGTGTACTATGATGGAAGGCTGTGTGCATGTTTCTGGATAAAACTGCAGGGCAATGTGTATGTTTGTGTGTATGGTGCAGGAAAGTATTAATGTTTGGGTATAGTGCAAATTGTGTGTATGTTTCTGAGTAAAATATAGGGCTCTGTGGTGTGTGTATAATATATATGTTTGTGCATGTTTTTGTGTATAGGACCAATTATGTCTACGTTTAGTGCAGAGCTTTAGCTTATTTGTGTGTGTGGTGCCGTGTTGTATGTATGTTTGCAATAGTGCAGGACTATGTGTATGTGTGTATTTAAATCAAAGAATATGCTAGTTAGTATAAAATATTTTATATTTCTATTTAGTGAAAGCAGCACCCCATTCACAGTGTCAAAAAGTCTGTTGCAAAATGGCAAAAAAACACGATAAAGTCTGCCGTTTATGAGCACTTTACATTATCAAGTGATAAGAACAATTACGTGTGCCAATGTATTCATGAAGATGATGATAAAAAACAATGTGATGCAAAAATTAGCAGTTTCAGTGGGTCTAACAAAAATGCCAAAGTTACCATAACAATGACACCAGCAAGTATTGGAGAAAGTGAAAGTGAAGAGAATATTGACATTTTGGATAACATTGTTGAAGAAGCATCTAAGCGTACTACTATTCAACATGCGTTGTGCTGTTCATACTCTGCAACTTGCAATAGGAGATGGATTGAAAGATCGTCATGCAGCTACTCTAATTGGCAAATTGAGGTATTAACTGTTGCAGACAGGGTACCGTCCCATATGCGTAAAACAACCAGAAAATGTCCAAATAAAGAGATTCCAGGACAAATTTTTTTTAAAGATTAAAAGAAGTAGAAAAGTATGCATACTATACTGTTACTTTATAGCCACTTGATAAAAACAAACAATAAAAAAAACCTTATTGTTTTCATTTTTTTGTCTTTTGTTTAAACTGGCCAATATAGTAGAGCGTCAGCTTCCTAGCCAGTAGTTGTGTGGTTAAATGGCGTGTATGTTGCTTTCCTTCAATCAACGTAGAAACTACATTAGCAAAAAATTAGACCGCCTAATTATTCATAAAACATAAATATAACAATATTTTTACCATAAAAGATTTTCTCAAGAAACATTAAATAAAAATATGTAATGAAAGAATTACATTAAATAATTTAAATTAAATTATTATTTATATAATTTAAATAATTATTTGAATTAAATAAATGATTATTAATGCTTCCTCCTCTTAAGTATTTAGGCAAAAGGCTAAACATTTTTGTATAATTTGAGCAATCCTGCTCGCTTATTGTTAATAATACACTAATAATGCTTTCTAATAAAGTAAATACAGCCTTACCTGATCCACCGGGAGTTCCCAGTGACGGCAG
>NC_092861.1:63337141-63341526 GCF_032062135.1 Pyxicephalus adspersus
GGGTCCCATTTTTATTCCTCACACAACAAATAGAAAATTTTGGAACGCACTCCAGCCACAACATGCACCGCCCTTTGCCCAATAGGAAATCTTCCCCTTTTGGTTCTCATAGAGATGTTAAAACCTACTTCATCAAGAAAGTAGACTTTTTTTCCATCTTCAAAGCGTTCTAATTCTATCAGTTTTTGATGCAAAAAGTGATCTTAATTTTTTTGAATAGAAATATTTGTTTATATTGTGGGCCTGTAATTCTTAGGATTATCTCCCCAGTATGATAATTATATTTATTATATTATAATCATAAATTGTAATATAATAAATAATTATAAAAAAAAAATGAAATAGACCACAGCAATGTCTTATCAAAAAAATAAATGATAATGATAAAAATAATAATGACTTATCAAAAAAATAAAAAGTAAAAATAAAACTAATTTAGCAAAAATGTCAAAAGGTCCACTAAAATGTGTACTTTTATTTTTATTATACGTTGTGTGGTGTTTTTTACTGTAATAACCATTTAAAAGCAGATTACATTGTAATCTGCTTTTAAATTTCCCGCCCGGCCACACCCCCCCCCCGAATACATCACAACTCGCATCACCAGGAAAATGTCACATTCATCCGGGTGATGCGAGTGGGGATGTCTCACCCTGCCTCACCCCCAGCATCCACCGACACTGCTGCTCACATCTCTAGGGAGATGCAAAGCACAATGCAGATCTTCTGCATTGTGCATAACATCTTCCGAGTGATGCAAGCAGCAATAGTAAATTCTGGAGGTGGTCCCAGCGGTGATTTCCCGCTTTTTCTCTAGCACGTCTAGTTTTTGTGGGAAATTCCATATAAATCGCCTTAACATATTACATTTACAACAGTTGTATTTTTTAAGGTTAGAGACAACACTAACTGTGAATAATTTAATTTATCATCATGCCTAGAAATTGCCCTAATAATTCAGTTTCTGTTACATGTGTGGTTTTTTCACAAGGAAAGCACAACGTCGCCAGATTACCACACAACTTAAAAAGATATACAAATGATATTTCGGCTGTCCACTTGGTGACCAGGATAAATCTTGGGCTCCACATGTCATCTGTTCCAGTTGTTTCAAGAGATTGCGTGACTGGCTAAATCGTCGTAAAGCAGCAATGCCATTTGCAATCCCAATGGTGTGCAGAGAACCGCGAGACCATCTAATCGACTGCTATTTTTGCTGCGTCAACAAAAGTGGATTCTCAGGTAAAACTGAGCACAAAATTGTATATCCCAGCCTCGATTCTGCAATTAGGCCTGTTCCCTATGATGATTTATTGCACACTGAAGATGTATTAACATTCACTTCAATGATGCTTACGTTTTGGTAAAAAATACATGCACATACAATGATAAACTATAATAGTACTCATAACTCATAAGGAACTGTAAGTGTTAGGGAAAAAACTGAAAACAGATCTGAAATCTGCTCGTAAAACTGATTTAGAAAAGTTTGCTGTGGTTCCTGATGAATATCAAAACTAATTTTTTGTTGACCTGGGTTATTGATCCTTCATTTCCGAGGCCCATTCTTCAATCTTCGGACATTAACTTGCGTAACTCCTCCTTATGGACTTCATGCAACTTTGAATTTCTCAGACCTCCTCTTGGTAATTTTTCCACTCTACCGCAAGATTCATAGGTCTTAATAATTTTGGTTATTGTTGTACGATTACAACCCAAAACAATTGCTATCTGAGAGGCATGACTTCCATTCAGATAACGGTCCACCACTCTTTGACGTTCTGCATTATTTAATTCTCTAGCCATAAGGGTAGTACAATACTAAATATAAAGCTAATAACTTTGAAGATAAAAAGATTAATAATATTGTTATCTAAAAACTTAGTATAAATCCCTGGAATAAAGACATTTAATTTTAAAATTATATCAAGTAAAAAATATAATAGTTGACAAGTCATCAATTTATTTTCATGTTTCCTAAGAATATTTTTTATGGTAAAAAAAATTGTTATATTTATTTTTATAATAAGTATTGATTTATGAATAAGTAAGTAACCAAACTTCACTTTTTTTGTGAAGTTTGGTTGCAAAAGTATGAAGATAAAATGAGAAACCCTGAAAATACAGGAGGAGAGTCAAGGAGTCGGAGGATTTATCTACCGACTCCACAGCCCTGGTTATTTCAATGTTTAACTAGAAGATTTTTTTTATGGGAATAAAGCCAATACTTATCCAGTGTTTTTTTTCAGCTGGGTGGGGGAAAGCTGTAGCTGGTTGGTCAAAAAAGGGGATGGGGCAGGACAAGCAAATTTAGTGTGCCCAGTAGTTTCTGCCACAGGTATCTAGTAATCCCTATTAATGTCAGTGTTCTGCCTACCCCCTATACTTCATTCAAACTTTCTAATGCTTGCCTTGTTAGTATGTCCAATTTTTCCATTTTATGTATTATGCCCTAACTGTCGAATACTGTGTATTTTCATCCAACTGCCTACTGTTCTATGTTTTAAGAGTGTAATGCCTTGAAGTAGTGTAATAGTGTGATCAATGCGGTGTAACAAGTGAGGCTTAGTTCAGATTAGATGGGTCACTTACTGTTACCGAGGGACTACTGGTAACTGCTAGGCACCTAGGATTGGTAACAGGTGGTAAGTGCTGGGCTTTTTCAGAGCTACACTACTCATTTAGAGGAGAGAAAGGAAACAGGTCAGAAGGCTTTTGAAATGGCACTCTAAAGATTTTTTCTTTAGTAAAAAATTGTTTAACTTTATTCTATTTCAAAGAGATTTGTTAAAAACCAATACAAAAACATTAAAATACATAGTTGCACACATAACAAGGTACACCTTCAACTCAATAAGTCTGGATAATGCATAGGATAGGTGGTATAATCATGTGTCCCTCCCCGACGCATTTTGCCCCTTTTTTGGGGGGCTTCCTCAGGGGATGGGGAGAGTATTATAACACACTGTGAAAAGATAATATGCATACATTCACTATTTCACCATTCTTATTGAGGTCAGAAAATTACTATCACAAATGAAATTGATATCATCAAATGTGGAAGAACAGAAATCACTGTATGGCTAAGAATATGGTTTCCAGAAAATGTATAAGAATACTTTTACAGTGAAGACTTGAGTTTTCACAGCTTAAGCTACAGCGCAAACTTGACTTTTCCAATTTACACTTTCTTAAAAACACAGTCCATTTGTGTAGAAAAGTACCTTATAAGGAAATATAAATATTCTCTCCTCTGAAATTCAAATTCTAATTTACAAAACCTAATGCAGATTGAAACTCACATAAATGGCTGTTACATTGACCCGCCTGTACAGGTTCCCAAAGGAGAAGGTGAATGCTGTGCCAAGGATGTTTCAAAGCATTTTAGGTATTACAAAAGGCTGATGGAATCACCTAGAAAGCGAGTCAGAACAATATAAAAAAGGATTACCGTTATAAGATCCCTATCCCCACAGAGGGATGTGGATATCGTACTTAGGTTTACTGAAGTATCACAGAGGAGGACCAGAAGGCAGCAAGCTGGAACAAACAGTTATTGGCGCGTCTCAGGCGTTCTCTTATATATCTTAGGTATTTGTAATACCTAAAATGCTTTGAAACATCCTTGACACAACATTCACCTTCTCCTTTGGGAACCTGTACAAACAGTGGTAATGTAATAGACATTTATGCGAGTTTATATCCGTATTAGGTTTTGTGAATTAGAATTCCAGTAGACAGCAGATGTTATCCATTAATTATACTTCCTTATAGGGTACTTTTCAACACAAATGGACTGTGTTTGTTTTCAAGAAAGTGTACATTGGAAAATTCAAGTTCGCACTGTAGCTTAAGCTGTGAGAAGTCTGCACCGTAAGTGTATTCTTAAAAAAACTTCTGTTCTTCCACATATGATGATATCAATTTCGATTGTGATAGTAATATAAGCATTAGCTAATGTTTTTTTAACACAATTTTTCTGACCTGAATAAGAATGGTGAAATAGTGAATGTATGCATAATATATTTTCACAGTGTGTTATAATACTCTCCGCATCCCAAGGAAGACGCCAAAAAAAGGGGCGAAACGCGTGAGTAGTGTAGTGAGTAGGCTCGGAACTCTTCAGGTTTACCTGTTTCCTGTCTTGAAAGTTCCCTTATGATCATTTTTCTTCTTCTTTTTCAAAGCTAGCAGTATTTTAAGCAGCAATGGTTCCTGGCACGAGGAAGAGGAAATGCAACAAATGCAACCTTAATACCAGTGAGAATTCCCCCTAACTTCAGATGTGTCCCATGCTGGCTCAGCTTCCCTCTTTTTTCTAATGCTAACTGTAACGTCCAGTGCTGCCTTGCACTGCACATGCATGAGATTGAGCACTTTTTTTT
>NC_092861.1:63341999-63343167 GCF_032062135.1 Pyxicephalus adspersus
CCAATATCTCTAGAACAGAGAGGTGCAGGGAACTAAAAATAAATAGGAGTTCAAGTGTTAGAAGTGGGCAGTAATGTGTAACAGGGAAGCGCATAATGATGGGCAGATTTTTAATGTTCTAATGATGCTATAGTAATGAAACTCTAAGGGGATTTAGCCAAGGGTGTCCCCCACTTGCACCTATATTTTCAGTTTCATACACCCTGCCCCTCTGGAGAAATTGGGGTTCAAAGAAGAGAAGCAGACAAGGTAGCGTAGTTTGACAGTTATAGATTTGTGACAGGTAGGTATACATTTGGGGGCGCCACCCCAATGCTTCTTGCTATGTAAGTGGCCCCGGGGATCCCTAGTTTGCGTTTTCAATTTAGGACTCCTAGGTGCACTTTCTTTTACAACAGCAACCCCAATGTTGTATTTGCATAAGATTTTAATTTTGTGACCCCCATATCTTGAAATTCCACAGTGCACAGTGATTTATATCAGAGTTGCCTACTTGGGCGGATACATTTTAGAAGCAGCTTTTTTTAATAGAAATCCCAGCTTGTGCTATCAGATATGGGGGTGGGGCTGCCTGTGTGGCACTCCCATCAAGGCTGAGCTGTGTGCTGAGCTCCAGGCCCACCTCTTACTGGCAGCCGCAATCCTCTGGATGACAGCTGATCACAGAGATCAGTGCAGAGTATTAGAGCTGCTGATGGGAGGTGGGCTGGGGAAGCACTGCAGTCGGGCAGAGCAACCAGCTAAAACCTTCTGGGGAGAACTATGCCTACCAATACACCAGTCACCTAATACAAAGACAGTCACCCAATATAAACATTTATAAAAATCAATCATCATTATGATGTGATTTATAAATAAATTACAGGTTTCCTTACTACTTGAGTGTCATATACCTTCCTAGAATAAAGACCAACCAACACCAGCTATACCATAAATCAACACTGCTGCTGGAGACATAAGCCAACACAAACTAATCATGAATCTAATGAATTTATGAGTCAACCAACTGTACCTAAACACACATAATTCTCTCTATACTCTCAAAACGTAGCCAGGTCTGGGTATCACAGGACAACTTAGGAAAAAACAGCAGGTCAAACAATCAGAGATTTCAGTAAAAATGGTAATGAAAAAACATTTTATATGGAAGCTCCTAATTTGTTTGCAA
>NC_092861.1:63343378-63345823 GCF_032062135.1 Pyxicephalus adspersus
ATGTCTACTATGTTTTTGAGTACATTGTGTGCCTTTCCTCCCACACTTGTTCAGGTTGGAGTGACCTGATAAGAAAGTTGTGGTTGTTGATGTCCCAACAACTTGTGGGAAGAAGAGAAATTGGTGATATACAAATAATTATATCATATTGATTATTGAATGTTTGTAACAGTATAGTATAACAAGGAGGTTTGGCCAAAATGAGCAGACAATGGTCCTGTAACAATCAGATTGGTTGATAGCCTTATGTGTCCATAGGATGGCTACATCTGTGATTTTTTTAATCTTAATTTTTACCTAGTATAACTGCTAAAAACACAATTTCTGACCTAGGACGACTATATGCACTTTTCCACTGTAAATCTATGAACAAAGCCATGGTTGCCAAGCCGGTCTTTGTTGATCTCAATTTACATGGGTATGATGAGAATGGTAGCGTACAGAAGAAATAGAACATTGTTTTTGCTTTTTAATTCATTTCACAGGAAGTGTAGGGATAATTCCTGTACTTGGTACACGTTTTTAGCCTGAAAAAAGGAGAAAATTAATGCAGCCACCCTATCTAAATTTTTTTATTAGCAAACTACACATATATTATGATGACATATCCAATATTTAAATACTGTTATGTTCTCACCTCTTGGTCCCAATAAATTGTCTATATATCCATTTACAGCTTTGTCCAAGGTCTCCATGTTTGTAATCTAAAAATAAAGAAATGTAGAAATAAATGAATTCATGAAAAGGACTGGAGACTGCACTTTAAACATAAAGATATAACTAATGAGCTGATTTCAGCAGAAGTTATCACTTGAGTAATTTTGTTCACATAGGTATAACTAAAGGAAGACAACCCATACATGAAGTCTGTTGGAACCTTTCCTAATAACAGTGTGTCGTAGCTGCTTGTGAAATCGGTGGCACAACTCTACTAAATTACGACTCTACTGTAAATGTCTACATAAAGCAGAAGTGCCAAATATTCAAAGTAAACTAAAATATAATGCCCTATACAAACAGGGAGAAGAAGGGGCAGACCAAGCAGACTTCACTCCATTGCAGAGTACAATGAATCCAGATTACCAAGCGGAATTGTCAAATTGCAAATATTTTACAGGCAGGTAGGGCAACCTCAAGGCTATTGAGAGATATAACCACTTGAGACTGTCAGTCATCTCATTTGCAGTAACGTACATATAATCAATGTGGTGCTAACACAAAAACAGCCAATAAGACGTTCAAAATAAACATAGCAAAGAAATTTAAATGCCGGTGAAGCCAAGCCCTAGTTTCTATTTGTTCACTCAGAGGACCTGATTAATAAAATCTCTCCAAGACTAGAGAAAATAGACTATCATAGGAGAACCTAGGTGATCCGGCAAACTTAAAATAGATCCGGTTCAGAACTGAAAACATTTGCAATCCAGGTTCTCCCAAGACAGTCTATATTCTCTATTCAGTCTTGTAGTGTTATTAATAAATCAAAACTATATATATATATATATATATATATATATATATATATATATATATATATACTTTCAATACAGCAGGATGCCCACAAATGCACTTTAAGTACCCATACATACACTACAGCGTATAAACATGCAGTTTTGCAATACTGTGTTAAATTAGCACTAACCTCTTTTTTTTTTTTTATTATTATTAAAAAGGCGGTGAAATTATACCTGCCATCCTACCTGTCTGCATGTGCCACTCCGCGTACAATTTGCCAGGTGCCGGATTAACACATACAGGGGGTTTATGTAATTCCAGTCTAGCCAGAAATGGCAAACCAGAAGAAGACATGACCTTTGGTGATAGAGCAAAAGCGGGAATTGTGACCACTGCAGGCCTGGAAATGTTATTTTGACAAGTAATCTGCCACAACTTTTTAACAGTCAGTTCATTTTAATAAAAGGGGTGTCAATTGTGGCAAAAACTGGCCTTCAGCGCACACACACAAAAATAAAATAAAAAAAATGCCCCTGCTTTTTTCAGGCCAACTGAACAAAACACAGAAAGCTGACATCTGTGTGCTGTGGTGTTTATAACTAAGGATCATTTAGACGCTCTATTTGTGTATTAGGGTGCCATTCTTGTTGAATCATAAGGAAAAAAAATTAAACCATCCAGTATGAAAGAATTGAATTTCTAAACTATTGTGTTTAATAAACTTCTTGTATTTTTGGAAGAATTGTTCTTGTAATTAAAGTTTCCTAAGTTACATCCAGCCAGGCAACGCTGTGGCGTTAGCGATGACCTGAAAATGGATGGGAGCCGAGTCACCTGGCGGTAGCAGGTTTTCACTGTGTGAACATGAATCTAGCCTAAGGGTCACACAAGCACGCTGTGATTTTCTTAATTGAAATTCTGCAGAACAGATTTTCTTTGCAGAGCTGATTAAGCCAACACCAGCTGAACATAGCCTATTGTATAAATCTC
>NC_092861.1:63346540-63354263 GCF_032062135.1 Pyxicephalus adspersus
TCGTTCGTTTTCCAACGATAATAATTGGAAGTGTGTACATAGCTTTAGGCTTAAAGTCATTGTCAATCAATCCACAACAGACACATTTGGCAAATTCCCCCAAGTTACTCTTCTGTATGGTGAAGCACAAACTTTACAGGCGACTGAAATGTATATATGTACACTGTTTACTTATCTTCCAAAAGATTTGAGGTCTGTTCAGACAGTCTTTGGATTCACACACCACTGTCACACCAACCAGTAAGGAAACAAGAAGTTTTAAAAAAGTTGCAGTTTACCTTTACATAAACCTTTAGCATTTCATTTAAAACTTCAGCCTCAAATATAGATGTGAGAGTAACATGCAGGAGACATGGCTATATAAAGAATGTGCAAAGAGCAAAAGTGTTGTGAACTCTCCCTCATGGTCTAATTATCATTAACTGATAAAAGGTACTTCATTAAAAAGTAGGATAGAGGTCAAGATTACCGAGAGAAAGGTTTATTGGAGGATTAGGGTTCATTTTTCACAAGCATATCTGCTGACAAATTAGTGCTGGGTCAGTCATTACAATCTAAATACTGATCATCAGTCTCAGCAGACATGTATATGATATCCTGCCCTGGGGGTCGGGATGTGATGATCCACGGGACCATACTTGTGTGCACAATCACTCCAAGCCTGATTGGGTCTAAACATTGCCTTGGAGATCATTAATGGAGGCGAGATGAAATGAGAGTACCAAAGCTTGCCGTGATGGATATTCTGGTAACTCACAGTGAAGGTTATCCTAGGGAGATCTACTAAAAAGATTACAAAATGATATGAAAAGAAAGGTAATGACTGCTGCTGCTCAGCAAAATAGAGGAAGGAAATCCAAACCTACTCATAAACCACGGAACAGAATCCAGCTACTCTGACTATACACACCCTATTGTTCGAACATTTCAACCACAAACACAAAACAGTTCAAGTCACCACGTAACAAAGAGAGTGACTTGCTTCCTGATTCTAATGCAAACTGTCGGCCTAGTGATGGGTTACCTCGATCCATTTACTTACTTCTACCAGGAAACAGCTGTGTATATGGGCACAGTTATGGTTTAATCACATCTCCTGGACGCTAGCATTACGCCCATGGAGAGCAATAATACTCCCTATAGCTACACTGGTAAATCATGCTGGGAATATACTATACCAAGGATGTATGACCTACGGATCAGAGAATATTATTTTACCATCTTGTACCACTTGAAACATAACAAATTTCAGTAGACATTTGATCAAGATGCTGTCACTTCCACTTAAAAGTTAGTGGCTACCCATCACGTCGCTCCCGTCTGCACTTAATAGAATAAAGACAATCCTGATCAATGTTCTAATATTATTATTAGAGGATCAGCCCTAGTTTTTTTAAGATTTCAGTTTCTTTCCATGCTTTGATTGAAACACACTTCAGATCTTTTAAACCCATTATATAGTGTGCATGTTTAATCCCCTCTGCACGTCCATCTGACAGATGATGACCGATCTCTAGGTGTATCTGTGGGGATCTGAGATAAATGCACAGAATTACACCTTGCACATACCAATCCTAATAAATGCCAGCTTTCATGGCACTGCTTAAAGTGGAACTCCAACTCAAACTTGCATCACCTGTACAGAAGTGTTAGGCTACGTACACATGTGTAATATTTCTCATTAGAAAACGAACGACCAATCGATTATTTTGAACGATCGTATAGTTCACGATGCTGTAACGATACAATCATTCAAATATAATCCACCAATGATGTACACACACTAGATACCATCGTTTGAACGATGCTGGAAGTGATGAGAAAGTGCAGAACCATCCACCATCACACACACAATAGATAGCAAACGATCGTCGCTCAATCAGGTCGTACGTTTCCAATGACATTCCTTGCTGAGCAGTTGTCGTGCACTTTTTTTGTACGGTTATCGGCCGATCGGTTGTTTATCGTTCGTTTCAAACCATAATTAATGCATGTGTGCAGGTAGCCTTAGGCTCCCTGGTAATTTTCATTGGGATATCTGGGAAGGATTATTATTAACCCCTACCTAACAGTATATCTGGACCCTTCTTATTCCTCAGTGAATGTATGTATGGCATCTCCAAAGACTTCCATGGCCAGGACTCTATGCCGCTGTGTGTGTGACCCCCACCCGCCTCTATCTCCCAGAATCCCCCTTTATAATGGGCAATACCCTTCCTTACTGGTCAGAGGCAGCTGCCCCACTTCCATAGAACTGGGGTTGTCAGGCACCAAGAGAAGGTTCCAGAAGTAGAAATAAAGGTGTCACACA
The DNA here is from genome assembly GCF_032062135.1 of Pyxicephalus adspersus. Lineage (NCBI taxonomy): Eukaryota > Metazoa > Chordata > Amphibia > Anura > Pyxicephalidae > Pyxicephalus > Pyxicephalus adspersus. The sequence continues at coordinate 63,348,852 of NC_092861.1, forward strand.
GATAGTGAATGGCAGGTAGCGGGCACTGACATGAGGCAGCTGTGGAGTAACGGAGGAAATGAGTGCTATGTGCTGGGTGTGCAGGGAGGTGGAGGGAGGACCCCGAATGGTTCAGTCACCCCGGCCATATATAGCCTGAGCGGTTCCCGCCTCATCTCCCACACTCAGCACGTGACCCGGCCGGCATCTCCCTCACTTCCCTCAGCTCACTCCGGACTGCCACCCCGACTCCTTTCCCACACATAGCGCTCTGAATCCGCTCACCCCTCCATGATCAGCCGGCATCACCCCCAGCATTACAACAGCCCCATGGCTGTCCCTGACAGTCGCCCGCCCCTATACACACACATGTAGAGAGCAGTATGGGTACCGTTATGTGTGGCCCGCTCCTGGCTTCCCAGCACGAGTGTGGAGGAGGCTGCTGAGTGCCGCCGATTCTTCCTCTGCTCCTCCCCGGCCTGGCACTGTGTTACTCTGTAGCCCCGCCCTTGGGTGGAGCCCGGCCTCTCCCAGCCACACACAGCCGGGGACAGGGGACGCGTGAGGAGGCTCGCCTGATGAGGAGGAGGAAGAAGAGGGGAGAGAAGATACAGGGATGGTGGGGGACTACGGGCGGGAGGGGACGGAGCGCATCATCACTATCACCCCTCTCTACATCGCCATCACCCCTCTCCACAGCCGGGAACTTTTCTCACACATTGACCTTGGGACGAATCACTTTCCCGGCTTTTTTTTTTACCAGCCTTCTGTACAGTGATTACAGGAGGGGCCATTTATAATGACCTGACTTTTCCTATAAGTGTCAGCTGCTTACAGACCCATGTGAGCGCAGGCAGCTCGGAGCGGTCAGCTTGGCACATGACAGCTTGTTGCCATGGAGAGGGGCGGGGAGAAGACTGACAATGTCACTTGTAGAGGAGCAGTGGCGATTGGTGGAGCGTCGCTAAATTCCCAGTCCATTGGTCCATACATCCCCCATTGTGCTATCCAGGCCTCGGATGCAGAAAGCCTAATATGTCAGTAGTAAGGCCAGGGCAGGTTTTATAATAAATAACCCAGAAGAACATCCCCCTTCCTTTAGTAACTCCTAAAAAAAATTTGCGAGGTGTGTCACAAGGAAAAGTCTCACCTGAAGCGCCAGTCGTGTGATTCCAGCCAAGGGATCGGAATGGTGGATTTAGGTGAGTATATCTTCCTTAACTTGGTAAGGAAACATTGAGGCATAAAAAAAAGAAGGGGCACGGTACTAATCATGGCGATCACGCATGCGCATCATTGTTATGTACATGTGCCTGCCCCACTACACCCCTGCCTATGTGTCACACAAGGGGGAAGAAATTTCCCCCAGAGTGACGTCATGATACCAGAAATGGCCCACTCTCCCATCACAGGCCTGAGTCTGAGGATGTGTTCAGAGAGGCAACCCACTCACCTGCAATATACGGGAGATGTGATCTGGGGCTGTGGCCTTCTCCTGACCCTGCGGGGGCCGGACCGCCCAGAGCCGTGGACTACCAAATAACTCTACAAAATAAAAGTGGTATTAAGAGAGTGCCCCAAAAAGAGTGCCCATTCCTGAAAAAAGTGGGTACACGGCATTCCCACCCATGCTCACCCCACTACACCACTGGTTAGAGAGCAGTAGGATGTAGGTGTGCCTGAGTACAGAATTTGAAGATGGGTAATAAATACATATGGGGAATAGGGGATCCGCTTCCTCCCGTAGACACTGCTAGGGAGGGGATTCCCCTTCCGGTGTCCTAATGGAAAAATCTACCTGTGAAATAAGTTTACCAGGGGTCGTGTACAATTACATCATCGCCAGTAACGTTTCATAGCTGTGTTTGTGAATGAATGCTCATGTCAAGTACTGCAGTCTTACATCTCTCCCATTACAAACCTCTATATCTCCCAATCAGTATGTTATACACGGGACACTCATAGCTAGCAGTACCCCAAATTTCATCTCCCCACATTTTATAAAAATAGTTAAAATTGAACGTCAGGGTTGCTATTTTAAAAGTGTGTCTAGAAGCCCGAAATTAAACATACAAATTATGGACCCCCGGGGTGACTTACATAGCAAGGAGGTGCGAATCTCAAATTTATACCTACCTGTCACAAAACTAGAAATGTCATTCTACACTAACCTGTCCACTTCCCTACTTTGAACCCCAAATTCTCTGGGACGGGGTGATGTACAAAATCAAAAATGTAGATGCAAGTGGGGGACAGCTGTGACTAAAGATTTCATCATTAGGCCATCAAAACATAAACTGCCAATCAAAAAAATCCACCCTGTTACTCATTACTGGAGGCCTCTAGCACCTGGACCCCAATTTCTCAGGAACCAGGGATACATGTGAACATAATTAAAGGTGCATGTGGGGGACACCTGTGGCTAGCACCCCCTAAAATTTCATCAATAGGCCATCGTCAGAACATAAAAAACATACCCCATCAAAAAAGTCTACCCTGTTCAAATGTAAGTTTCTTAAGATTTAACCCCACAATGTAATATTTGATATACATAATTGTGTGTAAACATTTGATATACATAATTATGTAGGCTATATATGAAATCTTTTTATCAATTACCAAATAAATTACCTATTACTTTTGGGAAAACAAATTCACTGGGTAACAATTTTGAACATTTTTTTATTGACAAATGTTTAAGCTTATTTACACTAAAATAGGTATGCCCATTCTGAAAGTGCAGTTAGTTTTCTTCTATCACGTCAGTTTTTCTCTCTACCACTTATATTAATGTGATTACTGTAGCATGGACTTGTATAGGCCATTCATTTACACACAAGACAGTGTGGTCAGAGGTTGTGCGCTGCTCTATGCAGTGAATAAGAAAAATCTATTTTTCTACTTATGTATTTCCTTTTCTGGTTCTGCTGTTTCTCGTCGTAAGTGCTATGGTATATACCACACTCGTTTTTCTGGGGTAAAAGGTACTCTCAGACTGCAGGAGAGGTGTATGAAGCACACTGGAGACAGTAGATAAGGTTGAAACTGACCCGCAGCCAGTTTTATTAAAAGGTTGCATAAGATAAAACAAAACAAAAATAAATTCTAGCGAGTCAGGCACTAACTAAACAGCAGGCAGATTCCTCTCTACCAGTTGGTGGCTAACCCAGCAAACTCAACAGAAATGTTCCAGCAACTTTTACTCACGTGTAGTACAACAATGGCTCTCACAAGCAGTTTCCCTGTGCCCCAGGTCAGAAAGTGCTTCTTTCCGCTCCTTCCCTTTTAACCTGCTGCTCACAGCTGTGCAGTAATTAATGGACAGACAAAACCAAACTCTGGTCTGGATCAAAACATTTCTGAGTGACATGCAAAACCCAGGTCTGCAATCTCAGCAGACCTGTTGCTGGTTAATCTCCCCCATAGGAGAGGAATATATCTTCCCTCCAAGATGTCCCCTTTTGCCATATCACAGTGCCTAAACAACCCTGATTCTGGTATATCTGTGGCAGTTTCACCATTCCCAGTCAAAGGGCGAACATCAGCACATTTGTAGAGCAAGCCTATTTGGCATGTTTCAAAGGTAAACTTGGTGATCAAGATAAGTCTTGGGCCCCTAAAAAGGTGTGCAAAAGGTGTGTTTACGGTTTATGGATGTGGACAAAGGTAACACGTGATAAGATGCCATTTGGTATACTTATGGTTTGGCAAGAACCAGGAGATCATTTTGGTGACTGTATTATTTTTGTATAGTAAAAACTCCAGGATATAAGAAAAACAAATGTAACATAGTGTATCCTAGTCTACCATCGGCTATACGCCCAGTTGCTCATTCAGATGAAATCCCAATGCCGTTTTTCGTTACACTACCCTCTCTTAAAGAACATGATTATGGTGATGAACTAGGTGACAACAATGTTAAAGAGTTTGAAAATGAGGAGGACTTGTAGTAGTTTGTAGGGGATTTGATCGAGTGATTTGGCACGTGATTTGGGACTATCGAAGAAGGCTTCAGAACTCCTAGCAGAACAAATATATTGTGCTTTCGAACCAGAGAAATTGCATTTCTGCAGTACTTTAGAACTGACAGTGGCTTTGTGTATTGCCATAACATACCTGGTTTTTGGAGGAATTGGGAATTCTAATCTATATCTCAACTAAATGGTGACTATTCATCAATAGCTCAAAGCAGAGCTTAAAGTGTGTCCTCCTTCACAATGGCAATTTTATTTGGGTAAGTCCCAATTGGCCATTCAGTTTCTCTTTGTGAAGAATATGTAGACATAAACACAACAGGGTCATTGAGTTATTGCAATATCACCAACACAATTGGGTCATCTGTGTTGATCTTAAAATGCTATGCTTCCTTCTTGGTCAACAATGCAGATAGACCAAGCATCCCTGTTATCTGTGCATGTGGGACAGCAGAGCTCATGAGAGGCATTGTGTGGAAAGGAATTGACCTCCGAGATCTGCCCTAAAACTAGGTGATCTAAACATTCTACATGAACCACTTGTTGATAAAAAGAATATTATATTCCCGGCTCTGCACATGAAACTGGGTCTGATGAAGCAGTTCATTAAAGCTTTGCCAACTGAACAAGACTGTTTCAAGTACCTCATTTTGGCATTACCTAGCCTGTAGTTTGAAAAAATAAAGGCCGGTGTGTTTGATGGATTCGGCAGCTCATCAGAGATGAACATTTCATCAGGATAATGTCAGAAGTCTAAAAGAATACTTGGTTATCATTCAAAGCCATTTGTCAAGGACTTTCTTGGAAACACGCAAGCAAATAATTACACAAATCGTCCAGAAACTCTTGGAGAGCTACAAAATGCTTGGTTGCAATATGAGCATCATGGTGCATTTTCTGCATACCAATCTTTCTAACTTCCTGGAAAACCTTGGGGCAGTCAGTGATGACCAAGGTGATCAATTCCACCAAGATTTGAAGGTCATGGAAGGACGGTATCAGGTTGATGGGATGTACAAATGATGGTTGACTATTGTTGGAGCATCCGGTGGGATTGTCCTAACATTGAACACTCCAGGAAAAGCATAATTTTCTACCTTAACTGCTAACCCGATTAATTTTCAAATGTTTTACTGTTAAAAAATGTCCTAGAGTAACAATAAATCCTTTGTATAGAACTTTCAATAAACAGTACATTCAAGTTATTATTTCATTATTTTTTTAATTGTATTTTTATTTAATGTAAAATTTGTTTTTTGACAAAAATGGAGGGTACCCTGTATCGTAAAAACTTGATGTGAATTAATTAGTAAAAAACAAGTGTAAGATCTAACTCAACAAAAAAAAAAAATGCTTTCCCCAGTGTTATGATTGCTGGACTTTAACCACCTGAGCGTTACACTGAGGTCTAGATTTCTGTACCAAAAGTGATCCACTGTTTTTCATGAAATTTTTTTTT
>NC_092861.1:63357536-63363439 GCF_032062135.1 Pyxicephalus adspersus
ATAGGAAAACGACGCTGGAATAGGAAAACGACGCTGGATGTGCACAGCGGGACCATGGAGGTAAGGATGTGACAAAAATACGGGCTTAACCATCCTAGCCATTTTTTTTTGCCCGTACGAAGGTCGGGCTTAACGGCAAGGTGGTTAAAATATCAAAGTATATACAAGATAATAAATACTGCACAAATTCATAAAAAAAATCATGATACTAGGGGCATAGTTCAGTGTTTAATTTATTTCAAAGTAGGCCTAAACATGCATACTGCACTTCTGTTTGTTGTATTCTGTTGTTGTAACAGGTAAAATTAATAAAAGATTAAAACTTTTAAAAGTTTATAAGCTGTGTTATGTTTTGCAGCTCCAGACTATTTTTCTTTAGTGGAAGAGGGGGCAAAATGGCTCTTTTAATAGTAAAGGTTGCCGACCCCTGGCTTAAATCAAGCTAATAAAGAATGAAAAAATATTGTTGAATGGCTATTGCTGGCCATTCTTTCTCAGCAGACCTTGGCAACCATGGGGAGACTTTTTAGCTGAACATTAATATTATTATTCAAAGTCCATAGAGAGCTTCCTCTCAGAGATGGGTCCTGGACGAGAGATGTGTTTCCTACTTAGAGCAGGGGCTTGTTTCAGGGCTCAGGACACTGGAATAGAAAGGAAGGTATTGGGTAGGCCTTCCCATTTCACCCAGGTACCCCTCTGAGATTGGCCACAGCCAGACAGCAGGTCGGACTATAAAATAGCACAAGTTTGCTGCTAGACCTGTGAAGCGGAAAGGCAGCGTGTATACTGCAGACAAGCCTGAATGGAATCTCTACTGAGAAGCTGTGTTTCTTTTATCCAAAGCTGCTTATTCGATTCATGGGCTGTGGAACTATTGCTGAATTGTACTGTAGAGAACTGTACTGTGTACTCTCTTACAATTAGGCAACCAAGTTTTGTTTGATTATGCTAAAACAGTATTATTTTGGAGCAAATAAAGGGACATATGCCTTTTGCAAACTGTTCTGCATGCTTGTTGCAAATACTAATCCCCCTCAATACCACAAGTGGTGAAGGATGCAGGTAACAGTTGTTTTAGTTTTTAAATTAGCATATTGTGTGTATATATATATATATATATATATATATATATATTGTCATGTATAGGGCCAGGCTCCTTTCCGTGATGGAGGAGTTGGTAAGACAGCTGGTAGATGGCCACTGTGCAAATGCAGAAAAAGTATTTTGTCTCAGCAGAAAGCCACGGAGACACAACTGGCGGCCTTCAGAAAATTCACCACAGCCACAAGCCATTCCCTTGCGAGAGACTACTGAAGCCTGTTAAGCCTAATATAAAATTTTGAAACCTCCCCTCACCTTTATAGCCAGTAAAGCTCATCGAATGAACCTAAAAACCTTAACAATATGGTAGAGATATCTCACCACACTTCATATGAAAAGGGACCTAGTCTGAACCATATTTGGTTGCCATGCTGCCCTCAGATTAAGGGATTCTAAAAGACAACCTTTTCCATATTTTCCAGGGTGACAAACATATACATTCTAAACACCCCTTGGCATGCACTGGTGCAGAGTCTAAGCAACAGCTCAGCCTTCATAACCTGAGGTGAAGTTGTTGTGCTGCAAGCTGCTGCCAGGTTGCAGTCCCTGTGCCCACCAAGGCAGGTCACTGCTAACTGGCCGGAACAAAGCGTGGTGCCCGAGCAAGAGCCAGAGAATGGTCAGACAAGCCAAAGGTCAGGGCAGGCAGTGATCAGGAATAGTCAGGAAACAAGCCAGGATCGGTACATGAATAAGTAAAGAACAGGAGGCACAATAAGGAACAACGGAAACCTGGGAGCAGAACCAAAGGAACTCCTTGTCCAGGCAACTTCCTGTTGCCAGTCATTTTTTTATAAAGTGAAGGTCATGTGATAGACAGGCCATGTGACCTGCAGACATTCTATCCTACCACCAGAGGGAGTGCTGGTGAGGAGGCAATTCAGGTGCTGTTCACATGTTTGCCAGGAGGTGGAGTGCATCTTTGGAACATTCTAGTCCTCTAAAGCAAAGGGGCACCTGACAGGGAGTTATATGACCTAGACCAGGAAGTAAGCAGAGTCTGGGATCCCTGAGCAGAACTAGTGCTGGCAGCTGGGTGGGTGACATTAGGGCGTGCACAGATCCCCTAGTCCTGCGGTCCTAAGAAAGTCCTAAGAAAGACCTTTCTTAGGATGGCTAAAGCAGTCATCTCTTGCCATCAGCCTTCCCAATATATAGCTGAGTGAGTCAGCTACAAACTACGAGCATCTGACTGTTGAGTCAAAAACTGTTGAGAAAAAGCAGAGCGGTGCTCCAAGAGTTCTGTAAAATCCTAAAGAGTAATTCATGCAACATTATTGTTGGGTGGTTGTGGTAATATTAGGACATCCCCTATTCTCCTCTTCTACCACTTTTTTGCTCTCCTACTATTTTTTATATCCCCCCTCTTGTGTAGCTCACACACTTTTCATTCTCTTTCTAGCCATCTACCTCAGGTTTAGCACTACATATTAGCTACCTTCATTCTATTAGGTCTGCCCCTAATGCAATGACACTGAACACTTACATCTCTGTCTTTTATTCTTGTATTACTACACCCTTTGTTTTTCAAATCGTATTGATGTAACAAAATCCCAATTGTCAAGGTCAAATCCTGCTAGCTAAAAAATATGATGATCACAGTGCAACTTTTTTAGAGGCTCATAGGGCTGACTTCTCAAAAGCTCCCCCCAAGACATGAGATGTAACCAGCTCTGGTCTGAATATTTAGATCCTTGCATAATCATCACTTGGCTTCTTTAATTCTGGTAAGTAATTACCACCTACTAGAACTTTTTTAGCTAGAAGAAAAGAGGAATTTCCTATTTGTGAATAGAAAAAAAATCGAATCTTTGGTATAGTTACTCTCCAAAACTCTAAATATTGATGACTAGTTATGAGACAGAAATTTGTATTGTAAAAAAAAGGTAACTTATTTGGCCTGGACACTTTTCCATCTTTCCACTTTTCCAATTACTGATCCAGTTAATGAAAATGAGAACCCACACACCCACGTAGGTGTGATTTGTTGCTATTTATTTGCAGACCTACAGGGAACGAAGAAGCTGTTAAAACTAAAGGCAGCGTGAACGTGATTACAGTAAATGATCTAAAAGTGTAACAGAAGTCATACTTAGATAGATACATCTCTATAAGTATGCAAAAACAAGCAGCTTCAAGGTACTTTGGATATCAATGATACCTGGAGCTCTTAAACCAATAGTACCCCTTTTTAGGAAAATTTTAAAAACTTTCCATAATCAAGAACCTGTCTTAACTAACTCAGTTCTGCATAAGTGGCTCATCACTGTGATGGGCAAACTCATTAGTCTGTAGTGAGGGGTAGTAGGTGGGAGGCGGCAGGACCTGGGAGCTACTTGAAATTTGCCATGACAACACTATAAGGCACTCAACAGGAATGCTTAAGCATGTAGACGGAAGTGCTTTCTTCAACCTGACAGAATATGGAAAACGTGTGTCAATGAAAAAAAGAATATACAGTATAAAGCCCAAATCTAGGCACGGATAGTTTTACTTTTTTAGTTTTTAGGGTAGAATTTTTGCTTATTTCTAAGTTTTATCTGTAAACCGTCCACTCCCTTCCACTCCCTGGCCAAATGGTGTGCCTTATAATAAACCTTTCAATTGTCTACACTTCTGATGTAGAACTGTCTGCAATAGTTTATTTTTTAAATGTGCATTTGTTCAAGTTCATATATCACTCATGACAACTTGTACGCCCTGAGTCATGGCAAAGTCTACTTGCCAAGTTTCAATTCAAACTTTTGTTTTTTGTTTTGATTTAATAGGAATGGAGACCTGGCACGTCTTTATGTGGGATAATATGAGCTGTTATAAAACAAGGAACACTTCAGAAAGTAATGAAATATACTGTAAGGAGAATTTGCACGATTTGTGATTAAAGACCCTGTGGATAAAAAGTGATATTTATTATAAATCTGGATTAAATTATTAATTCACAGAAAAAATATGACATTATCATTATAAACAAAATTATGTTATCAAGCAAGCATAGGTTTTGGGTTGCAAGTTTCCTCACAAAATCTACTGTTGTAAGTGAGCTTCTACAATATTTGGAACCTGATCAGAATCTTCCAAGAGGAGTACAATAGTGGGGAAAGAGGAACAATCTCAAGGCCAGCATCACTTTTATTACCACATACTATTGTGTTAAGTCATTTTCACATTTCAGTCCTCTGCTCCTCCAGTCCTGCTGTCTTCTGCTGTTTTCACCTAGTGATGAGCGGACTTATCTAGCTTCAAATAACAAGAGAATCTGGTAAAATTTGCTGTAAATCATATGTTGATGGGGGCAAATCATTTTAGTTACCTTTTAGATTTTGTTAAATATAATAGGAAGCTGAACACTGCCATGTGAGCATTTGCCAAAAGAAAACATTATTTGAATTAAAAAAACATTCTGCTAAGAAAGGATCCTTCATATGCAGTTTTGAGGGAGATACAGAAAAAGCAAGACCTTACAGCGTGTCTTTGGTTGTAAAATCCTTGTGCTATTACAATAAGCTTAGCTTGCAAAAAGCAGCACTCTAATCTGAAGTCTTTCTGTTTAAATATATATATATATATATTTCCGGTTCTAGAAGCAACTATTTTAATCAAATTTTTATTAAAAAAAGAACATATAACTGGTGGATAGATGTGGGCTAGCAGTTCGCTGTGGGCTCATTTCTATCAAACTCTCATGTATATTATTGCAGATTGTAGGGTAGTATTAATAATTGGTATGCAGGACTGTTGCAGGATTGTTCTTTTCAGCAAGACTAGAGTGAAATACACTAGAGAAATCTTACTTTTTCCATGAACAGCAGACAAGAGTGCTCCTTTTGGGGCCTGTATCATGGCAAGTGTGATGTGGACTGTTCTAATTGGCTCTTCAGCTCTGGGGTTCTCATCACGCAAGGACCTAGACATCTGAGCAGAAGGGGTGTTTCCCAAAGGAGCTAGCAATCAAAAATTTTGCTAGCACATAATCTTAGTAGGAACTTTTGGGTAAAATAAATACTTTTTTTGCTAACTGACCAAATTTCCTCCCCTTTTCAGCTTTACCTATCCTCTTGACAGCAGCTATAATGTATTTGCCAAACAGCTTTCACCGCCCCCCGCCTTTTATAGGTGGGCGGGTTATTCTAAAAACCCCATTATTGACCCTTCTTAGCCTGTTGAGCATGGTTCAAGTGCCATACAAAGCATTTCGTGTTTTGTTTTTTTTGCCTATTTGATGTATGTTAAATTTGAACAAAAATTTGCCTTGTCTGAAAATGATGGTACAATAAATTCAGAAAATATATATATAAATTAAATAACTGTCATATTAAAAATACATACATGGTAAAAAGTAAATAGGGTAAAAAAGAAATAGAGAATCAACTGCTAGCACAGATAGAGAGGTCTGGTCAGGGTGGCACAGTAATGGGTGATTTGACTGCCCGGACATTGACTGGAATATTGGCACTACAGGTACAGCAAAAGGGCAGAAATTTAATAATTTAATAGAGGATAATATTATGATACAGATAATAGAAGCCCCAACTAGAAATGATACTCTGCTGGACCTAGTTTTTTTCTAACAATACAAATCTGGGTAGCAGTGACCACAATATGATTTTATTTAATGTAAGTTGTAAACAGGAAGCAAAAACAGGAAAGATAAAAAACATTTAAGAGCAGATTTTCTATTATTAAGGACAGCTTTCCATGAATTGGAATGGGAAGGGATATTGTCCTCAAAGAACACATAAATGAGAATGTTTGAAGTCTATCTCTATACAAACACACTGCAAAATATAATCCAATGGGTA
>NC_092861.1:63363656-63383482 GCF_032062135.1 Pyxicephalus adspersus
CTAAAGGATCTCTCAGAAAACTTGGTGACTGGGGATAAAGAAAATGCAGATTTACTAAACAGCTTTGTACACAAAGGAAAATGGCAGAGCTGAAGTCTAAATTGCTCATAGCAATGTCACTGTCTTAAACGAGCCACAATGACTCAAAAATGATATAATTGAGAAACAGTTGGGTAAAATTAATGTTGATAAAGCACCAGGACCTGATAGATTACATCCACAAATCGGTAATGAACTGAGCTCAGTTATTTCAAATCTATTATTTCAAATTTTTAGAGATTCTTTAATCACTGGCATGGTACCAATGGATTGGTGTAAAGCCAATGTGGTTCTATATTTAAAAGGGAGCAAAGTCATTACCAAGTTTAACTAGTTAAACAGCTCCTAGAGAGTTTTATGAACCACATAGAGGAGTTTCTGCTAGAAAATAATATTATGAGCTAGTCAGCATGCATTCAAGAAAGTTGTCAAACACATTTACTCTCTTTTTATGAGGAAGTAAGTAAACAGGTAGACAGTGGAGTAGCAGTTGATATAGTGTACTTGGACTTTGCTAAAGCATTTGACACAGTACCCCACAGACGGTTAATATGCATTTCAGGATCTATAGGTCTGTAAATGCATAGGCAACAGGCTTACCCGCCTTGGCCGTATTCCCAAATGTGGTTTGTGGTATATTTAATGTACCAAAAGCAGTAACCCCGAGCCACACTCGGGGTAGCATAAAACAATCCTACCTGCTCCCAACGATTCAGCGAGGTCCTCCAGCGATCCCCAGCCGGCTTCTGCATCACATCCTTGGCTTGATCGATGTACTGAGTGAAGTGCTTGTACACTGGGGAGGCGTAGCCTGGGGGGAAATTTACAATATTTATCACAGTGATAAAGTTATAAAAAATAAATCCTAATAATAAATCCAAAAGTTTATTCTATTATTGTACCCTTGTTTGGACAAATTAAAAAAAAAAAAATAAAGTTTATTTATAATTTTATTTATAAAATTATTTATAATTATTTATTATATTATAATTTATGATTTGTGTTTCAAACTTTATCATACCCGAGAGTCATTCCTATGAATTACAGTCCTAAAATATTAAACAACAAATTTCTACGCAAAACAATGTACTGCTTTTGACATAAAAATACTGCCATAATTAGACTGACAAGGGGGTTAAAGATTCATACTCTGCCGGGTCTAAGGTTATTAGTGGTGTACCCCAAGGTTCAGTGTTGGGACCTTTACTGTTTAACATCTTTATAAATTATATGGAATTAAGTCCATATAGGATGTCTATAATCTACAAGCAGACCTGGATGTATTATTTGATTGAGCAGCTAAGCTGCAAATTACATTTAAAACTGATAAATGTAAAGTTATGCGCTTTGGGGCTAACAACATGCATGCTTCATACTGTCTAGGGGGAATACATTTGGGGGAGTCAGAAATGGAAAAGGATCTGGGGGTTCTGGTGGATCATAGACTTAATGACTGCATGCAATGACAAGCTGCAATGTCTAAAGCTAGTAAAGTACTTTCTTGTAATAAAAGAGGAATAGACTGCAGAGATGGGGACATTATCTTTCCCCTGTACAAAGCATTGGTCAGACCACATTTGGAATATACAGTCCAGTTTTGGGCACCAGTTCACAAAAAGGACATTGTGGAATTGGAGAGAGTGCAGAGAAGGGTAACTAAACTAATAAAAGGAATGGAGGAGCTCAGCTATGAGGAGAGATTAGCTGAACTGAATGTATTCTCCCTTGAGAAGAGACATTAAAGGGGGTTATGATCACCCTGTATAAATATATAAAGGGTTCATATAGAGAACTATTTTCATGATTATTCACTTTACGATCATTACAAAGGACAAGAGGCCACTCTTTGCATCTGGATAAGGAAGGGATTCTTCCATGTAAGCTCTGTGAAAATCTGGAATAGGCACCCTCAGGAAGTAGTTTTAGCAAGTTATATAGACTGCTTTAGGAAAAAGCTGGATGCTTTTCTAGAAGCACAGAATTTGACTAGGTATTAAAGTAAAGATAACAGACTGTTGATCCAGGGAACATCTATATGCCTCATGGAATCAGAAAGGCATGTTTATTCCCTGTATGAGTAAATTGAACCATTGTGTTTGTGTGTGTGATTGCTGATTTGTTTTTCATGACTTTTATATCCACAGCAACTGGCATTTATATGTACAATAAATCCTAACCTACTTATTGTATACAGGAGGGAGCACATTATGTCATATTTCAATCCTATTATCATTATTATGTAAGTAATATGCAATTTATTTACACATTGCAAAGATGCAAAGGTCAGCACCATGTTTGAAGGTTAAATAGTGAAAATACCACTAACAGTAAAATAAAGGAACATATTTTCAACAAGATCATATAATTACATTGTTCAAGTAAGATACAATGACATAAAACTTCTGTGGAGCATATACCAAAATGAAAAGTTGTATATGTATTTTTTTAAATCCAGGTTAAATTGAAATACGTGCAGTTATCTTCAGCCTCCTTCTTGTCCACCGACCACCAGCTTTTGCCAAAGCAATTCATACATCACAGTTTGTCAAAACTCTATTTCCTTTTTCATTGGAGTATATATGCCATTGTTCAATCAAATAAAATGTGAGGAACAAGGCATCTGAGAAACTTGTACTGGACACAAATCAAAAATAAAAGTGATAAACCCAATGTAAAGTCACAGCAGGTCACTGTCATGAATAAAACAAGCTCAAATAAGAAATCTACAGACAAAACACATCCACTGACATTTCTTCTCTGTTTGGTTTAAAAGGATTGAGATGTCTGCTTTTAACATACATTTGCTTGATAACAGGGACAAGAACTTGTGACAAATGTGCACTTGTGACATTTCTAAAATAGGTAAATAATATCTCTGTCTTATAAAGGTAATTGAATGTGACAGAAAAATGAACCTGTTACTGTGAATTAAAGTTTGAGGATCAATATCATGTGGCAGTGATTCTCAAATGTATTTTAATACGTAGTGTATAGGATTCCATGGGTGCGTCCTGAATGGCAGGTACATCCCCCATGCTTAAAGTTGTGTACAGGTCATGTACTGCAGAAAGAGTCTGGGATATTTTTCCAATCAATGGTTTCAATTTTGTTGGTTTTCCTAAAGCACTCTGGGATGGGAGAATGGATCTGAGGTATGGGAGGTGTCTCTTTGGAATGAGTGGCTAAGTTGTAGGCAGCTGTGTTGGGTAGCTCCAGAATGTCTAAGGAAATACCTGTACAGCCATGTACCCCTAGCTATCTGTGGGAACAAGGTGACTTTCTGGACCAGCTGCTCCCATTGAGAAACTTTTGCTATAATTAAATATAACAGACCAAAAGATTAACATTTGTTGCAGCAATTACTTAATATATATTAAAATGAATGCCCACAAAATGAATTTATTGGTTTGCTTCTTTAAATGCCAACCTTCTAAGTGCCAATTAACAAGCAGAAGTACTCTCTTAACCTGTCAGAAGTAGCCATTGTGCTATGAATACTACAAATTAGGATGTTCTTGATAGCTTTAGAATGTTTGTACTGAGAAAACAAAGCTAAATGAAAATGATAAAAGGCCCTTACCAGTAGCAATAGTAAGCCTTACAGTCTTTCACAAAAATAATTTAAAGCGCACCTAAACTCAGAAATGTCACTTTACATAAAGGGGGATACAACCCTTTTATGTAAGGTAAAAATTCCGCTGATCGAGAATGAATCGGAGCACAAAGCCTTCTGGGATACCTACGTCACATATCCCGGGAGGCTCTTGGGTGCTCCTTCTGCGCATGCCCGAGCATCTTGGGCATGCACAGAAGGAGCCTTTTCGCGCAAATAGAAAAATTTGACGATCCCATGCATGCGCAGTGAGATCGGCCAATTTTTTTTTTCATCCTATGTCACCCGATCTCGCGCCTGGGTCGGGTGATGTAGGATGAAGAACCAGAAGGAAGAGAAGATGGCGGCGCCCGGAGCTCTGGCTCTGGGACAGATGCCAGGACGATGCAGGACCCGATGCAGGACACCCCCCAATGGATCAGACTGCCCTGCGGGATTGAAGGAAAGTATAAATATATTTTTTTGGCAGTTCTGATTTTATTGTCTCTTAAATTACAAGTTATTGGCTTATCTATAATAACAATGCAACATTAACAATAAGATGGAAACATTTATGGAATTTAAAGAGTTAAGGTAAAGTCTGGCTTTAAGTTACAGCAGAACCATAGTCAAAAATATTAACCATGCATTCATAAAATTGCATGCACAGCTCAGTGAAATTGGACAGCTGGGCAGCGATCAGGCAGGTAAAAATGGTTATTGCAGAAGGGACATCGCCTCTCCCTTTCTTGCCTGACTGAAAATTGGCAAAGTAGGACATAAAGCATACCTAAACTCAACATTTTTACTTTACATAGAAGGGTAGACAACCCTTCTATATACAGTGAAAATGTTTTTTTTTTTTAAAGGTGCATCACTGCCGTGGCATTCAACGCCTAATGGGAACATACAGCCTCCTGAGAAACATACGTCACACACGCGCAGAAGGGGCATTTTGCCTCCTAAAGGTAAGAGATCTCCCACTGAAGTTCCCTACAGAACACAAAAGGACATAGGGATCAGAAGATGATATGCATGCAGTGGCAAACACAGACATCCAAAACTACCAGAATTGGTGCTTTAGGCAATAATGCCTCCAATGGCTTTTATAAAGTAGATATTTATCTCTATTATATTCTGGTAATTTTTAGTTAAAAATCATAAAGCATAATACCTGCTTTAAACACAAGTGAATAAGTATTATTCACTAATCAATACATACATTATGTACTGTTTATTAAATCCACGTTTTTGTTTTAAGTCCTGGCCACCTGTGCTATGTTCTTCATGTATTATCTAACATTTTCCTTTCCTACTTTGCACCTGTTAACTTAAAATATAATCACTTGTTCAGCAACTTCACTTTGTCTCAAATTCACCTTTTCCCTTGGCAACAAAAGCAGTTTGTAGACAGAACTATTATTATTTCCAACATTTTAATAACTTTTTTTGTAGTATTTAAGCTTTTACAAATGCGTTCTTAGTAAGTTTGAACTGGCCTAAATTGTTTCCAAGATAAGAATGCTGAAGTACAGGCACCACATCCCTGTGTTCAGCTTTAAACGTGGGAAATCTTGGCTTGTAGGTCTAGACTACTGATGGTTGGATAATCCAAATTGCAGTTCAATAAGAACTGGATCAGAGCAATTTCAATCTATGGAACTTGGAATTTGAGCAATGACAGTGACAGTGTACCATACCTATAATTGACAGGTGTAGTTGGTTTTAGCTCAATCCAGCTACCAGACAATGACAGCTGTCAGTTTGACAATTTGATCAAAATGTACTAAAACCATGGGGTTGTTCTGGAGGATAATAAAGAGTTAGTGGTAATTCAAGTTCTCAAATATGTGAGGAAATTTGCTGTTTTTAAGGGAAAAGGAGGTATCAGAGTCGGAAGTGCTAGAGGTGTGAAAGCCATGAGGACTGTCATCATAATGTGGCCAGATTGGCTCAGCCATACTATACGTGTTTCCAAAATATAGTACAGCCCAATTACAAAGAGAAAATTACTGTTCTGAGAGTCCCTAGTCCAGTCTGTACATGAGACTTTCATGTCTGCCAAAACTTTAGAGTTACATGCTTGGAGTAAAATTAGAGTTACATGCTTGGAGTTGTATGCCAAATAACAGAATTTCGATGGGTATTAGATATTTCTGCATTTGACTATAAAATGACAGGTGTATAACTTATGTAAATTCAATCACTAAAATTGGATATAAGATTTACCATGGTATGTGATTTTAAACGTAATTTTAAATATTTATTTGTAGATTTGTAGTTAGCATTAAAATAATACCTATGAAACCTGCCATGAAGGCCCTTGTTTTCAGAAACGTCCTGATACAGGCTGAAAAAACTTTTTTGTCCCTGCCTCCAAAATATGCTCCTCCTACTTCGTCACCCTGTCACTCTGATAGGGACTATAAGGTGCCATGCAAAATCACGTTTAGTTGTGTTCCACTGTTGAAATTCATTCTGAGAAATGCTATGAAGCGATTACTGGATGCACAGTGCTTTAGAAAACAAATGTGATCTAATGCAGCCATTTATCACTATAGAAAGTGTGTTTTAATGGAATCTGTGCTAAAGATGCAGCAATAAGTTTTTTTTTAACACATATATTCACAATGCACCAAAAGAAAGAAGTGTGAATGCACCTTAAAGGTTGTTTTATATTTGCCTAGAGTAATATATTTACCTATTTTCTTTGACTGGTTACTACTACAGCAAAGACCTCTTTGTAAATAACAAAGTCTACTTATGTCAGGGTAAATTACATACAATAAACATACAATACAAACCTGTCTCGTAACTCCTTTTTGCCTATATAGTTATCCTACATATTTTACACTGCAATAAAGCTAGTATTGGCTACTTTGATAGTAGCCATATTGCATGGTTAGTTTTCAGGAAAATGAGGGTGCCTAGAGACTGCTTTGCTTACACCCCCTAAGTTAAATATTATCAATGTACAAGCAAAGACACTGCTGCCTGCAACTGATAGTTTCAAGAGATTTGGAGAGTGCAAATTTTTGTTTTCACCAAGATGGCCTCCTCTATACATAGACAGGGTGCAGAAAAAAACTACAGAAGTTAGAAATAGAAAGGAATCAGCTGCTGGGAGAGCAAAAGTGAGAAGTTTTTTGCCCTTTACTATGTGTAGTTCTTAGTTTAAAAAGTTAGACTCCTCCTAAATCATATAAGTATTTATATGGCTTAGAATAGGAATCAAAGCCTATATCATCCAAACTGTTTTTGAAGCATTAAATGACTTCCAAACCCACATGTATTGTCCACATAGACTTTGACTTAGTTCCCAACAGGATTCTAAGTTATAATAAACTATGACTCTGGCTTTAGATTTCTGGGCAGACAGGGCTTAGATCTAAAAAAAAAGGGAGATCTGTTTGTCCAGTGTCAGGGATCAGAAGGCTTCCCCAATGCACTTAACAAATATTTTTGGGATATTGCCAAAAAAATTAAATTGATATAAAATAAATAAACTGAAATTGAAATTAGGAAATAAAGAAATTGATATAACATAAATAAATAGGAACACACAAATGCCTGAAAAAACTTGCCATTGACAAGGTAATTGGCACTCATCATTGTTTTTTGTATAATTCACAAAAATTTGGCTTTGCTTTAGAATTTTGATTTGCTCTGTTCCTGATTCAGCAAAGTAGGCCCAGAACAATTTTGTGTACATTTCTGTATCCAATGTACAAGACAAGAACAAGACATGTAAATGTAGGTCATGGTTCATTTTGTTCAATAACCTATTAGCAAAGATCACCCTAATGTCATACCATAATGTCATACCATATTTGACCCTGACTTAGAGCTGTCAGGACATGAATAATTCAGATAAGCAAGAACATGTTTTTTTTCAGCAATACAAAGTACACTGGGATGATTTCCAGCAGCTAAATCCAGCGGATGACTAAAGATCGTATTATACAAAGAATTCAGGAAGCAGGTTTAGATGGAAAGAGATATATTGGCCATTCCACAGCTCTGGTGGAAATAAACCAATAAAAGGTATGTAAGATAAGATTTGGAAGATGGTAAATGTTGTCCTGCACTATAAAGGAAACAGCTCAATTTATACAGCTCAATTTGTCTTGTACAGCTGCTACACATTACTGTCTTAACAGAAACTGGTAAACTGGTAATACAAAACTTTGGATAAACTTTGTATAAACTTAAGGATATATATATATATATATATATATATATATATATATATATATAGTGGTACGTTGGTAAAAGTCCTTAATTTGTTCCAGATCCTTATACCAAACAAATTTTTCCCATAAGAAATAAAAGGAAAATGATAAATCCATTCCCATGAAAAAAAATTCTGTTGTTATTGGCATATTATACATTGATGGGGCTGTATAAAATAATTTAAACACTGCTTAACACTAAAGTACATAAATACAAAAGCAATTAGATCAAATAAATGAAAATTTAACCTCACTTTAGCCTGCTGAGAATAGTCGAGTGCCTACTAGGATGGTGCTGAGAAGGGAGGAGATGTTATGTAATTCACCGAGAATTATAGCGCGGGCTGTTCACTAAATGGTAGCAACTGGCGTACTGACACTCGTGGGCAGTCCTAGCTTTGTCTAGAGAGAGGTAAATAAGGATAGCGTGTGGTGTTGTGACTTATATTTACCCATACAAGTTCCAGCACAAAGGTTGTATACCAAGTTGGACTTATTCTAAAACGGACTTATACCGAGGTACCACTGTGTATATAAATATATATACATATATCTATATAGATAGATATATATATAGATAGATAGATAGAGAGAGAGAGGAAAGCTAGGGAGATAGATTAAGCTGAGCCTAGTTTACAAGTATCCATTATAGAATAGTGCAGACCCTGATTTTCTTATAAGGATATTTAGAGTTGCTCTAATGTTTTGCTGACAACTTAATGCTGAACTTATCTTAAACTCATTTGTAAAGCTTGTATGGTTGTTTTACTAAGTGCAGGTCACAGGCCATCATTTTTTAGTAAGATTAGATACATTTTACCAGCACAGGAAGAAATTTAAAACATATGGCGTAGTAAGTGAAAATTGTCCTACAAAGATTTTCATATTAAAAGAAAGCTTAGCACATTCAGAAAACATCACTTGGAATATGATATTAGTGCACATATGTCCCATGAGATATTTTTTTTTTTGATTGAATAAATTGCTTTATTAATCACATTTTTCAAAAACAATACAATCAGGGTTCATACATACATGGAATTGCGACACAGCGCATAACACTACATTACAATCCCCCACAACACACTCGCAAATAAATACATACCTCCATACTGCGGCTTTGTGCCGCAAACCACCCCAACCGATTGTCAATCCACATCTTAAACCTGTCTGAAACCACCCCTAAGGAGCTGCTAATGCTGGCTTTCTTTTTTTGAAAACATAAATTGCTTTGCTGTGTTTTGCTCCCATATATACTCACATACCTTGAACAGACACAAAGCAAATAAATGTCAGAGAAAAGCCAAAACATTTTATTTTAATAGCTAGAGATAAATAAATTTACATATAATTACAGATATATTTATATAGTCAGATTATTATATTAGTATTTGTAGTTCTACAGCTGATCTTGTGTGTCATGCACATCCATCACTCTCCAATGCAGTTAGGGAAATTTTGGCAATGGTAGACAGTTGGTGTAATTTAAAAATTATTCATGAAATTGGCTAAAAATTGTTTTTCTTTCACCCACTTAATATCTGCATGTAACATACAGATAGATGTTTAGAAACTCGAATTGTACATGGTCAACACTGCTTTAAAGGTTATACAGACCAAAACAAGCAAGTATTTCTCCTCCATACATACACGCATGCTTCTAAAAGTTTGCGTCATGCCAGTGCATCAACCGATAATGTTCTAGATATAAGGGAAAAGGCCCATTTCAAAACACAGTCATGTACTGATCCCCATTTTGATAACTAAAATGAGCTTTGTAATTTTATAAACTATTAGATAGAACCTGCAATTTGACAGGCTGAATGGAAGATCACTCCACATATACGTGTACCGTACAACTGAAAAAAAGCTGATAAAAATGTGAAATGACAAAGTTCATTGAGATACACAGTCCAGTCATATAGTTTTAATAACAATAAGCTCTTGTAAGTAAATCTTGTAAGTACATCATTCTCTCATCTTCCCAATGGTCATCTTTCTTTTGAATACATACTTGTTTAAATCAGTAACAGTTAATATATTTTATTATCATTGATAAACAATGAATAAGACTTAACTTGGTGGATCTTCTTTGCTAATCTACCTGTACAGGTTTATTTCTAGTCTTCATCCAAAATAGGAACAGTCAGACTTTGGTTTTATGCCACGTAAAATAGTGTTTAGTTAGTTGTTCAAACTGTCCATCAACAGGAAACATTTACATCAACCTGTCGGAACATATTTAAATACCATGAGATACATTTTTCCATTCCTAATAACCACTATTCTCTTTATAAATCTGTCATTTGAAATCATACATGTTGTGCATTTGACTTTTACCCTTGTTTTCATAATGCACCCCATCAAATTCAAAGGAATTTAATGAGAAGATTGCTTATTGCAAAGGTTTTTCTATCTTTTCATAGGAGCTTGATGCATGTTAGTATAATAACCATTGCAGTAATCATCACCAAGCATTGCATGCTAATTAATTAACACTTGATTCATTAAAGATTTCTAAAGGAGAATTCACAAGTGGTGATGAGATGATTACAAGTATTCTTAATCATGTTATTTAAAAATATATTTCAGCTAAGGGCTTAAAACAAATTATAAGCTTCGGCATCATAAAATAGTTGTCGAGTGGTGTTACAGTATATATTTTTTTCTATGAAGAATTTCCCCTGCATACGTTAAGGCATTCCTGAACAGGTATAGTTAGTTTTTCCAGCCTGTGGACCCCGTGGTCTTATAACAGGACAAAGCCCAATAAAACAGTGGTTAGGGAACCTCAGATATAAAGGGTTAATTACCAAAAAGTTTCCTAATCGAAGGATTACCTGTACATAAGATAATATAAACTCACAGGGAGGGAGGGGGTAATCCTATTTCTCCTTAATGATGAATAACATTTAACAAGTAAAATGACTTTATAGACCACATAGCATGACTGGTGAATCACCTCCTTAGGAAAAACAGGTCCTGCCTCTGCACTTCCTCAATTGCTTATTCACTGACTTTGAAAATGTTTTAGAAATGTGTTCACTGCAATTAGCAGGTTGCAGTGCAATGAAAGATTCTCTTTTAAGCTGAACTCAGAGTTGCAGGTAAACATAAAACAATGTTTTCTCACCAGGTCATATGACTACCAATTTCTCCAACCATTTTAGGAAAACCTACTCCCCTTTCTTATAAGAAACAGACCTTTTTTATGATGACACAATACTTTATCTGCCAGAATCCATGAGTACAACTGAAGCTTTTTTTTAAGTGCGGCCTATTCCTCTGCTCAGCTTGTACATGTAAATTGTAAGGAAAAAAATAACAGGTCGCATAGTGCAGTGCAAGTTTTTTTATGTTTGCTGTTAATGAGCAGGAAATACTCTGGCAGAAACATTTAATTATTCTAAATATTTAAAACAATTTCTTTTACTTGAATTACATTAATGTCAAGTGTTCTCATGACAAGGACAAACAAACAAATACAGAACATGAGGTATACACACACCCACGGTAAACTGTGAGAAAAATTATATTGTAATATATTTAACAAACACTGTTTCCCTAATAAAAATGAATATTTGGAATCCAGCAGAATCCAGCAAGGAATTAAAGTATATAAAACCCTAACAGTAAACTTTTGTTATTTGTTCACTTTTGAAAATATTTGTTACTATTTTATAACTTTTTCCATTACTTTGTTCTCAGCTGTTTCATAGAATTACAAAACCACCCCATGTGTCAAGGAGAATATGAGAGGACAGCGTTCTGTAACCCTATATTATTTTTGCTGTACTGATACAGACGGGTGAATGAAGTGTGTTACTGGCAGAATCAGCAGGTGAAAATAAGCTTAAAAAGGTATCTATTCCTTTATCCATTTGTTCAACCTTATTTTTTTAAATAAACACATTGAAATATAAAAAGGCAACTGATGGCAGTGTTAGAATGGAAAATGGAAAACATCTTGTACATATAGAACATACCGATGTGTTACCAAAGGGTTTGACATTAACTAACACCTTACTGTATAGAGAAGTTATGGATCAATAGCATGGTCAGAACAGGCATTGCTAACTAAATATTAACTTGAATTTGGTGTAATAAACAATACATATGTTTTATTGTTGAGAGGGCTGCCTCTACATATTTGAGAGGACAAATTGTAATTTTAATTCCAGGGTCCCTGGTACCAAAATTAAAACTATACATTACATAGCCTAATAGCAAGATTTTTAAGGGAACTCTGTGTTTTCCATGCCCATTTTTATAGGAATCCCAATAAAGGTATCTAAATTGGTATATGGTAAATTGGTATATCTTTAGTGTCATTACTCACTATTTCAGTGCTACCTGGATATACCATTAGGGAGCCAGCCTCTACTGAGTATGAACGCATTTATGATTTGCTATGGTGATGATTTAATTAAAAGAACTGCATAGTACCATGGTTGAAGGAACACACATGATGCTAATACATTAGACAAAATTATAGTCTGAAAAGCACACAAGTATGTGTGTGTACAGGTTCATGCACTAAGGTTACATTGGTCTACTCAATTGCCCTCCAGTACACTCTTATGTTATCACAGTTCACTTATGGAATACATTTTACAGGAATGATTAACCATCTTGACTGAATCGGCTGTTTTCATGGGAAACATGTAGGTTTTTGCTGCTGTAACTGCAAAGCATTGACCTAGTTAGAGTTCACTTGGTATATCATTTCACAGCTTTTCTTTTACGCAATTGTGTTGTTTTTGGTGTCATTTTTATTGTGTATCAGCTCTCTATTTAAAAAGATATCAAACTACTGCTGACAGCAATATCTATGTGATAGCAGTGTATTGGTTTACTAATGAATATCTGATATTTCTTTATATTAAAAAAAATACCTACAGCTTTGTAGTAAATGAAAGTTTTTCTAATTGCAAGTGGCAATACAATTTACAGTGGTTAGCCCACAACATTCAAAACATTGACCAGTGAAGTGGGAAACACCGGTACATAGGGCAGCAAAGGAACTATTGGTTCTTTATGGTGATATATGTGACACTGGAAGAATTCACAAGTGTATGCATCTAAATGACTTTAGGAAGGGCTAATTTGTGATGTCTACATAACTGTGGGGTGTTCCCAGATTGCGGTGATTTGTATCTTCCCAAAGGTGTCCAAGGAAGGACAACCCAAGGCTCACTGATGTGCGTGGGGAGAAGGACACCAAAGTATAAATTAATGAAGCCCTAATGCTGACCCTTTGAGAATGAAAGAGTCAGAAAACACAGTGCATTGAAGCTTGCTGTTAATGGGGCTGCAGAGCTAAAGACCTGTCAAACAGCCCATGCAAAACCGTGCAAAAACCACACACCACACCCACACCACAAAAACAAGTGCAATGGGTGTCAGAAATAAACCAAAGAGTAATGAAAAAAGTAGTCTGCTCTGATGAATCATTTTTTTTATCACATAGATGGGCAGGTGTGTGTGCCTTGTTTACCTGGGGAAGACTGTGCCAGTAGGATGCATTGTGGGTAGTGGACAGTAAAAGGCCGGTAGAAGTTACTTAGCGTTAAAGACCTACTGTTATTATTTTACTGACAGATGCCACAGGACATCTTCAGATGTCATGCATTCCTTTACATATCCCTATTGTCAGCATTTCAAGGCTACTATCTGCCCTCAAATAGACTCAGAGGAGAAAAAAATGTTGGCACTAAATATTATGCTAGTAACAATTATGTTGCAAGGCCAATCCAAGTTATCATCACAAGTAGAATTCAATATAGATTATCCTTACTGGCTGTTCAGAAAACCACTAATTAAATTTCATTCTGCAAGTTTTGTAGTACTTTCCTTTAGCCTACATTCATACATAACATACTTTATTTGGGCCTTTAAGTGAGTTGTGCACACAGGGGGTCATGAGCAAGCAGACTCATGTCTCAATGGTAGTGAGGTCCTAATTTGCCTTTGCTATTTTGGATGGGTCAGCCCTAAGTCCTTGGCCAATTATCTTCTCAATCAATACCTAGGGGCTTGGCCAGTTCATCACCAATACACTGACAACCTTCAATTCTATCTCTCCAGTCTGATTCCATGACATATTATGACATATCATGCCTTAATTGTCCTAATGCCATTTCCATCTTCATGTCCTCCTGCTTCCTCAGACATAAGATGGACAAGACCAACATAACTTTTATGCTCTTTTTCTCTCACAATAAAACATTAACCAAATCCTGTCATTTCACAATAAAAATCTAATTAATTCCCCTTTCACACAACACAACCAAAATTCTAGTTCATGGCCATATCATACCTTGCCTGGATCACTATAACTCCCCCTGTGTGGTTTACCAGGGAGCTGATTGGCACAACTCCAATCCATTTTAAATTCTGTTGCTTCTGGGTTCATTTACCTCCCCTTTGCCACTCTAATTTAAGCTTCTAAAGCCCTCACTAATACAGCACCTCCATACATTGTCAAGCTATTCTCCAGATATTATTCCAAGTTAAACTTCCTCTGGAAATAAACTATTCTGATACACCCTTCACCTGTATTTTGACACACACCTCACCTTATCTATGGAATTTTATTCCACAATCCATCAAGCATTCAATTTCAATCAAAACCTTCAAACACAACCTCAAAATTCACTCACTTTGTTCAAATAAGCACATAATCTGACAAGGAACACGAGTCCAGGTATTGGCCCAGCTTGGCCTCCGGCTCTTCTACTCAGAGAAGACTCTGCAAGCAATTTATATACAGCCTACCAATACTTGTTTCATCCCTTTCCTACTTCAGACTGTAAGCTTGCTTGGATAGGGCCCTCTTTCATAATGTATCATGATGTAGATTTACATGCCACATTCTACATTCTTCCAACTAAGAGTGCTATATAACTTTGTATTTGTATTTTATACATGTTTGTACCATGTAATCAGATGCATTCATAGTATCACTGTATTAGTGATCAGAAGATTCCTGTACTACATAAATCTATAAAAATTATATTAATAATATAGTTGTGAATCTGACATTCCCCAAAACATTTTCTGGTGAAAAATCTTCAGGTTTGCAGGTTTTTTAATTTACAGTGATGGTAACCATGGAACCATGAATGTCAGATTCACAGTTTTTTAAATAGAACCCCATACACAGTATATGCATTTAACTGCCTTATCAGTCCTTCAAGAAAAGCAACTGCTAAAAAATAATGCAGACCATATTTTTGGTGTTTAGCTCAAAGATCTATGCAGGGACACACTGTGATTGCGTTGTGATGTTGTGTTTACTCCATTTTCCTCAGGCTATGGCAGCTGACTCAGTTATACCTCTGGGATCTGTTTAGATGTGAACATAGCTGGAAGAGGCTTTTTATAGTGATCTGTCCTTCTGGAGTTCAATAGAAAGCAACATAGGAAAAAAGAACTTCCAAAATATAATTCACCATATCTTATTTTTGGCATTGATGGTTTGTTAACAATTTAAGAATTCTAGTTTCAAAAAAATAGTCAATGACACTTCTAGCATGGATAGCTACAGATTTACACCTAAAACCTATAAAATGTTGATTCAACAAAAATATCTCCCAGGAATAACACATTATATTTCATTGTTACCAGGAGAAGGCATGAAACAGGGCTTTGGTTTTTAAGGGTATTTGGTTCTTAGCTTTTCCGTATCTACAAAAGTAAATATATTCTCATTGTAACAAAATTTTGCAAAAGCAGGACACACTTTCCTATAAAAAAAAAAAAAAACACTTGTAATATGTTAAAGTGGTCAGAATGTACTACTAAAATTACAGTGAAAGGCTAGCTTCCCTTACATTTGCACCTGCTAGAGTTTGGCCTCTGCTATGAAAAATGCGTCTCTAGCTGGTTAATACCCGGAACATCTGTTAAATTGGTTTGGTATTCATTGAGGACTTTATCATAGCATACTGAAAACACCACAATCTAATTGAATTTCAGCACCTACTACAGAACATATTGATGAGAATTGCATAAACAAATGAACCTGAGAAATATATCAGCAGTAGCATAGCTATCATGTTAGCTGCCATATTGGGGAGGTCTTTGGCATGAGACAAAAAAGGGTTTTCCGGGGTTTGGAAATGGCATGGCCCTAATAACTCCATCTTGTAAAGCAAAGTACATATTGCAAAGCTTATAATATTTAGTGTAGATTAAACAAAGTTGTTTGATGGATTATATGCATCAACTAAGGAACAATGCAAATGTTAAAGGTATTGAGCATATACAGAGCCAGAACTATTAGCTACACCATGCAAAAGACTATGTTAAAAAAAAACTTGAAACTGTTGGGAATTTGAGAGTGGAGTGAAAAGAAACTGCAGGCGAAGGCTTTTCCTGGGCTGAGATCCCATAGTAAGTAAATTTGACTTTGATTAAGATTCCTCCACTGAAACTGAAACTCAAACTGGAATGTGTTCTGTTGTTCCAATTAGGATTAATAATATTAGCTATTGCCTTACATACTTTGATTGTATGTACGCTTACTACACATTGGAGAACAACAACATGTTAAAGAACCTGCATAGTTTGTGCAATTTAGTTGCTTAACCTAAATTATGAGTGAATATATCATACTGCCTAAAGTACATGTGCACCTCATGGTCTTCAAAAATGTCCCTTTTCCTTAAAATTTACTGTCACATTGCTTCCCTAACCCTCTCTCTTAGGATGAAGTATTCCATAAACTACTGCTAGACTAAAGATGAGTAAGCCTGAGTGTTCATTTTTTTCGACAACCTGGTAAAAATACAGCGTGGGGTGCGTGCTACACCCTACTGCACTACACTACATATACCAAGTTAGTATGCTTTTGTTTGAGTGCTGGATCTGTTGAATGTACTAGTTTCTGTTTTAGTGTATTTCTAGGCATACGCAGGAACATTTGTTAAAAATTTCTTCTAAAATTTTCTGACACTATAGCCACATACAGGATGGCTCTGTAACTTGGTGTGTTCTGCCTCTTCCCTCAGTTTGATGATCCTGTGTCTTTCCTTGACCTTGTTTGCAGTCTGGGTAGCCACCTGAGAGCGACACTTCTGAGATGTCTCTGTTTCTTGTTTTTTATATTGTGACTTTGATGTAATCATCTAATTCCCGTGTCAAAGAATCAATATTAAACCGTCCTAGTGGGTTTCCTGTTGACTTCAATGTCCAAGTCACCTCTCTTCTTGACAAGGAATACACAGCCCAAAACAGGTAATTCATTACTTTGTTGGTCTTTCTATGTAAATAATGTTTTTTTTTCCAATGGGGTTATAAGTTTACTAAATCATTTACATCAAATGTTCATGTTTTGACCCATGTATCATCCAGATACAAAAGATAATGACTTGGTGTTGTTCCCCCAAATAAATTCAAGGCTCTTAACCTCTTCCATATACAGTTTAGTTACAATAATAACAATGGTGTTTCACTGGTGCTTTTACAACGTCATTGGCCTCTGTTGTTAGTATACAGGTAGAATAGGATCTGACATCATTGGACACTATTGTCTCTTCTAGGTCTAAATTGAATCCATGTACCTGGAAATGCTTAAGAGTTCTGAATATGGTTGTAGCCACCCCTTTGTGAAAACGGGCTTTATATGTTAAAGGGTTAAGCTTCAGGTTTCTAGATAATTTTAGAATTTAGTTCCCCACAGGGTAGTGATGGACCTATGCTTTTTGCTTAGGTGGAACCTGCTGTGGGCAGCATGGTGGCTCAGAGGTTATAACTCTGCCTTTGCAGAGCTAGATTCCAGGTTTAAGTCTCGGCCAGGAGTTTGCAGGTTCTCCCCGTGTTTGCATGGGTTTCCCTAGGGTACTACAGAGACAGTTCTTAAGCCTTTGTAAGTTTCTAAAGACACCCCACCTGGAAGAACCCGCATACAAACAGCCACCCTCGCAGGGGTAAGTGTTAATCAATATATGGTGTTCCTACTAGGGGCCAGAGACTTAGTGATGGTATATGTGAAAAAGTTTATGCTGCCGTCACTATGTATAAAAATTATTTTTTTCTTTTATAAGGAGGACTAAAAATAGACTTAATTGTTGCAATTACTTAAACATGAAGTATTGCCAACCAGCAGATAGAACATTAGACTACTTTTCACATACTTATGTATTACTAGAAATTGTAAATTTAATTCAATAATAAAACCATAAACCATCAGTTTCTCTTTAGTGTCCTGTTTGGTGAATACAGGAGGGGAAATGTTGAAGATTTTTTCCTGCGTTGCTTTTTAATTGTGTATTAGGATGTGTTCATTTTTATTTGCTTTGCCCTGATGAGTACTGGGAGGTGACTCTCTGGTCTGTTTGCTGTCTGATGACTAAATCAACAAATATGTGGAAAGTAAATCTAATGCTTTTACATTGCAGCTGATTCCACTTTTTAAAATACTGACATGTTTGGGTTGAACACTGTACCTGGTTTTCATATTGATAAATATCAATTGAACATACACAGTTTGTATTGTATGAATAACTAATTACATCTGATCATAAAATCAACTGTACCCATCTGGGAAACGTGATTAGAAGGGCAGATTCTTGTACTGAATGCTTCATTGAAACCATATTGTGGAGACCAGAGCAAAATATAATCAATTATTGTTAATTTAAAAATTATTTATCTTGGTGCTCTAATATAATAGTTAAAGAAAAAATATATA
This sequence comes from Pyxicephalus adspersus, assembly GCF_032062135.1. Classification (NCBI taxonomy): domain Eukaryota; kingdom Metazoa; phylum Chordata; class Amphibia; order Anura; family Pyxicephalidae; genus Pyxicephalus; species Pyxicephalus adspersus. The sequence continues at coordinate 63,382,216 of NC_092861.1, forward strand.
ATTTAGGATGAAAACTGCATAGGACATTAATGGCAAATTAAATCATATAGAAGATACAGACAAACCTCGCCACATCCCTAACCTAAGACAAAGAATATGTTGAACAACCAATTGATGGGACTTTTAAAGCCATTGCGTAATGTCTATTATTCCATTCACCTTAATGTTAAAAAGCTAAATTAAATATTGGTAAAAAAGTAAGAAAAATAAAATCAATTAATACACATCAATAAAAAATCTCTTGAGCAGGATACCCCTTTAGTGTTCGGGTGTTCCTAGTTTTTTTTTTCTACCCGTTTTGCGGAACTAACGCCGCTTCTTCAGGAAAACAGGAGATCTGCAATCATAAAAAAATTTACATAAACATAGCATCATAAGTTTAAATATCAATGCAACCTTAATAAATGCAATTTATTTACCAACTAATTGACATATAAAATATTTTACATTGAATAATTTTATTTAATGGCAAATGGCTGACCATGCTGAACCCTAAAATTTGTCAGTGAAACATTAATTGGCCATATCCCACACAAGGACAAGAAATGGTATAGTTACACTGATTCATATCACATATCTACATGCAAGGCCTTGTATATTACTGCAACAATGAAGCTGTATACATACACATTTATTATATTGGTGGAATGGCTGGTAGTGACACATTGGATAGATATTTTTAACCAATGAGAGCTGACAGTAACAATCACACAGGGTTAGGAAGCTGAAAAATGAAAATGAAATGAACCCTATGTAAAGCTTTTTTTTGTCCAACTTGGGGGAACAGGTGAAAGGTTAGGCATCCATAGATGACCTGAGTAAGTGTTGTCACGCTAGGGAAGGAAGTGTCACCTTGTATGAATTATGTTCAGGTGAATTACCTGACAGAGGGAAAATGATTATTTGACATTACTGGAACATGAACAATGACATATTTGGTTTAGGTAAATAGGCGAAAAGTAAGATAGAGGATTAAACTCTTCTATATAGGTTATTATTGTTTTTAGGCCAGCCCTGTTTAATATAGGATGAAAAATAAAAGAACAGGCATAGAGGGGCTTTTTGGCATATTTAAGGTACAATACATGTAAGATAGTATTAGTATATACATTAATGGCTGTCTAGCCAAAGTAGTAGTTGTTATTATATCTTTAAGTGATCACACATAATGCAATTGACTCAGAACCAAACGCGTTTCGCCACTTGGCTTCCTCAGGGGGATTTATAGATACTTCTGAAGAGACTTATGGTAATAGATCACTTAGAA
>NC_092861.1:63385894-63461698 GCF_032062135.1 Pyxicephalus adspersus
GCCATGCACTGTGTGGTATTGCAACCTATTTAGTCTCTACATGTAAGAGCACACGAATATATTTCATATCTTATTAATAGTACCAAAACATTATTCTTCTGAAAATACTAGCCGTTTGGCCATCTCTGGCCTCAGTACATGCAATGATTTACTAACCCAAATTAAGCAAATAGGTAGTGAACTTAGATGAGAGTGCTGATCTGCATAGTTTTATCAAGCTAATGATTAAAGTATTTAGGCCTCTGGCTCAATATCAATCAATATACAGAAAACTAGTATTTTCAAAAGCGGACTTTGGTTAGAACAGCCTACATATTTCCTCATTCATTTCCTTTTAACCTCCCTGTTTTCACTTAACCTAGCAATTATGCCACAGACTAGTTACCTAAGCTTTAAGAATTAATGTACAGTATGTAGTCATCCTGGCAGACATGTCTGTTGCCTCAGGACGACTTGCATTATACACGGATACCTTTGCATTAGCTTGCATAACTGCCTGTTAATTAAATTTAGGAGTTCCCCAAGGAGTGAAACATTTTTTTTTTTTTTTAGCAGGTTAGCTCTGAAATATAATAGAAACCTAAACAGTTTACAGCTGTTTCTTTCCCATCAATTTCACACATTATAAAGGTATCACTGAGCATGTAAAATGAGAGATTTAAAACATTAGCGCAGCACACATCTACAAGCCATAATAAGTTAAGCTACCATTTATTTTCGATGCCACACGAACACCACTACAGGCAACCACTCCACTACTAATCAATGCTTTTAGAAACATTTAATCAGTTTTTATTAAAAAGTATAAGCTTTTGTAAGCATCTATATTGGTTTCCACATTAAAGATCTAGTCTCAGATGACTAAAATGTTCCAATTCTTGTTTATGCATCTCACATAACAGACCTTTCTATGAGGAAAAAACAATAAAGATTCTATACCTAATCAAGCGCGGTGCTCACCATATTCATACCATATGTTCACTTTCATTGTTAAAGCATCTTAGGGCTCATTTCTGCCTTAAAATTGCGAATAGGTTGCCCTAAACTTAGGGGTTACAAGTAGCTTCTACTGCAACACTAACCAACAGACATACATAGGTGAATTGACAAAGCATTCTGCCATAGTGGTACTGAAGAACCACTGCTTGGTTGCATCCTTAGATACATATGCTTCTAAAAGAAACATTTAAATTAGCTAATGCTTTAAAAAAAAAAAAAATCCAATTCTAAAAACACTTGGTTACTATATGCATACAAGCTATTTTACAAATATATTGTACAGAAAAGGATTAATATTATTAAACATGATTTATATAGCACCAACATATTATGCAGCACTGTACATTAAATAAGGATTTTCAAAGCACTGTTAGTTTATCTAAAGAAAAAACACAAATTACATTGATTTTGTATTTTTATTTTTCCCAGGTCAGCAAGGTACCAGCTATGCATTTCAATGCAAATTAAAACAATACTACACAAAACTGAAAGTCTTAAGACAAAGTATGTCAGAGGTCAATTTCTTATATGCATCAATAATCACAATGCACATTTATTTTTAATGGTTAATGCTTGGCTTTTCATATGCCTTCAGATATATCCACGTACATCTGGGTATCATCTAGAACGAGTGCAGAATTACAAGCAATATTTATGAGTTATAAGACATCACATAAATCAGACTAATCCATGTTAAAAGAGAAATAACATTGTCCAGATAAGGCCAGTGATATTTTCTACAGGACATATTAAGATTTGTGGAATCAAGCAAACACTACTGCAAGATTTAGTAGTAGTAAAAAGTCACAGTTTATGTTTAATAGACTGGAAATTGAAAGGCATTAAAAATTTAATTATAAATGATCTAAGCAGCTTTGTCCTAAATCAGGCAGTGCATATGACCAAGGAATCCATACTGTGGGAATAAAATACTTTACCATTGCATGGAATGCAGATCTCCTATCAAATCCCCTCCCTCCCCCTTGAGCATTGCCAGTCCAGCACCAGGCAAAGTGCTGATTTCAGCACAGTTGTCCTACAGTTGACTGATTATTTTGGGCATAAGACTAAGAAAGTGACAAGTCTGTGCAATTTTGTGTGCATGCTCTAGTAAAGAGATCAAGTATATGGTTTGTCAAGGCATTAGTAACCAATTCAATGCTTACAAAATACATTCAATTAAAAAAAAATAAAAAAAATAAACTAGAACAGAAACAAACAAAAGGGATTAAAATGTTTGATTATTAAATACTACTATTGATACCATACTGCAGGAAATGCTGGACCAAAATATTCTTTCCCACTGTATACATAAAAATGCCAGTTGCTTTCACAGTAACATTATACACTGGTTTTTCAATACATTGTTAGTCATAAAAATATTTTACTATTTACATATACACTCTATAAAGGTTATTAGTTATATATTTATTAAGGAAGTTACCACTGGATAAAAGCTCATTGGCCCATACTTGTGTGCAGTGTTACTGTTTGGTCATCATACCAATAAAATGCAGTTCAACTGACAAAACACTACACCTATAGAACACATCATACAATTGTCTTGCTTCCACTAGGCTTTGTTTTGGAAGTTGTAAAACCAACCAACTCTGGACAACTAATTTGTCCATTTGCTATCTGGTTACATTTAACAAGCAAGTCATAGTTCATTTTGTCTGTTATCACACTGTCATGCTTATAGTCTGGATGGTTTGATACAAATTCTCTCATCCATCGAGCAACTGTCATCAGTTCACCTAAAAATAAAAAAAAATTAAAAAATTAGAATATGCGGTGTAGAAAAAACAAAAAACAAAACAAAAAACACATAATTACAGAAACACTTGCAACAGCTTTATAAAAATAGTAGTGAAATAGTACCGGGGAAAAACAAAAACAGACACACACAATGTTACTACAGAACCATTTCCTGAACACTGCCACACTAGACTTCCTATGTTAGTAAACCAGATTATACCATAAACTACCGATATGCATACTTATTGTAGTTTAATGACTAATCAATCCCACATGTAAATCAAAACCCTATTTTTCAGTAGGTTTGGCATCATTCTTCACTATACACAGCATACCTAAAGCTATAATCTGGGGAACGGAGGGGGAATTTAGGAGTTGATCATCAAAACATTACAAAAACAATTATAGGTTTTACAAAGATTGCCAGCTTCCTCTTGCACAATATAGCAGTAAATACCCAATTATTTTCTAGCAGAGACTTGTAAATTGATGTTGAAAGAGTTTCATTGGGGTTTTTCACACTAGGTTAGGCAGCTGTAGAATATTGGTTGACCCCACAAATATGGTGAAAAGGCAAACAAATGTATTTAACATTGTTTTACCTAATCCCATGATTTGGGGAGGGGGGGGGTGTATAATTTAGGACCAGTAGTTCTTCATTGCAAAGATAACATGTCTGTTCACACTTCAGAATGTTGGATAGCAGAGGGGTTGACAATGCTAAGTTACCACCTTGATATAACCAATAGATGTTAGCCAGCCATGCTTGTGCCTTCAACTGGCTATTAGAAATAAGAAGGCTTCTTCTCAAAAGGCACCAGACAACACTGCGGGCAGTCCCTTGCTACTCTGACTGCAACAGAAGTGCCATTACTGGAGGGATCTCTAGGTAAGACATTTGCAAGTGATTTCCAAAAGACATTACAAAGCATACAATGGGGTATTAGTGGCTTTAAAACTATCTCTAGTCTAACCTTTTTCATTATTTATTATAGCTAGCTTGTAAATCAATTAAACATTATTGTCTTACCTGAAGCTCTTTTCTTGATAAGTTTAAGGTAGTTTAATATGGTGCAGCGTGTGTCCACATCTACCTCCATGTTTTCTAGGTAAGAATTAAGTATGGGAAGCAAACCTGGAAAAACCCCTTCCTTCAAAAAAGGAAAACAAGAAAACCTGTTCATTTATTTTATTTTCTCACATTCTTATACAAACAATAAGTTCAAATGGTAAGTAAGGTGTTCTCACCTTTCCATTGATTATAGTATCAATGCTCATGAGGGTATATTCTTCGTGTTCAGGTTCTGTACCATTAAGCGCTGTATAACAGCCGTCAACAGCAGCAATACCGGCTGCAAAAATAGAGGAAGGTTGTGAAATTATATCCCAGTTTTTGATTGCTTCACTTCATGATTTGTGTCCAGCCATTTTGTAGCATGTCTACCAATAAAAAAACTGACCAAACATAGGTTTCAAAGCCTCGTGGCTCTAGGCTATTGCTCATCATTCTGGTTTTGAAATGTATGAAACAAAAAACGATCCCAAAATAATGCCCATCCCCTTGACATAAGTGGCTGCAAAACTGGTTGATACAGGCTTGGTTACATCGGAAAAACGACCTCCTCACATATCCAAAAAAATGTAATCATTCATCTAATGGATGGCTGAAAACCTGCCAAACGGGACCTCAATGCAGAATAGATCTACTACTACCAATTTTTTTTATGCTTCTACATTCAGACAATCAAGTTGTTTATTTCACAAGCTTCTAGTCAGTTAACATAAGGTACAAGCCTTAATCTGGTTACTAGGCTTCCTGCTCAGAACAGCAACAGCCTCAAAATTTGATGAGGGAGTGATCTGACAGTCAACATTTGATCTGAGGTCTGAATGAGGAATCTGTAGGGTTATGCACAGAGATCTGGATTGGGAATCAGCGACCCTCTGAATATTCCAGAGAATTTGCCACATCTGGGAAAACCTTTGCCTCAGGGCCAAACATCTAACATTAATAAACAGCTACAAAGTAACCTTTCTAAAACCCTGTGTAAAATAAAGAGACCATATTCAATGAAATTTATATTTTAAGATTCTAAGTACTTGTTATTGACATTTACTGCCCTGCCACCCCTATCCTGTTCTTGCTTTAACCAGCACCACTATAATGGATTTTAAACTAGTTGGATCAGAGTGATCCTGCAAGCACAGATGACTGAATAGAAAGCCAGTATTAACATATTATATGAAGTACCTTTACAAATATCCTTTTTAAAGTAAAACATTCCCTGACGCACAGCATCACGTTTCTGGGCCACTTTCATGTTTTCATCAACCTGCAAAACATTTAATACAAGTACAATAGAAATATAGGTGTAATTTTATTTGGATGATGCAAAACATGGGTCATCATTAACCATACTTTCCTGCTTTGTGAATCAAAAACCTAGAACAAGTATGTAGACTGAAATGTTAGGGTATCAGATATGCACAAAGTTTTCCTAAGAAGTCTGAGAAGCATAAGGATAACAGCTCTGAACACCACACTTAATGATCCCTCTAAAATGCGTTTTTTTAATTAAAATAATGTATAGTTAATAAGTATTGTTTAGGTGTTCATATCATTTAGTACTTCAGTTATCTGTGGTAGGAAATGCTGTGAATGTTCAGCATTTAAACAAAGTCATTGTCTGGAATAATCAAGTGTATTAGTCCTATTCTGTAAAGAGTTTGTGGACATACTCTACACATTAAACCCCCTAGTGATATTCCCGAGTGTGACTCGGGGTGGGATTTACCTGCAGAAATCAATATTCCTGAGTCACACTTGGGGTAGCAGAAAATCGCCACTTACCTACACCCCGATCTATTGCTGGCAGGCTTCTGCATTAACACTTCCGGGTCACGGGGCCAGCGTTGGTACGTTCGAGGGGTGTGGCCTGACGGGAAATTTAAAAGCAGATTACAATGTAATCTGCTTTTAAATGCTTTTTACAGTGAAATACAGCACATAATACATTAAAAATGTACAAGTACATCTAGTAATGTATAAATCATCATTGCTCAGATTTACATTTTGCCCACTATTAGCCCTGACCTTGATCTGACCCGTGTTGAACTTTTGGTGGCTTATTTGATATTTTCTTTAATGTATCATGATTCCTTTCTGCTTTCCTGATTGCTTACTGGAGACTTGACCACATGGCATCCAAAAGGCATCTCGCCGGCACAAGCCCCGTTTTTGAAGAACTTTAAAGCAGCCATAGCGAATTGAAGTTACTTTTGGAATCAAGCGACAGTGAATCAGCAGGAAACTTGTCATCAGACAGCGATAGTGTATTGGGTAAGGATTCTGAACTGGAGGTCACTACTGTTCGCACTTGGCACCCTATTGACCTTGATGCTCCACACAGGAGGGTTTCAAGAGGCAGTAAGTGGGAACCTGTGACCAAGGATGACATTTGGCTGTTTTTGGGCTTGGTGATACTTCGGGGAGTTGTGAGCAAACCCATGCCGAAGTGGTACTGGTCCAAGAACAAAATACTTGCCACTCTATTCTTGCCACAGTCATGTCAGAATACAGATTTTCCCTGATCGCGAAGTACCTGCACTTCGCAAACAATGAAGAATTTGATGGGACTACCCATCCTGCACCAAAACTCAAGAAAATTTGGGAAGTGTCTCAGATGATTCTACAAAATTTCCAGCAAACCTATGTGCCAGAAAGAGATGTCAGCATTGACAAAAGTCCAATGGCTTACAAGAGGAGGCTCAGCTGTGTGCAGTACACTGCATCAAAGAGGGCACGATTTGGCGTGAAAACGTATCATCATCTGGAATACAGTACTGTAAACTGAAAAGGGGACAGTGATGAAGCCACAGGTGGTGATTAATTACAACAACACCATGGGAGGTGTTGACAGAGCTGACCAAGCCATTCTACCCAGCGATGAGAAAACAGCAAATGAAAAAAAAAAAAAAAAAAAACATTTTCACATCTTGTTGAGTGATGTCTATGGAATGCCTACATTATTTACAAAAATAAAAAGAATGACAGGTCTGTAAGTCATTCTAACTTCATTTGGAAGGTCTCCACCAAACACCATCAGTGGCTATGAATAGACCTGGACGTTGTACTGTTGCCGTTGTCAACCCAGAACGCCTGACCGGTCGTCACTTCACTGAATATATCCCACCAACCCAGAAAAAGGCGGCACCTACAAGGATGTGCATGGTTTGCTGCTCAAAGACCGATGACAGAGGAAGGAAGAAACGCAAGGAAATCAGGTTCTACTGTCCTGACTGTGATGTTGGACTTTGTGCAGCACCCTGCTTCAAAATCTACCACACTGGGGATGTCTACTAGAAATGTAATTATTTTTTTTTTCTAAAATCTACATTTAATTTATATTTTTATTTATTAATAATATTGCACCCTTCTTTGTACAGATTTCAGTTACAATTTTTTGATAAATGACATTATTGTGGTCTATTATTTCATTATTTTTTATAATTATTTTGTTATATTGTATGATTATATTATAATAAATTAATATAATTATCATAACCAGGAGTGATTTCTAAGAATTACAGGCCCACAATAGTAAACAACAAAATTCCATGCAAAAAAATTGTTCCACTTTTTGCACAGAAATTCTGACATAAGACCGCTAGGGGGGTTAAAAGCCAGCCTCAGTCACCATATGACGCCAGAGAAAATACTGAAAGAAACCTCTATATGGGCACAGCTAAACTGTATGACAAAAGTTCAACAATATTCTTGGCTAAAGTGTAAAAATCAGACCTATGAAGTGTTTGTACCTTTGACAATGGAATAAGAAAGTCCAACTTGTAAGAAAGAATAACTCTGGTCAGCAACACCACAAAGACTACATAGGCAGAGTTTTCAAAGTCTGTTAGCTGGACCTAAAAATAAGCAAAATTTTTACATTAGATGTATAAACACAAACTTGCTTGAAAGTGATCTATAAAGTAGCAAAAAGAACAAAAAACAAAACAATACAGGGAGTATACAAACCTCCATTGGACGAAACTCTACTCTCCACCCTATATCAGAGTTCGGTGGAGGAGGCTTAAACCGCATTGTCTGCCAGTTGGTTGATTGGATATTCTGTGAATAAAATAAATGCAAAGCATCCATCAGTTGGGAAAGACGGATTTACATAATACAGCATGCTACTTGCTTTTCTTGGGTTATGTAATCATAAACCTGCCAAATACAGAGTGCCTGGCTTCCATCCAGATTACAGAAAGTTAATCCATTCTTTTCATAGCTTTAGGTGTTAGGAGGGGGGGAATAAAAGATGAATTATGATCACCATTAAACAAACAACACTGTCTGAAGTGGATTTTCAGTTTCTATGGATCTGGATTATACACCTAGGTTGCTAATACCACCATCACATTAACAATATGCATTGCATTGGCAACAATTCATGTACTGGGAGTCAGCAATATTAGAAATTCATTTTGTCTGAAGTCGCCACTGAATTAAAGGATGGAGAGCAGTGATAGTGCTGATATCACATATCTGAAGATCATTGACCAGAAAGATAGCACAATGTGCTCTGTGTACACAGCTTGATTGGAGGATGGGAAGAGACCTTATGCATTTCACTTACTTTAGAAAGCTGAGGGAGAAATTATACTCTAAGGTTATACTTTTAGGACAAATATTATTTTATGTAAAGATAACCTTTATCTACTCCAAACCAAGTTATAAATAAATAATAAATTAGTCATTAGTAATAATATTTTTTAGAACAAAATGTAAAAACGCCCACTACTGCTGTAAAAAAAAACTTGTGTTCCAAATTACACTCCAGGCTGTCTGTCAAAAGACCGTACTTACAATGGTCAAAGCAAGGGAGATCTGCAATCCGGTCATTTTACCAACTGCCACATACATACCTACTATACTATTCTCAGAATGTTCTTGAAAGCACAAAAAAAATAGCAATATATATTGCTATATTGAAAGTAAATGAAACAATATCAGCCAAGAACAAACCTCAAAATGGTCTGATTCATTTGCATCATCCAAATGTATCTTCTCTTCAAACAATGTCAAAGGATCTCTGATGAAGAGATGAGCAATATGTTGGGCCAAGGGATGGTCAATTCCTAAAGCAGAATAAAATAAGGCCATTGAAGAAATGCAGATTTGTTGATACAGAGCACAAAAATAAAAGAAAACAAAAAAAGAAAATAAATAAAAACCACACACACACACAAATGGAATAGTAGACACCTATGTTCTGCAGTTGCCAGGGCTTTATAGCAAAGACTTGATTAGCAGAAACCAGACAGGTAAAGCACACCTTACATTTAGGAATGCCCCCAACACACTTCTCCTTGTATGTGGTTTAACTTAAAGTTGGCATATTAAAGCCAAGGAAGCTAAAAGTCAAACTACAGTCTGACATATGGTCCATCAATAAAAATATCAACAACACATCATCATGGATATAAACAATTGCACAATTCAGTCCATGAATGTATTGCATTCAAAGGCAACAAAAGTTAATAAAACAGTCAGCATCTGGAGTTCCCACAAACTAGATGCAAGGTGCAATGGAAGCTTATGCGCTATAAAACGATTACAGCAGGCTAGCAGGATAGGACCTCAGTATGAGGATATGTAATAGAGAAAACGAAAAACAAGGAGGACAGTGACAACGTATTTATGCTATGTCAAGGCTCTGAGTGGGTGTATAATAGGTGCAAAGTCATTACTTTACACTTTCTCACAGGTAAAAAATTGTTTTCCCTATACTAGCATAGCAAAGGTCTAATCACACACGGAGCATATGACCTGTATGGACTCTCACACATGACCTTTTCCTCATTCATACAAAAGGAACAAAGTACTTGATATAATACCACTTTAGTGAATGTGCCAAAATAAATAAAAGTGTGACAGTGCCAATATCTCTACAAGGTTAGAAGGACACATACCATTAGCAGATAAGACATTGAGCTGGCATTTATTATAGAAACAACCATCCAACGCAAAAAAAGCATGAAAACCTACCTTCTCTTGTTAGATGGCTATAGATTTCCTTATCTATAGTCAAATCAATGTCATTGTACTTTTCACCACAGGTAGACAGATAACTGTCTATAGAGTCGTATCGAGATTTATCAATTCTGTACTTGTTATTCTTCAGAGGCTACAAGGAACAAAAAGAACATCATTTATACTGCCAAGTTGCAAAGAAAAGCATACATGCATAATTGGCATTTATGGTATACCTCCAGGCCTCTTTCTTCTTTTGTTCGATCATCTACAGAGGCAGAAATAACACCCCATCGACAGTCAATGTCGGACACATACCCTCTGTAAAAAGGAGCTGCTGCACTCAGGGCCATCTAAGAGGAAGCAAAATTGATTTTTAATCTTCTATGTAAAAAAGTTTCTTAATTCAACGTCTTTGGTCAATGCACTCAATAATTTGGAGTTAAGTAAAACAATTCTGTACACAGTTCTTGTCCCACTTACCTTTCTGACCTGGAAAAAAGAAAAATACTCCCCTAGCCGTTTTCTTCGTATCTCCAATGACATAAAACTGACTTCCTCACTCATAACGCCATCACACGCATGGCTACAAGACTTTTCTGGAGCTGTCCCAAATCTCTGGAATAGTCCTATTCGGCTTGCTCCTACTTTCTGCTCTTTTAAAAGAGCACTAAAACTCCATTTTGTCAAACTTGCCTACCCATCTTCTTTTGTCTTTGAAACGTCATTACTTCCCTCCACTACATTTCTTCCCTCCTATTGTGTGTTACTTCCCCCACCTTCTAGATTGTAAGCTCTTTAGAGCAGGGTCCTCTCCTCCTGTGTCACTGTCTGTATTCGTCTGTCATTTGCAACCGCTATTTTATGTACAGCATTGTGTAATATGTTGGCGCTATAAATCCTGTTTTTTTTTTTTTTTAAGTTTAATAATATATTGTGGTCCCCAGCAGTGAAGTTGACATTGCCCACTAATAAGAGATCACAGTATAGTTGTCCTTTGACTTTAGAGGGTTGTCAGACATACAAGCATCATTGAATATTTGGGTGATTCTTCGGGCAAATCCCTATATAAAATTTTATGCACAGGAGTGCATGACCCTGCCAGAACCTGCTTACTAAGGGAGAGTAAGCAGGAATCTAGAGATGTTGCTTAGCTAGTCAGAGCAGACAGGAGCCAGACTTGGCAGCTGACATATCTCTGTGTTCTTGCCATCCCAGTAAAAAAACTGGACATTTCTATTCAAGATATTCTGACAGGTTATAGATAAATACATCAATCTTACCACAATTGGGCATATAGTGGCCAGCTGGTCATACAGGTATCTTGCTTCAGCAATGCTACAAGCCTGAAAAGTGACCTAATGGATGGAGAAATATAAAAGTATAATCATCAATTAGGCAGGAAAACTGGGGTGCGAGCATGTTTTACTGATTGTGTGTAAATGCTGTATTACACACCTGGAGGCAACAGTTGCCCATCCCAAACCCCATGGCATCCATGTAGATGTGATCAGGCAGTGCTGCTTTTGCATCATCACCAATAGCATTTGGGAATTTTTCAATAAATGGAGAAGGAGTATTCTTATCTTTAAAAACTACACAGAACAAAAATATATGAAGAGTTGTCAGTTGTCATCATTACATAGGCAGTCCCTTTATAAATAATCAGATGCACTCACTTGGAACATTAATAGCCACTTTTTCTCCACGCCTGTGCCGAATATTCCTTGTCAAGGTACTATGAGGGGAAAAAAAAAATTACTCTTTTTGTGGCATGACATAACTGGTCTCCAAAGAGTAATTTACACCTGACTCCTATTTCTGAAAGCATTTAACCCTTCTGAAGCCCTTGGATTAGGTTTTTGAGAGATTTAGGCAACGCTCTAAAATACCTCAATGTGACAGACAATCCATCTTGTTCTAATTTACAATTTAAAAAGTGTGTATTCAGAGGCTGTGCAGCTTACAATTAAAGAAATTATCGTCTAAACATTTTAGATTGCTTTGGATGCAAACAAACGCACCTAAATCGAGGATGTTTGTTGATGGCTTCATCTGGAAAGAAAAGTGACCTAGATGCTCCCTTCTCCACTGGGGTGGGTGAAAACTCTGGAAATGTAAATCCAGGACATCCCAATCTACAAAACACCAATATCCTAGATGTTAGTAACACATCATAAGCACAGTAAAATGGTTTAAAAAAAAAAAAGGCTCTCATGGAGTTAAAACATAGCAGATGTCAATATGGATACCTTGGAAAAGAAGTGACAGTGATTATTGACTGGTTGTTTGGTAAAAGTGATGAGGCTTCTTGACGACGTTTCCGCATATTGTCTTCCACGGTGTTAAATTCTGCCATTATACCTCCATAGGGCTGTCCTGGTGTACCTTCAATCATGTAACTGCCATATTCCGGTCTCCAGAGCGTTGGGTGACTATTAGGATATGGGTATAGCAAAGTTACTAAAGAACTGCATTTCACACTACATATCAAAATGAAAACAATAAACATAGTTTAGACTGCAGCAGATAATCATTTTCTGGCTGCTATATAGGTCTAATGGTTTTATTGTCCTTTGATTCACCAACATAGAATATTAAGCTAATGAAGTCAAAACTCATGATAAGCTTTTTTGCCAGTCAAAAGTACAATTAGATTAGCATGTTAGACAAAGAACTAAGAATTCTTGCTTTATGTCACCAAAGTAAGAAGCACTAATATTTAGAGATTGTGCTAGCTGTCCATTATGGCTCATCACATTATGGCTACAGGGGACATTTCATTAAAACTCAATAGCATTCTAGTTTCTTCAGTTATATAATTTGCCTTGCATAAAACATGGTGCCACCGATCAGATACATATACCATGTGTTACATGGCCACATTGTTTAATTTGGCACTTGTAGTAATAGTACACAAACACTCCACATAAACCATGTATTTTGCTTGGCACTCAGGCTCTTTCACCTGAAATGCCTCTAAAGTCAAGAATGTGCAAGACTTATTAATTGCTTGGATACATTGTTGGCCTTTGTAAAATTACAGAGTAGGACTACACTTTTATAAATAAATTGTTGTAGGGATAAGAGTAAAATAGAAGCTACCAAATACATATATGCTTATGAGCCTTTATGATGGAAAACAATTAGCATAGTTTTTCATAAAGAACATTAAATTAGGTTTATTTGATGCCATGCTAAGTCACTATGTAGAACAACACATTTTTGTCACTAGTATATTCAGTATAAAGCTGTCCTCTGATCTGAGAGGGCAGTGAATTGTGCAAATATATTGTTAGCAGTGCACACAGGCCCACTTTGTCTAAAAATCATTGCAAATACATTTTTACAGAGGTTGGTAGGGTTAACATCAATAGGATAAGGACTAATAATGGGAAACAGACCAACAAGGGTTCAAATAAAAAAGGGAAACAACACACTATGTATTACATGGAAGTAAATACACACACACTATCAGTGTTACCTACTAAACCCACTAGCAAACCATCAACCAGCCCTGACAATATAGAGAAGGTAAATACACACCAAGAGTACTTAAAACTGTATATGAAAGCATGTCTAAAACATGGATTCAATCAATATTATCCATAACTTTAAAATAAAAACTATTCTCTGGTAAATATGAAATTCTGTACATGAATATTTTGGTTTTATTTGTAACCAGCAGATGGATCATTCTTACAGATAAAGAGGATTGCCAGCAAACCTCAAACAAGGTAAAAGTTACTTTATTTTTCAATTCTAAAAAAAAACAAAAAAAACATTTTTTTTTTACTTGTTATGCAGCTAGGCATAATTTTAATAATGTTTTTTGTACTGAAAAAGCTGCTTGTGTTGGCAACACACTGGAGAGCCAGACTGCTGCACTAACAAAATAGCCCACACACTACCCATACAATATTCCAATCCCAAAATGTATACAATAATTTTTCATACAGCCATTTCTCTTCCCACTTTATCATAAATTAAACATTTTAACAGGAGTTGGAAGCAAAGCAGACAAAGAAGTAACATCTCCAAGTTTCAGCTACTGAGCCCCATAAACAACTTTTCTTATAGCCTGGAAATTATGTAAAATGAGAGTAGGGTTTGATCTGCTTCATATATATATATTTCATATTTACTTGACAACTTAAAATTACAGATGTGTGGTATATCAACTGGGCATCATTTCAGGCATCAGATAAACATTCTCAAACAAGAGATAGAGCACGAAGATCACGTACTTTGGGTTTATTTTTTCACCTCTGTCTTGAAGAGTTTCAAGCATGTCTTCACCTTTAAGTACCAAACGAACCTTTTGATTTTCATGATCAAAGTTGACCAACATGTACTCCACCTGAAGGAAAAATCAAGCTGGTCAAGTTTTAAGAAAAAAATAAGTCCAGTGAAATATACTCATTCACGTGTGTCCATAATATATCTCCTACAAAGCAAACAAAACGTGTACAGGACATTAAACTTCCTTACGGAGTCCAAGCTTATACTCTTACCATCTCTTAGTAAAATATTAGGTCATTGCCTTTTTCCCACATGCATGTTACAAGAGAATAACATTTCTGCATATGCCATATTAAACCAGGAAAAGCAGAAGAGGCTTCACATTCACAAACGTGAATGCATTGCTTCATTCTTGAGCAACCCAACATGAAATTTGTGCACTACCTCAAAACTGCATAAACCAGCCTTCAAATGAAACTTTTATACAGGTAGTTCAATGTATTTGGAAAAGTTTACAAATTTTTAATAAAACTTGACATACTGCTGTACATATATATATATATATATATATATATATATATATATATATATATACACATACACACATACACAACACTCAGTTTAGACAAATCAACCCAAGACTTGAAAAACTCCAGAAGCCAGGAAACAGAATATGCCCAAATTCTACCAACAAAGGGCACCGCATTGCTGTTTAGTTTAGCCAATTTTAAAATCGGCACCATATATTTTTTTCATATAAAGGTACAAAAAATATCCGATCGTACATGCTGGTGGAGTTTTACTTTGACTCAACATGTAACAGTGCTCTGTACTATGAACATCTAAAGATGAAGTGAGGACCTGTAGATGGATTTACTTTGCCTGCATCATTTTTAATTTCATTTATACTAACTCCTTTGCTCCCCAACAGCCTATATTCCTCCATGTTGCAGTCTTGGCGGGTACAGGCCTTGTTTTGGTTTTACTTGGAAGAGGCTTTACTCCTTCCTTAATTTTAGAACACAATATGATTTACTTCATTAATCCTTTTATTTTTACCTAAAGTTCAAATTGGAAACTTTTCCTCCCCCACTTATCCCATTAAAAGGATTTTTAGAGGGGGCCCTTCTACTAAGGGCTTGATATTTCCAGATGATTGGCATGCTATTAGCTTGTTTATGTTTAGTCACATTTCGTGTGTGTAGTATTGTACTTCTGATAATAGTTTGAGTTTTTCTTATTGCTTCCCCTTATTATTATTTACTATTTAAACTTCCTGGTGCTTTTGAATTCTGTATAATGCACAGATTTCTTAATAAAAACTACCAAAACCACCCCTATAACTTACTGCAGACTAAACAAGATTATCAGATTCTTAGGCTATTTTTTGTATAAAGGTAAAATAAACTCCACTTCATGTAATGGACAGAAGGAAATAAATGGTGCTGATGTTTGTGTTTCAAACTAGGAAAGCAGGTTAGAGCAACTGCACTGCTCCTGAAAGATATACAGTAGTAAAAGTACATATGGGCACTACAGGAGAGATCACCAATAGGAAAAGAAGACTGAAATAAAAAGTATAAAAATACCACCAATTCATGTTAATATGTGACCCTTTAACAACCCATTAAACGAAGGTCATATTTATTAAGAGTTTAGCAAGGCAATAAGAAGAAAACTCATCGGGCTTGGAATAGTAATGCTATCTTCTGGCTCCCAAGTGAACCCACATTTTACAGTAAACATTGGCTACTGTGGGAATCCCAGATTAACTTTAAAACAACATTCCAGAACACTTGACAAACTATGCAAACAAGCTAGTCCAGCGATGTGAGAAATGCTGCCTACAAGATATTTTAACTGTGCACTGGCACACTGTACCATCTGGAATGTAAGCATTTCTATTCAATGTGATTGGTAAAAATACTATTCTAAGTTATGATTTGCCGAGCATTTAATATACACACACACACACACACACACACACAACCTCGGGACCTGAGTGATGGTTTTTAGAAAATACTTACCTCTACACACAGACCAGTCTTCACCTCGCAGCACTGTGGACATCTGGCACAGTTCCAGGGGGCAGGGACGTCTCAGCGTGTATTTAGTTTAGCAAAAAAGTGTTTCTGCAGAACAGCTACTAGATTGTAAGCTCTTCGGGGCAGGGTCCTCTCCTCCTGTATCACTGTCTGTATTAGTCTGTCATTTGCAATGCCTATTTAATGTACAGCACTGCGTAATATGTTGGCGCTATATAAATCCTGTTTATTAATAATAATAATAACAACAGCGCCAAAACATTAGGGGCCAAACAGTGTACTGCAGTCCCTGTATTGAATATGCGATCTGAAATTCATGCCGGGGAACTGAAGTAAACAGATTATAGATGGTTGGATTTTCGATTGTCAACGTGTGTTATATATATATATATATATATATATTAATATATATATATATATATATATTATACACACACAGTGGAGCTCCACAATGCAACAATGTGTTTACGGGCAGATTGTATTGGAATATTCACGCCTCCCCCTTTTTCTCCTATTCTAAAACATGGTTTTAAAAGAAGAAAAAATGTTCTACACTGTTTTAGGAAATGTTACCTTTTATGTATGTTGGCCACAAATAAACAACTGCATACAAAAAAGGGCCACGGTGGTCCTGCATCAAACACTGCAAATTGTGTATCTGCCTGCTGGAACTGACTGACATGCTAGAGACTATTCATACCAATTGCACACTTCTGTATCACACAATGTATCCCAGCACAACACCTATGCACAGCTTTTCAATATTCTCTATTCTGCTGGGTGAAAATGAGGTCCATTCATGGGACTGCAAATGACCTATTGAACAAAAACCTAGAATCTATTACAAACTTACTGCTAAAGACAGCAAGGATAACCTAACATTTAGTCTGTAGCCACTATACCACCATTGAACAATAAGTCTGAAACAACTTCCTATCCAGTGCTCAACCCAACCTCAACAATTTTTTTTAAGCCGGGTGGGAAGAAATTGTAGGAGGGTGGCAGCCCCTGTATTGTGACCAAACTCTTTAGTAACCACCCAAAAACAGGTGGATGGGTGCTGAAAAGTGCCGGGTGGTGCGCCCAGGTAAAAGTGCCTGGGGAGAACCCTGCTATATAAACTGAATAATTCATAAAACATGGCGATTTTATGAATGTTGACAAGCCAGCTTTTTTTATTTTTAGTGGGTGGCCCCCCTAGCTGCAGTCTGTCTCATATTTACCCATTCAGGGCTGCCATCTTGGTCTCACACATAACATAGTTCTTTGGGGGAGGGTCCCCTCCTCCTCCTCTGTCACATTGTGTCATTTTCAACCCCTATTTCATGTACAGCGCTGTGTAGTATGTTGGTGCTATATACATCCTGTTTATTAATAATAATAATATTAATAATAATAATAATAATTATGCCCATCCTGTGAAAAGAAGGACTTTGGTGCATTTTTATAAAAATGCAAATGAGCTTATTATGAGGGGAGTAGTTCAGATAATATAACAAACCTGTACTTGATCTGAAATCAATGAGAGAATAAAAGCCAAGACAGTTAGGCAAGTTAAATTTCCAAAAGGATAAGTCACTAATTGCAGCCTTTGTTTTCTACCTACAGGTTAACTTTAAGCTAACCATTGTAAGTTCGGAGTAGTAAGTTATAAACATCTAAAGGAGTTGTTTGTGTATAAAAGAACCACTATGTTTATTTGCTTGGGGTTAGAAAAGTTCCCCTTAGGCTGAATGCAAGCGAGTCTATGAAAGCCTGAATTAGTGAGATAAGGTAATACCATCCAGATCAACTAAACACTTATGTTTATCTTACAAAATAATGTTATTTAAGGAATTAGGAGGTTATGGGCATCACTGTTACTCATCCCATTAAGCTTCTCCATCCCACCACCAAATTATACTAATTGGAAGCATCAATGACTTTGAACTAAACCAACTCATTAAACGGGCACCTCCAACAGATTTTTGGTTCTCCACATCACAAAAGTATATATGTTGGAGTATATGTAGAATGTCCTAACCTCCATCTGGCAGTCAGATAAGGTATGACAGATAAATGAACCAGCAGGTCCAGTGCACTGAACTGACCAGATCGCCATGTAATCATACAAACCGTTTCTTCAAGACTTTGTGTTGGTAAAACCTTCACACGCAGGGTCACTGCAGTTGACAGATATGGAAATGTAAGCATTTTCATGGTATGAACACATGTTAACTGGTCAAAGAAACTTACAATACTCAATACATATGATAAAAGGGACTTTACTGCATGGAAAACAATTACATGTGTGCCAAATGAAACCCAATGTGAGGTCTTTTATATTTTTATAGTTTCAAGAGGTCCTAAATAATATGTCATAGGACCTATTGTATCTACAAGGCCAGGCGGACAGGGGAACACATCACACTCATTGCCACATTTTTCTGATGGAACTGTGTACACAAAAGCACTAAGGCATAGTGTTTAATTCTCAGTTTTGGCTGATCATCACAATAGACGCTTTGCTTGGGTTGAACTATACAACACAGACCTGTGGCAGTGAAGTGGACAGTTTTGCAGAGGGGACTTTTTTCAGTTTTGTGCCAATACCGAGGTCAACTTAAAGGGTGCCTGTGCCCTACAGAAGAGAGACCCCGCTTGGGGGGGCACCAGCCAGAGCCGCGGACCATGTCTCTCCTGTATGGATTGCAAGCTCAGGACGGTGGGCGGGTTGTGGCTCAGACCTGCGATGGGAGAGTGAGCGGGTTCTGGCATCATAACGTCACTACGAGGAAAGTTTCTTATAATTTGAGGAACACTTGGTTCCCCGCGCAGTCTGGAGCCTGTTAATTTAGTGGTCTGTGATGTCCAAATGGTTGGGGACCACTGCCCTAAAGTCACTAAATCAAAAAGGCAAAATACCTTCCCTGTATTTTTTCAGTGACAAAGCACTGAAGCCACAGAAATAGCATGGCAACCAGCATTATCAGAGGAGAAGGTAGCTTACATAGAATATGGATATTTCTGACAAAATGGGCCAGCCAGTCCGCCATTCCGGACAAATAATCCTAGGGACAGGCTTAGCCATACGTACAAGAACTCACATGCTAATAATTAGATATATTTTGCCTGCAGAAACTGCCAAGTACTGGTTTGCTAACTAAAAGGCTGTAAAATATGAGCATTAACAAACTGAAAGTATCCCAAACTAATCTGAATGCTAAGTAGAGAAGAATCTATTTGTCTGTGTATACAGAGATATAAATGTAGAGTCGGAGTGTCTCCGGTCCTTTCTGTACCACTCTACTTCATTGCTATTAGCCCCTCACTGATGGGTTGCTTTACTGACCAACAGGAGAGCCCTGGTGCAGAAAGGAGAGGCAGACACAAATAAAACCTCCTTACAGTTCTGGGTGTTGTTGAAAGTATAGTTTGGCATTTGGGCAAAGCAGAAGGTGCTAAAGCTGCAGAGCAAGTCTAGGTTTTAGTAAACCAGCTTTTGTTTTTTTGGTATAGACTGAAAATTTTGGATCAAATTTAAGACAGATAATCAGATGGGTTGGGAAACTCATTTAAAGTATAAAACAACATTTCTCCATCTCCTTATCAATGTTTGCCAAAATTTCTATATATTACAAAAGAAAGTGGGCATTTCTTATTTTACCCAATTTTCTTTTAAGACTCATTTAAAGCTCGCAGACTATAGATGAAGCTGCCACCTGGCCAGTATTTAAATAGCTTTGCTAATTAAAATGCAACTTGTTGCCAAAATTGTTACCACATTAAATAATAAAACACAAGCACCGGTAGCAAACTTAGGTATGAAACGTATCAATTCAGCAAATGCCTTTTTTTTTTTTACTGGAAAAAGTATTGACACTAAAAGTAATTGAATTATTGCAGCCAATAACCATAAAAATAGACAGAAGCCCCTTCTAACATGGGCAATTCAGAGCCATTTTTGTAATAACTCTTCTTCACTGCCTGACCGATGTCCAACTGTCAAACTCTGAATGTACCCATTCAAATCTACTTCTGGGTGACCCGAGATCCCCGGAGCCCAGATCTACCCAGAACCATGGATGCCAACATTTCCCTGTTCAATTTCAGAGGCCATCTACGGACATTATTCTGCTTGGGGACTGCCCCTAAATCTGGTAGTCACCCAAATACTGCCTTTCAAAAGGCCTAAGCAGAGGTAGGTAGACATATCACTACGGAGACGGCTGCTAAATGATTGCATGGCACAAACTTCACACAGAACAAATAGGAGTAGCTGGAAAAATCACCAGCACATCCTTGTCACTAGCTTTTGTTTCAGAATACAGAACTATTGTACTGAACGTATGTAATGTATCTGTTACCTGACGAAGGATATAAGAGGTTCAAACATTGTGTCCTTCTGTGGACAAAAGAAGCTCTAAACCAGCTCTTCTCAACCAGGGTTCCATGGGCTATGGCTGCCCGCCCTCCTATTTCATTATTCCCATGTAGTTCTGGGGGCCAACAGAACTTTCATGACTCTAGTGATGTTTTTAAGTTCTTTTAGGTTTTCCTGCCACCACTGTAGGGGTGGCTATTCTTTTCAATTGCCACCAGTTTAGGAGGTGTCACGGTGCCCCAATAAATTGGTTTTGGCAGATGTGCTCTGAGACTTAAAATTTTTTATTAACCTCCCTGGTCTGAATAACAAGTATTTTACAATGTCAAAAAGTGGTTCATTTAAAAATACTTATTTTATATTTCCTGCTTGGTAATACTTCCCATGCCCAGCCAGCATCTGTGTCCCCAAAGCTCACAGCCCAGGGACACAGATGCCTGGTGGGCAACACTTGAAGACGCCGCAGGCCTGTGGGGACCAGGTAAGCTTTAAAACTCCCTTACAATTCCACCCTGAGTGTGGCTCAGGATTACGGCTTTTGGTACTGAAAATTAAACCCGAGCCACACACGGGAATTCCGCCAGGGAGGTTAAAGAGCTCCTCAGGTGCAAAAGCTGCTCTAAAAACCCCCAACAAGTGCAAGCATTGATATTTACACCTAAAAGCACTCCAAATGTACTCTACCAATACACTGCAGCCATAGGGGGCGGCCTAAACCAGAACAAAACAACCAAAAAAAAAAAAAAACAACTGTGACCAGGCAGTTAATTTATGGTGGAAGGACAGGCAATAAAATACCTTTACCTGTTTTTATTTACACTCACCTGTCCCCACCGGATGTGCTGATCTCGGGTGAGAATATGATATGTGTACAGTAGTCGGACGACGTCATTCTTGGCTTCATTGGGAACCACAATTGGGTTTAACCACTACCAAGAGAGGAGAGCACAGTGGGGCGCCCTCGCTCCATAGAACAGAATGTGTTCATCCGTCACTGGAAATGACCATGAAAGATTTACGTTTGTACACAGCTTTAGTCATGGGCACCGCCATCTAAACCCAGCTCTCTTTACTGGACATGGTGGGACAATCTGACTGCATGTGTGCGGGAATCTATCCAATCAGCATGCACAGCTCTGTGCTCTTGGTGAGCAGGCAGGAAAGTGATAACCCTTCTGATAGAAGAATCCCCCCTGCACACGGTGTGTATGTAACTATAGATCTTGTTGGTGAACTCTAGATGACATAATTACAACAGCGCCAGTCATCTGCTAATGTAAATACTGCTGTTAGACAAGGCACCATGCATGGCATAGCTTTGGGTTGATGGAACCAGGTAGATACCATGTGAACATTCCCAGTCCTTCCCTTAATACCATGAAGATGATTCTCAGGGTGAACATGGCAATGACTTGGGGAGGAGGAAGATACAGAGACACACGAGTCCCTGGTCTACATGTGTACAAAGTTACAGGGGGGGAGGGTCATTAGGCGCCCTACAGGCAGCCATGGCAACACTGTAGAGGATTCCCTCCCGGGAGTCACGTGAGGACCGGCGCCCCCCGCCGGTGGAGCCCCCTGCTGGAAGTGCTGCCCTTCATACTACCGGCCTGACAGCACAACTCACACAGGCGCGCGCTTCTCTCACCTCATCGCCCCATTTGAGCACGTCCTTCTGCCGTTCCTTCACCTTGTGGTAGATGTTCAGGAACTGGATGATGCCGTGTTGCCGGACGTGATCCGCATACTTCTTGGTCTCTTCCCAGCTAAGCGGAGAGCCGGCGGACAGCAAACCCATGGCTGTAGCGGCTCCGGTGTGATGGCGCTGTGTGTGTGTAAGTGAAGTATAAAGTGCTCGGCACGGCAATAAGCACGGACTGGCTAAGTAAGCCGCACGCCTATCGCTTAGAAGCTCTCACGCCGGTTGTCAGTCTTCTCCTCCCCCCACGAGTGTTATGAGGCGGCGAGCTGCTCACGTGACTCGAGCTGTCATACTTGTCGTCCCCTCCCGTAGAGCTCCGAAAGCAGGAGGGCATGCGCGCGCCGATGTGTCCCTTTGTTATGTGGGCGGGGCTTCGGCTTCCTCCTCACCATGACTTGGCACTTTTACTGGAGTTACCATGGTGCCACAGGCTGGTGAGGTGTGTGGGTGGCATGGGCTGTGCCAGTCAGTGCAGTAATTCTATATGGTGCCAATTCACCAGACACTTATCATGCTGCCTGTAAGATGGATACAAGGATCATTATGTGTATTTCCTCCAATTACCATCAATGCCAATAATATAGGAAACTTGTGGAAATAGAAAGTAGTCCCCTTGTGGTTATACCCATGGCACCAAGCTGCATTCTTACTGGCAAAGCTGGTCAAATGTCAGCCAGGTGGTAATGAAGTCTATACCCCGCATGGATGGTTTTATCGAGTCCTCCAACCTATGGGCTCTCTACCATCTTCAATCTGACAAAACCAACCAAACACCATGCTAGAGAGAAGATCAGAACATCGGAGATGTAATGACCACTACCGGGCCTGCCGGAGAGGAATAGGAGCTTCCATCTGTAGGACCAAGTTATAACCCCTCCTAACTCTGAAGATCAATAAAGTTTATCACCAGGCCAAAACTTTCTTTTTTTTAGGATAGTGTCGGAAAGGTATAGAGGGGCTGTCAGGTTTTATTGCTGTTCTTGTCCTCTTAGGGGAGGTTCATCCACTTTGAATTTGACATTCATTACCGGTAGAACAATCACAGGTGGAGAATACTCCTATTTCATGTGTTTCAATGGAATTACAGGGAGTCCCCAGGTTACATACAAGATAGGGACTGTAGGTTTGTTCTTAAGTTGAATTTGTATGTAAGTCGGAACAGGTACATTATTTTAATAAATGCAATTAGGACAGATGTTTGCCTCAACATATTATTAGGCAGTGTGGTGTCAGTTACTGTATCAAATCCTCACTGTGCCTTAATCACAAACAAAGCAAAAATAAAAAGATAATTGCCTAGACATTCATTAATTTCTGGAGCAAGCTGTGCTTTGATGTGCAAAAAGAAACAACTGCAGACTTTGTCTTGGCCATTAAAGACTTACAAGAGCTTGTCAGTATGTCGGATGTCCTTAACTCTGGGTCTACCTGTATTTCACCCTCCACCAACAAATGTTTAGGTGAAACATTCACTGCTTTATAAATAGACTCCTAAGTGTTTGTATAGCCATGCTCTTTGTGTTTCTAATATAGAGAATAAGCTGATCCACTTGCAGCAGTGTTTGCAGAAGATCAGCCCTGTTTGCTTTAGACAATTAATCCCAGGATTTGGGGATCTTTGCTCATTTTGTTGACTTGTGTGTATTGGTTTAGATTAATTCTAAATAAAGGAGTATCTATAGCTTTTATTGAGATCATTAGCAATAAAACTTGGTTAAACACCTACTCAGCAGACACTTTATTAGGTACACATCGCTAATATTGGGTTGGAACCCATTTTGCCATCATTTTCCTCTGGGATTTTGGTTCATATGGACATGGTACCATCACACAGTTGCAAAGTTTTTAGCTTCACATCCTTTGTGGAAATCTCACAATTTACCACATCCCAAAGGTGCTTTCTTATGTTGGATCTGGTGAGTGTGGAGGCCATATGAGTACAGTGAAATCATTGTCCTGTTCAAGAACCCAGTTTGAGTTTTGTGACATGGAGCAATATGCTGCTGGAAGTAGCCATCAGAAGATGGGTCCACTGCAGGCATAGAGGGATAGACGTGGTCAGCAACAATACTAAGTTAAGCTGTGACATTTTTTATGATGCTCATTTATTTCTAAGTGGCCCAATCATTACACCACTACCAGAAGCCTGAACCATTGATATAGCAGGTTAATGCAGGATGACCTTTTAATCTGAATGTTGAAGAAGAAATCAAGACCTACAAAAGCAGACAATGGACCTGATTTATTAAAGCTCTCTGAGACTGGAGAAGATAGACTATCACAGGAGAACCTGGGTGATCCAGCAAACCTGGAATGGATCTGGTCCAGGATTGGAAACATTTTACAGCTAATAGCAAGTGCTTTTTAAAAATCCATTACATGTTTGCTGGATCACTCAGGTTCACCTATGTCGGTTTATCTCTAGTCTTGGGGAGCTTTAATAAATTGGGTCCATTTTTTTCCATTCTTATGTTGTCTAGTTTTGGTGAATCTGTGGGAATTGTAGCCTTAGGTGCCTGTGCCTAACTAATATGAATGGCACCTTGTATTGTCTTCTGCTCCTGTAACCCATCTGCTTCAATGTTCAATTTGTTGTGCATTGTCAGATGCTCTTTCTTACACATTGGTCGTAACGAGTGGTTATTTGTGTTGCTGTTGCCTTTCTATCAGCTTGAACCAGCCTAGCTATTGTTATCTGACCTCTGGCTTCAATGAGTATTTTTGCCCAGTGAACTTCTGCTCATTGGATATTTCCCCCTTTTTGAACCATTCTCTGTAAAACTCTAAAGATGGTTAGGCAGTTTCCGAAATATTCCAACCATCCCTCCTGACAAACCATGCCATATCCAATCCATAGACAATTTAAGTTTTCATACTTCTACTACAAGTAATCCTCGGGTTAAGTCACTGAAATCAGAAAAAAGCTTCCTGTGCTGTGCAGCAGTCCCTCAGCTTTGGGTGAAGTCTTCACTCTAGGAATAGTTACTAGTTCAGTAGCTGATACAAATCATTGTGACTTTACTTTCATAGACCTAACACATGATTCCACCTAACACTGATTCAGACTTTTGAATTTCAGTAACTTGTGGTAAACAATGTTTTCCAAAACTTATGATAATGCAAGACCTAGAACATATGGGCTGATTTTCACTTCCAGTCCCATATCTGAAAATATGATCTGAACTGAAGTAAATCTTAAGGGAATTCAAAAACCGACCAAATGTAAGCTACCAATTTCTTGGTTCTTAATTATTTGTGGACAGTTCACTACTTCATACAAGCAAACATTAGTTCCACTTTAACCCGTCCCTTTCAGGTAAGATCCAATCCCTGTATGTATGTGCATCAACATGCAGCTAGCTCTCCCTGAAAATGTATTCCTGCATACAGAAGAGAGGAACTGCAGTTCAAACATTGGTTGTGATATATTAAAGCTCTCCAGGACTGGTGAAGATAAACTATTATGGGAGAACCTGTGTGATCCAGCAATCTGGAATGCATGTGGTCCAGGATTGTAAACATTTGCCATCTAACAGCAAATGATTTTTAAGAAATCCGATTCAGGTTGGATGGATCACTCAGGTTCTTTAATAGTCTATCTTCCCCAGTCTTGAAGAGCTTTAATAAATCAGACCCGAGGAGTACACAGAGTAGGTATTTGCATGGAAACTGAAGAAATGTAACCAATCTTTATGTCTTTTGAGCATGAGAAAGCAATAAGTGTTTGCATAGACCTGTTCATCCTGTTACCTATTAATAAATAACTGAATGTAATTTTTTTAACACTCCTTGTGGAAGTGTAGGTATCACTGCCACTCCACTAATAATAACTATGTACACTTACATATTCATTGATATATTTAGCACTGATGTAACTAGAAAATGAAACATCACAACATACAGCATACAGGCATTTTGTATCAGCCTCTCCTCCCCCTGACTCATTCATGGCTTAATTTTTGCTGTGTCATTTTCTCTTGGCAGTTTTCTATACACATTTCCTTTCTGATCTCTGTGAATATTATCTATCCTGCTTTTATTTTAACACATTTCACCAAATGACTAGAATGATATTATTGTTATTTATTTATACAGCACTATCATCTTCCATAAAGCCATATAGACAATCGTAGTAAATAACTACCGTATTTTTTGCCATATAAGACGCACTTTTTCTTCCCCAAAACTGGGGGGGAAAAGTTAGTGCGTCCTATACGACAAATGTGTTAAAAAAAATAATCAAAATATTATACTCACCCGATACCCGATCCTGCGTGTGTCTCTGGCTGCAGCGTCTCTCTTCTCTCTTCTGCCAGCATCGTGTTTTCTCCTGTCTGTAAAGCAAAGCGAAAGAAGCCGGCACAGCGCCACCTGCTGTTCCCTGTCCTAACTGCCGTACAATAGAAAAAAAGCACAGAGTGATCAGAAGGGGAGTTTGAATGACAGAGTGATCAGAAAGGGAATTTGAAAGGTACAGAGTGATCAGAAAGGGAATTTGAATGGCACATGAGTGATCAGAAGGGGAATACCGGTATGAATGGCACTCGAGTGATCAGAAGGGGAATAATCTTTCAGAATCTTTTTTTCTAGATTTTCCTCCTTTAAAATTGGGTGCGTCTTATATTCCGGAGCGTCTTATACGGCGAAAAATACGGTAAACAGTTCATTCCCTATAGGAATGTCCAGAAATACATAATGTAAAAGCTAATTGTGAAAAACTCAATTATTTAGTTACATGCTTTGGTTGAACCATTACAGCAAAGACAAAACATTGATGGAAACACTAAGGATAAAGAATATGGCATTTTGTCTCATTGTTAAGAAAAATGCATTTTAATCTTGCTTCAAGATTTAATGGCTTCTGCCATGCTGGATGTGGTAAAGAACATAGTTCCAAAATTTTTTTATTGAAAGTATTTTTATGCCTTGACCTTAATTAATAGTATTGCTAGAATAGGTATTTGTTGAAAGGAAGGATAGGAAAAGTAGGGATTTTTTGTCAAAGAGATGTTTTATATTTAAATAGTATTAGTTACAGAATTCACACATATACATCTTTCAATATACTAGACACAATTTACTATAGTGCAATATTCTAGAGTTCACCTAGTATGTATAATAGGCATGTTAGACAAGACGCACAGAAAAAAATCTTTTTCTGGGGATAAATAGTATAGGTGAAAAAAGCCATTAGTAGCAGTATGAAAAGAAAAGGTAAACTGACTCAGATCGTGAAGTGTTTCGGCTAGTAAATTAGGCTGATGGTGCAAAGATTGCCTGATTCTTTCCTGAGAACAGTGACCACATCTAAATATTCTTTTGATTTGTTGTTTAGGTGAAGTTAGGCACGCTGTTATAAGCAGGTAGCAGCCATTGTCCTGTCCCTGCCGGCATCAATACCCAGCAATGCTCTGTGCACTTCAGATTGTGAGTACCTCTAAGGGAAACATCCTCATCCTCCTTCCACCACTGGTTTCTTTTTAGTAAGCCTACTCATGAAATACTCTTTCCTGAAACAACTCAAATCCCTTTACTACTATCTCAATAACTTATGGAAATTGGCCAAAATTTCGTACACCCATAAAATAGATTTGATTATCCACCTTTTCAACCCACTCCTTTCCTTTATTATTATTATTATTATTATTATTATTATTAATAATAATAATAATAATAATAATAAAAAAAAGTATTTATATATTGTCAACATATTACACAGTGCTGTACATTTTTTCATACTTAGAATTATCCCTCCCAGGTATCTAATACCAAGCTATCAGTGTCCCCGATAATCCCCAACCCTTACTTCAACATGTCCATATTCATAACCATTTTTCTGGATCTTTAAGTAAGTGATCTAAGTATCATTAGACACCTAATTTCATTACCTTTCAATTTCATGTAACCTTTGTCCGTAACACCTATTTATCTGATACCAGTCTACTCTCCGATCTTACCCACACATTTACCTTTATTCTCAATTAACCTAGATATGCACCCAACTACATCCACACAATAGGATATTGATGTTTGATATTTATATACTTTGCAATGTACATTACTGTAACTAATGCACCTTTATTCATACTACGTCTGTTAACACTTTGTATATTAATTTAATTATTATATTATTATTATATATATATGTGATGTTTATCTACACACCCATACTCTATTTTGATGTTATTAATGTAAACACTTTATCGTAAACAGCAACCTAAATCTGTCTCCACCTCCCCTGAGGAAACCCCTTTGGCAAAACACGTCGGGATCCAAGACAATTTATAACTTTTCTTTTCATACTTCTACTACAGGTAGTCCTTGGGTTAAGAGCATCTGACATACGGACACCTCCTAGAAAGAAAGGGGCTTCCCTGCTCTGCAAAACAGAGGCCTGAAGGGAGTGGTTTGCGTCACTTGCAGAAGAAATCTTTTGCTAAACACAGCTGAGGATGTGGGTGATCTTAATGACTGAGCTCTTCTGCAACATCTTGTAACTCTTCAATGACCAAGACAAACTCTGCAGCTGTTTCTTTTTGCATATCAAAGCACAGCTTGCTCCAGAAGTTAATGAATGTCTGGGCTCCATAAAAATTTTTTTTGCTTTGTGATTAACTCACAGTAAGGTTTTTATACAGTAACTGACACCATGCTGCCTAATAATATGTTGAGACAAACATCTGTTCTAACTGCATTTATTAAAATAATGTACCTGTTCCGACTTACATACAAATTCATTTTAAGAACAAACCTACAGTCCCAATCTCATATGTAACCCGTATAAAATAGATTTTTTCACCTTGACATTTTCTTCCCAGAAATAGAATTATCTGTGGGTCTTTTATCTCTATTATAAATACTAGGAGAACCCTGTCTAGTATATTTAAAGATCTATTTTGTATAATCTATAACTACCGTGTTTCCCCGAAAATAAGACCTACCCCGAAAGTAAGACCTAGCACTATTTTGTAAACCTGCCCTAATATAAGACCTACCCCGAAAATAAGACCTACCCCGAAAGTAAGACCTAGCACTATTTTGTAAACCTGCCCTAATATAAGACCTACCCCGAAAATAAGACCTAGGAGAAAAAGAAAATAAAAGCATACATACCGGTAAATTAAAAAAGTACTCACCAAGACAGCTCCAGATATCTGATCCTGCGTGTGTGTCCTTTATGCTGGCTGCAGCGTGTGTGTCTTTGATGCTGGCTGCAGGGCGTGTCTATTCCTGAGCCAAACTGAAAGTAAAAAGCCTGCACTGAACAAGGAAGCAAGCTGCTGATCCCTGCCCTAACGGAGATCCCTGCACTTAATTACGGGTAAGTGATCAGAAGGGGACAATCATTTCATAGTGATCAGAAGGGGACAATCATTTCATAATGATCAGAAGGGGACAATCATTTCATAGAGTGATCAGAAGGGGACAGTCAATGGCATAGAGTGATCAGAAGGGGATAATCAATGGCATAGAGTGATCAGAAGGGGACAATCAATGGAACATGAGTGATCATGAGTGACTTTCAACAATAAATGTGTACTGTAGTCTTCTTCATGGAAAAATAAGACATCCCCTGAAAAAAAGACCTAGTGTGTTTTTGGGAGCTAGAAAAAATATAAGACAGTGTCTTATTTTCGGGGAAACGCGGTAACACTATTTAAATATAGATATAATAAAGATCAATTTTCCTATTATTTTTTTCAACAAATAGCTTTATCAATTGAAAAGGATTGGCAAAAAAACAAAGCCTTAGTGGTTCCCTCCTTTATTTGGGGAAAAAAACACTACATTAAAGCATACCTAAACTACATAAAGGGTAGACAACTCTTTTATGTAAGGTAAATTTTATTTTTTTTTTGTTTTTTTGTAACTTTCAGTTGCCTAGTCGGTCGAGAATAAATGGGAGCGCAAAGCCTCCCGTGATACCTATGTCAGGCATGCCGGGAGGCTCTTGGGCACTCCTTGGGCAAGGAACCTTTTTGCGCAAAGAAAAAAATGGTGATCCCAAGCAGGCGCAGTGAGATTGGCAAATTTTTTTTTCATCCTACGTCACCCGATCTCGCGTCTGGATCAGGTGACGTAGGATAAAGAACCCGGAGATGACGGTGCCTGGAGCCTCGGCCCCGGGACGGATGCCGAGAAGACGCGGGACCCGATGCCGGACATCCCCAGAGTGATCAGACTGCCCTGCGGGATGGAAGGTAAGTGTGTTTTTGTTGTTTTTTTTATTTTTGAGTATAGTTCCTTTGTGGTGCAGTGTTGCTAGAATGTTTTCACAAATATTTGCACATCATATAAATGTCTCCTTTAGCATATGCTGATTTTAAAATACATAAGCTTTATATTTCATTGCAACATCAGTTGGTATCACAGAGTTTCTTCCAGGCATACAGAATAATTTTGTTTTTTTTGAATCTGAAAATCTCCTAAGGGAATATTTAATAAAATCAAGGTCAATTCAGTAATTAAATGGGCTTAATAAATGTGGAATATTAATAGTAATATTTTAAGTGTGTCCATTACTGAATTACTGAAACCATTAAACAATAAATGAATCATTTCCAACATACTAAATGTGTTCCCTAGAGGCAGAATCACTATTTAATAGAACTGCAGGATATTTATACTGCTCAAGAAAACATTAGGGGAACACTGAAATTAGAATCACTTCTTGATGACTGAGATATTCAAGTTTAAAATCTTAATTGATATATATTTTCTATTTAATTGAGAATTAAATCAATGGAAACCAAAATCATTAATGGAGGGCTGGATTAAAGAAAAACACACTGAAATTATTTAAAAACACTAAAATTACAAAATAATCAAACTTGCATGAATTTCATCATAAAAACTCATATTGTGGCTTAGTATTGCATATGACCACATGTGCTTGTATGCACTCCTGGCAACATCTGAACATCCTTCTGATGGGATGACAAATGGTGCTCTGGGGAATCTCCTACAAAACTTGAATCAGGGCTTCAATAACCTACTGTGGCGCTCCTTGGTGGAGTCAGATACTTGGAACCATAATGTTCTAGAGAGTAGCTATTGAATTCAGGTCTGGGGAACATGGGGGCAAGTCAATGGCTTCAATTCCTTTGTCATCCAGGAACTGCCTACTAATCTGGCTAAATGAGCCTGGGCATTGTCCTGCACAAGTACTTGCTGCTGCAGCATAAAGTCTGTCAAGGCTCTAAGGATATATCTCAGTACTATAAGGCAGTCAGGGTAGTTCTTCTATTCCTCCTTATACAAGGCTTTAGTCAAATAACAACCCTGCTTCTGTTGTTACCCTTCTATGGTAACTCTCCTTGTGTAAAGGTCCACCTCCTGGTATCTCCTCCATGCTCTTGAACCTTATTGCAATGGCATGTATTGATGTACCATTCTAATGGATCTAGACCAACTGGACTGGGTTGCAGGTTACTGTACAGCATCAGTAATGATAAGGACATTTTCAAATTGCAAGACTAATTAAAATTTTTTAAGAATAAGGATAGAGAAGTAGTTATTTGTACCAAAACAGGTGAAGTTGATTCACAATCACTTATGCTTCCTAACTATGCTTTCTAGATTGTATCCTAGAGGTTTAATCGACTTGGTGTTACACTATATCGATTGAGTATTCCCTTAAATTTTTTGAGGAGTTTATATGTAGTACATATTCTACTTCCTTGCTCCACCTGTGCCCCAAAGGAGACATGATAGTTTTAGCCAAACTCCAGAAGAGTTAGCCTCAAGCTGCTTCTTAAGTGATTAAGTTAACAATTCTGAAGCTATATGCAAATAAATTCCACACCCTGGTACAAAAATAAAGTTAACTATTTCAGTGTTAGTCCTATTTACATACATAAAAAAGGGCTCATTCTGTAGAGTGATTGGCGGAGAGAAAGGCAGAATCTAATAAATTTGCTATGTTTAATACAATGTGGATCAGGTTAAAAAAAAGTGTTGTGGTACATACATTTCTAGTTTGCTGACCATGTGAAAATGGCAATAAGTACATCTGCAATTACTTTCCCAATCTGTATTCTTATTTCACTTCAGTGACTTTGAAATTAGGTCAAAAGCCAAAATAGCTGCAGACCAACTACCATTTTAAAATGGGGATCTATAGTGGCATTTTATGTTTTTCTTGCATGACAATTTCACATTAAAACCTAACTTCAATCAACCCTGCACTACGTTTACCCTATACCATAGTCTCTTCTAGCTTTTGACTCTTTAGCTAGTTTGCTACCAGGTGATGTGTTACATTACCTGATGGCTATCTGTTAGGGGTCACTACAGGCCACAAGGGCTACAGTGGCGGCATGATGATGTTACTAAAAATAAATTAGGAGATTAATTAATAAAATTAAGATTTTTTGGGTTCGCACAAAAAGCTATGGTGAATATTAGGTTGTCAATAAAATAAACTTAGTGAGTTGTAAGAGTTGGGAGGATTGTTCTGGAGAGCAGGGGGCCTTGGAATTTGCCAGAAGATTTGAAAATTTGCCAAAAACTTTGGTAGTGGTTTTAAATGTTAATATTGCCATGCACATATAAGCAGTGGGAATGAGTGATGTGCAAGTTGAGGCAGTTTTGAGTGAAATCCAGTGTGGCAACATTATGAGGCTAGATTTTTTTATTCTGTAGCACAATAGTCCTGCTATGGAAATACTATATTTCATTTTCTAATCCTGACTTCTGTTCTGGTTGATGGGATTCCCTTTTAATTGTATTTAATTTATGATTGTTAAAACTGAAAAAAAATTTACAAATATTTTTGTAGAGAAGATCTCTTCTGCCAAAACAAATAATTTACCAGTCTGCATGCAATGTGTGCATTATGATGGAAAGCACAGTACTCTTGTTCCTGGCATCTGTAAGATGAGGACCAAGTTACACCACCAGTGGCTTGTCAGTGAAAAAGAAAAAAGAAAGAAAAAAGCCACTTGGCAAAAGATTGAAGTGGTGGACCTTCTGTTTATTTCTTTTTTTACCAATTATTTAGGAGATCAAAGTAAGTTTCCTTTTGTCAAAGCCTCATAACTGTGTAAACTATAATAATGCACTAGCAAGTCAATCCAATGGGGTTACAAAACCAAAATACAAAGCACACACATTCATCTGACAATGTTGTCCTAAACATCTATCTATTGGGCAATGCAGGATGAAACTGTACACATCTGCCCAACAAAGTCTACTTAGTAGACAATACCTCTTAACACATTTTCTTGGTTGTAATAACACTTGGAAATTCATTCTCATAGCAGGCATTGTGACAGGAGAAACTGAATTGTTTGGCAGGTAACACAACATAATAATACATCACTGGCTGGAAGAATGATTGGAAACACATGTTCTGAAAGAGTGTATGAGGATACAAATCTGCATTTCAGGAAATGCATCAAGGTAGATTAGAAATGCATGCAAAGCACAGTACGACTGAACAGATATATTTTTAGTGCAGTGCTTACTTAAGTATTTATTGTATAATACTGGTTTATACCATAACCTGGTATAACTGGTACCTGGTAAACCAGTTAGGGCATGCATATGTCAGTGAATATGGTAGGTCAGGTTCCAGCCATAGGTCAGACCAGGCGAGAGGGTAGTTACGTCTCAGGCAGGCAAGTGTATGCTGAAGTTCCAGGCAAAAACTTACTAACATAGGTGGGAAATAGTAAAAGAAACAGGCCTTGACGCACATCAGGCATGCCCACCCATGCCCACCTCTACAGAACCAAACAAAGATTTTCTCATAGTAGTTTTGGAGGCTTCTTTAGTTTGCATCAAATTCATCAAGTCTCATCCAGGTGAGCTTCAATGGGATACTTTGGGAACATGCTGTATAACACATCAGCTTTAGGATTCCTAGAACCTGGCCAGTAGGATAAATAGCATTCAGATTGAGAAAAATGGCCATGTAATGGTCTAAATCATCAAAGAAATTTGATATCCAGGATTCTTGTCAATAAAAATGGTGTGGGTCCCCCATCCAAAAGGTGCCACCACTCTTCCAGAACCAACTTCATGGCCAACAATTCTCAGTAACGAATGTCATTGTTCTTCTAAGCGGGAATCCGCATTTGAGAGAAGAGACAGAGATGGGATGGTAGAAATACCTTGGTTTTAGAGTACTATATAGTGGATAAAATTGCATCTACAGCAGTTTACCAAGCATCAGCCCCAGGAATTACGAGTAGGGACAAATCCGAGTGACACTGGAGCTGGTAGATATTGTCAGAGGTGTTACAATGGTGGAAAAGCCCTCCATAGCCTTGCTATAGAAGTTGAGCAATCCCAAGAACTGCTGTATTTTTCTGGGGATAGGCCAGTTCTACATGACAGACACTTTTTCAGCCTCAGAAGATAATAAAGCAAAGAAACTGAGTTGTGTCTGTTTCAAACTTGCATTTCTCTTGTTTGGAGTATATTCTTGGAATTTGCAGAGGCCCAAGAATTTTTCACTCATACCTAGTAATTTTCCAGGAAAAAGGAAAGTATTATGTAGTCTTTCAGGTACTTTCAGGTACTGTACCATCTAGTTACAGAATTTCTGGCGCTGGGAGCCATCTCTGGTAGCCTGCACAGTAGCTGGTATGTCTTAATTAATATGGGAGTCTGAAGTAATTTCACCTGTATTTGATAGTATTATGTCCTGCCTGTAAAGATGACCAAAGAATGTAAACCTGGTTAAAAATGTTAGCGCCAGCCACAAGAGAGGGGAGTGTAATGATGTAAAAGATGTGTACTCTTTGGACTTGATTTATTAAAGCTATCCAAGACTGGAGAAGATCGACTTTTATGGGAGAACCCCTTGTGATCTTGCAAACAAGTTTAATATATCGGGTCCTTTATGTACAACTACACACAACTATTCTATAATCTGTAGGACCCCTGGGGTTTCAGATTCCTGACTTCGTTTAATCTTTCTCTGGCTATCATAACATGTGTTTTATATAACTTTCTGCATGTTGCCACTAATTCCTGTCCATAGTTTGGCTGATATTCCTACAAATCTTTGGGTATTTGATGCAATACAGTCCTGTTCTGCTGTTATCCATGTTGTTTGCCACACCTAGTTGCCCTGGTATGTTTTCCCTTTTGTATGGGTAAAAACCTTTTTTAAAAAGTTGCCATTAAAG
Source organism: Pyxicephalus adspersus (assembly GCF_032062135.1). Lineage (NCBI taxonomy): Eukaryota > Metazoa > Chordata > Amphibia > Anura > Pyxicephalidae > Pyxicephalus > Pyxicephalus adspersus. The sequence goes on from NC_092861.1 coordinate 63,421,179, forward strand.
GAATATAAAATAGCATAGGGTAGGGTTACAAGCCATCATGTTTTAATGCCTGTGTCCTACTGGGGAGATTCCCCTTCACTTATTTTCCTATAAACAATAGGTGCAAAAAACAAGGACATCTCCCTGAAGGGAACTGAATTCCTGTCTTTAGGAGAAAGTTAGTTCATTCTGTTAGTAACAGGTGTGTGAGGACTTTACTTCATGCATTGGTGATAACACAAAACCTTTCTAACGCCTCATTTTATTTGGGTGACAGTTGTAACCAAGATAATTAGAGAGGGTGAATCTCCCCAGCATGTACACAGCTAGAATAAAAATGTTACTTGAACATATGTAAACATTTTATTAGTATTGTAAAAGATCTGTATCCATTTGTTTTAAAACTTACTAAGTTATTTTAGTTGCAGGTCGTTATATGAAAAGGATTATGTCACATGAGAAGCATTTTTGGAACAATAAATCTACACCCTAAAAGATCTTACAGCACCCTACTGGCACTGGGATAAAAGAGAAAGCTGAAAGGAATGAATGCCTTGGAACATAGAAACTCAAGTTCAGTATCCAGGGCTGGAAGTCAGCAGCATATCACATTCTCAATTGGCTTAACAAAGTGAAACAGTCTTTATTACCATGGACAGGGCAAACTAAACACTGGAAATCCTTTGCATCTTCAAAGTTATTATTTCACAAATTCCCAGCAGATGCCCCAGAGGCCCAGCAATGAATCAACAGTATAGCCTTAACCATCGCTTAAAAAAACAAAAATATTTATAAAGCACAGAACTGTACATAAGGACTGTGGGAGTGAGGGCGAGTAAAGGGTACGTAATGTCAAAGTGTACATATTTCTAATATTATTAGCTATGCTGTCCTACTTCTCCTGTCTTCCAGGGATCCAGTTAAGCAGTCCATATGTAGAAATGCTTAGCACAATCCATAATTGACAGGGGCTAATGAAGAAAGAGCAAGTAAAAAAGCCACATCAAAATCAAATTTACCTTACAAAAAAAAATTTAAAAATTTGTGACAATCAACATTATTATCTTTTATGCCAACATTATTTTAGCTCCAGTCCTATTGGTTCTGATCATGGGACACATATTCAGTTGTCTTTCTAGCTCTCAGACCCCCAGTTCAAATCTCCAGCTTTTCATTGTTTGTTATTTATGATTGAGAACAGCATTATTTCACTGGACTGCCAACAGACAAAGGCTCTAAAGAAGATGTGACCCAAAAGGAGCAGAGGGCAGAATCTGCTATCTTTACAAACTTCAATGCAGGTCGCCATTGTGTGCTCCAGTTATAGAAGGCAGCTCAGCTGCTGTGTTTTACCTGTAAAGGTGTGTTCAGTGTCCAGTCGTTCTTCACACCTATACAATGGGCCTGATTTATTAAAGTTCTCCAAGGCTAGAGAGGATGAACTTTCATCAGTGAAGCTGGGGGATCCAGCAAAACTGGAATGGGTCTGGTCCAGTGTTGAAAACATTTGTTAACAAATAGAAAATTACTTTAAGGAAATCATTCCAGGTTTGCTGGATCACCCAGCTTCACTGATGAAAGTGTATCCTCTCAAACCTTGGAGAGCTTTATTAAATCAGGCCCAATGTGAGAATTTATTGTAGTTTATGTTAAGCCCAGCCTGTACTGTAACATTTAACTCTAAGTGCCCAAAACAGAAGTACTGGTCCAGTAGTGTCCAAACAACTTTTCCCTGCTCGCAATATATATACATATTTGTCATAATTGCCAGTTGTTTGCTCTCATATTGTAATGATTATCAGTTTTACTGCCAATGTATTGTCAAGACTGCCCATTTATTATTTGCATAGTGTTGTAATTACCTGTTTTTGACCATGTGTTTTTGACCATTGCCTTTTTGTACCTAATTTAGTGTCAGAAAATTCTTGTGTGCATATTGATAAGCTCTTTTTCTTTATAAAACCATATCACAATAATTTATTCCCATGGAAGCCTGTCAGTATCAGTGCCACCCTTAGCCCCATATTTTCCCAGAATGTACAGTGTGCTCCACTAATAAACTCTGCATATGGCTGTTGCATCTGTAAGATGGGTTTATTGTTATTACTATTGACTTCATCCCCACCACAATCTTAAGCTTACAAACTTTCAAAAATTCTCAGCTATGCATATTACGCAGTATGGTAGAATAAACATAAGTACAAACTGTGGCACAGGAGAAGAGGACCCTGCCCAATCCAGTTTACAACTCCAAAGATCGGGTAGCATATACAATAGGTAGGGAAAAAAGAACAAAGGCTAATTAGTGATGGGTTTGATGATACATTGGAATAAATAATAATAAAGTATCAAGATCTGGGTTGCCACCAGACATAAATAATACAGAATCCAAAGAACAGATCAGGGTAACAGACAGAACAATACCAGGAACAGCTGACAAGGATACTGAAGAAGAACAAAACTCAGTGTAGTGCATAAGGTAATGCAAACGTCTTTTTAATGTGTTTGCTAATATGTGTTTAAAATGAAAAAATTCTTTACAATGTAGATGCTACTTTAAAAAGGAGTGATGATATCAGGCACCTAAGCTGGAATTTTATACTCTGAAACGTATCCTGGTATGTTGTATTGCATAGCATATTCAAAATACTTGACTTTCCCTCGCAGCACTAGTCATCTAAGGCCATCTAAGGCCATGTAAGTATATTAGTCATAGCAAGCTATGAATTAGTTTTGGTGTATGTTTACACAGTGTGTGGAAAAGGAGTGGCTATTTCTGGGAGGTAACATGCAATGCTAAGATAGTAGATTTGCCTGGACTGAAATAATAAGTTATGCAACAAAGGTCAAATCGTGTACAACATCAAAGGGAAAAATAATTGTAATATATAGTTGTAAATAGAAAACATGTCTTCTAGTTGGTTAGATAATGTATCATTAACTTGCTTGAAAAATATTCAAAAGCATTCAAGTAAAACAATTATATGTAATAGTTTGTTGTGAGTCCTGAGCTATGCAAGGCATTTTCAACAGTAACAAAGATTACCAAATATATGCTATTTAACAATATAAAATTCTAAAATAAAATACTAAATGTCAGTGACTCAGAAAGTTCTGAAATCAGTAGCCAGTCAAGCAGTCTTGTCAAAAAGTCAGCAGCAACAGCCTCTATATTTTGTATTTTACATTTTTTTTATAGTGACTGCTAGTCACACATTAAATAATAAAAAATGGCCATTTTACAAAAGTATGTGTCAGGAAGTTTGAAGACTTTTTCCAGTCTCTTATTTTCCTTAATACTGTTGCCCTACTTTGCCTTGCATCCTTCAGACCCTGATACAATGTTTATTGTAGCTTACTTCCCCTCTTCCAGAAACAGATGATGAATGAAGCTGAAGCTCATTCTATGCATGTTAGCAATATGGAATGTAATGTATGGCCAAGCATAAATATTAGCCTATTTTAATGCAGAAGGGACATCGCCTGTCTTGGTATAAAAGGACCTGCCTGGTCACATTTTTTTTTAGCCAGATATTTAAATATTGTTTACTGTGTGATACAACCCCTTCTCCACACTACCCCGTAATAACCTTTATTCAGCATGATAAAAAAAAGATGTGTTCTGTTTAATATGTGATAAATGTTATAAAGGTTAAGAAACAAAAAGAGGCATCAGTATAACAGCTAAGATAAAAGTACATCTAAGTACTTTGTGCAAGTTTATACCTGTCCTGTGTAACAATTATTTGAAGATCCCTTGTAAAATATGATTGCTCAATCCTGTGTATATGGGTATGTCAGTTTTATATTGGAGAAAGGCGAGCTTATTAAAATCTAATGGATGATGACTTACCTTATTTAACCTGTGATCCAATTCACAGTATTAAATTCTAACACCAATAAGAAAAACTTGAGGTAAACAAAAAAGAAAAAAAATGAAAATATGTGCGTATTTAGGATGTTATATAGTTCAGAAAAAAGTTTTTATTTATTATAGGCAATCTTACTTGACACATATTAATTTACACACATTGTAAACACCAGACAGCCAAATAGATGACAAATGTAACTCCTGATAAAGCAATTCATCCTGATAAAGCAGCTTTTCATATCACTTCTCCACCTGCAGCCTGTTCAGTGGACGGTGAATCAGCATTATTACCTCTGTCCTTTATGTAGGGAGCTAAACCACCAAGCTTTAATGCTAACCCAGGAAACAGTCATGGTAAACTTTGATGTAAAAGTGTAATCACCTTCACTTTCAGAAGTGATTGTATCACAAGAATGACAAATTGATAAGTCATTTTCAAGTATAACACTAAACACAGCTGCTGGGGTAGGTTATGTGTGCTTCAGGAACATGGACTGCACAGGTAAACTTGGTTCTTGCATAAGTTTATTGAAGGCCACCACTGCAGATTGCAGATTGCTTTAAAAAAGAAAGAAAGGATGGCTCAGTAACTTTGTGCACTGTACTGTAGTGTCCAACGATGTTCTTTGAAATCCAGGACATTGTACAAAGGCACAGCACATACTCACATATTACTATAACCCTGTCCTTAATTTGTCAATTATTTATTTTATTTTATTCATTTTTGTCTGCATTTCTTTGGGTTTGTTGTTAGGACATGTCTTATTTTGTTTCTCAAACCCTTTGAGGTGTTCCTCCTATTGTTTTTTAAATGTTGGCAACTATGCTTTAAACACAACACCCACATAATATTATTTTTCTGTTATAATTGCTTCTGCACAAATAGAGGAGACTAAAATATTGAAAAAAATTAGCAAAACTAGCCCTATAAATTAATTAGATAAAAATTATCCTCTGGATCAACTGTGAGTTTAGGGTTTAGGGAAGACTCTATTTATTTATTTTTGACACAGGGAATCAGACATTCCCTCATGGAAGAGGATTCCCACAACGAAATGTTTGATGGAATGTCAGATTCCCTGCTTTATAAATAGAGCCCAATGTAGTATTTATTTACACTAATCTTAATAACCAAGTCATTTTTTCAACCTACAGTATATGACTACCCTTATTTTAGTGTCTGATTTCAAAGCAGAGTGTGCATAATCTTTGGAATAATCACAAACAAAGGTAATATTCTTGTTTTCATTTGCAAGTTATGGAAAAAAATCAAGCACAACAGCTTATACATAAATCATATCTATTGCATGAATCTCTGAATCCCATCTGAATGCTGTTTATAAATGCTTGTCAGGCAGTTTTTGGGCATCAATGTGTACACATCATAGCTGGTATTTTGACAGTTTGAAATTGCAGGAAAATGTAGCCAAAGAGCACCAGGAGGAAGAAGGACAGGATGTTCTGCACAATCCTTGTACACTTTGATGAAGTAATGTAATAGTAAGTAATAAAGGGATAGACCTGTAATATTAAAGGATGCAAGACTAAAAAGCTTAATATGCTCCATACCCTTCATTGGGAAAGTCAGTGCTCTAGAGCACAGCATATTAACAACAATGTAATAGTCTTGTATGTAGTTGAACAAAAAAGTCTTAAAAGAACATTAGCACACATAACATAGCTGAACTACCCTGGCATGAACACATTTAAGCATATTAGCATTCTTGCTAATAACAGAATTTTTTTAAAAAAATCTTAGAATTTACAACCCCACCAAAATTTTAAGTCTAAAGTTTAAGTCTATATTTGCAATATACGGTTTTCCAGGAGAAGAGATTTTCCTATAGAACCTTCTGTCCAATAATACAGTTTCATCCGATTGTATCCCAATTGAAAGGCAACCACTTAACTTTAGTTGGAACCAACGATTAGTTGTTAGATTTCCTTTTACGCTGTAACTAAAGTAAAAATGTAAAAAAAATGAAAGCTGCTTGGTACTTTATTGTAGAAGGAACAGGCATAGTCCCTTCTATAATACAATGAACGTACCTGCCTGACTGCAATGTTTTTTTTAAATACTCTCATTTTTTATTATCGCAAATGCCACAATCTTCATCTGGTTATCCTGGGTTTGGGTTTTTGTCAACCTTGAACCTTGTCAACCAGAGCATGTAGCCATGAGGGAGACCAGGACCAGAAACATCACCTGTCCCTTCTGTAATAAAAAAAAATCCTGCGGGAAATTTTTGTTTTCAAATGTTTAGTTCCACTTTAAAAAGTTCTCTAGCATAGTTTGCAATTCATTTATGTTTGCATTCTCATAATACACCAAGTTCATGTGTAAACAGTATACCTGTACAGCTGCTGAAAAGAAAAGCACTGGGAAGTGCTCATCCTGAAAATAACATAGATTGTTTCATTTAAAATACCTGACAGGCCTGATAAAACATTAATAAACTGCAGAAAAGCAACTGTGACGCTACAGCCATGGGACTAAGGACACCATATCTTACATATCTAATAAATTTAGTAAAGGGATATTTGTATTGATCACAAGAAAAAGCAGCTGATAACTTAATGCTGACACAACAGATAAAATCAAAGCTGGTTTATTAAGAAAATGTATTTACTAGTAAATTGTGGATTACAGAGAAATACAAGCAAACCACAGAATAACAGCAACATGGCGATTAACAACTAGAGACCTTACAGAAGACACACAAACAAGATAAGGCAATGTACAGTAATTGACAAAATGCTGGGTTGACTTGCTTAGTAGGGTCAGGGATACCCAAAAAAAGAATTAAAGTGTATGTGTTCGATAGACTTAAATGTCAAGGTTAAAAAAATAAAGAAGTGGCCCCACTGGATTGTCATTTCTACTTCAATTTACCCCATAGTTTATAGGAAAGTTAGGGTTGATCTGTTTACTTTCTTCTTACTTCCATTAGAGTAAAGTCTACCTGGTGTTACTGGGTAGAACCTGAGAGGTGATGTTCTACTGAACAGAGTGTAACACAGCTGATCACCAGACTTAACATATAATTTAATATTTGACTGACCAATCTGATTAGTTTTTCAATCAGTTGGAAGCCCCAAAACACTCCACTTTGGATTCCCTAAAGACCAAAAAAACTTGTGGATCAGCCCTAAAGGGTTTGTAGTATTTTTGACAAATGTGGGTTGCAATCTTTTGGCCCAGTCCACCGTGTTTTTTTCCTTATTGGGAGTGTTATGTTGCCAACTTTATGCATGGAAAGTGTTATACATGAATTAAGCAGGTTGGTTAAGCAATGTCATCCAATTTGTGGATGTGACGGGTTCACATGGTTTAAGATGGTCAATTTAAGATGGCAGACGTATAGCTTTACTTACACTTTAGGGGAGAAAATGTATAAAGTGAATGTGACTTTCTCCAAACAGTTGCAAGTGGTGTATGAATCACTAAATTCCATACATCCACTTCAAAGAATCACCTGCAATGAATGTTCAGTGAACCTTTAATTCACTGTTTAATAAATACGCCCCTGGATGACAGAGTAGAGACACATGCCGATGGCCTGTGAAACCACCTTAATTATTATCTAGAATTTTATAGTGATGGTTAAGAAACCTAATCCTAATCCACTCCTAAAATTCCATCATTTGTTTCCTATACACCCTATTGGCATGAACACCCTTGGTTGAAAAATTCAAATATAAATAATTATGGGAATCATGTCTCTAAAATTTCAACAACTCTTATCTCATAATGTGACATTCTGCCATAAACTACAATATGAGAGATTTGTAAATATCAATTGAAAGATTATTATGTAATCTGTCTCTTTTAAATAATAGGTTATTAAAAAGCATTGTTTCACAAGAAACCAGAAAAAGGTAAAATAAATGTTAAAGATGTGTCCTAATGCCAACCTGACCCAAATTTGAAAACATGATCTTGATAAGAGGCATTTTGAGAACCTAATTTGGTTATAAAGTAGTGCACAGGATATAAATCATTGCACCCCCGCTAGCAGAGCACAAAAAGTTGATTGTGAACATTTTATGATGGCTCGTTGTTTGCTGTTGTGAGAATAGAATGGTTGGTGCTATTTTTCCAGCCCATTGGCAAGATAAAATAAATGTCTTTTGTAATAAAATACAGCAGTTTTTTATACTTGACAATGACTTCTATGAGACATGCCTATAAGATATCAGACAAGTCTTCAGATCATCATGAGATCATTTACATCATCAATATCAGATAAAGTCTCATGGAACATCCTTGCTACTAAGTAACTGCATTTCATTTTCAGTTAAAATCATAGTTTTGTAAGTTGTATGTCAAGCCAAACTTTTGCTTTTGTTTTAGTAAGACTTGCTACATTTCAGCAAACACTGCTGGTTCGGGATACCACCCCATTGTACAGCTAAGTTTTAGAGTAGACTTGAAGTTTTTGATATTTATTTATGTTGGGGTCCTAAACTACTCATTTTCTATATAGATTTAAAATATATGTGTGCAAATCATTTCACTTAAGTGGTGTAATTCTGCTGACGTTATAATGTGTTGACTCTATTCTGGATTCAGAGAAGACTTTCCTGCTGGACAGCCAAAAAGTTAGATCTATGTTACTCAGGCATACGAAGAGAAGACTATGGAGTCTCCTATAGATGCAGCTGCAGTACAGTAAAAGGACCTTTAGATTTCTTTATTTTAGCATTAAGTATTCCCTGGAACGTGTCCCCATTGGAAGTTTTCACCATAATTCCTGTTCTAGTGTTACTCATAATGTTGGAGTTTTAACTTGCATGGTCACCAGGACAAATGGAGAATCTGATTTTTTTTCGAAGGAGGGGGGACACCAGTAATAAAAACATGATCTTCTAACCTTCGTATACTGCATTTAAAAACTAATTTTAATTTTAACTAATTTTAGGATACACCTAAAACAAATCTTGCATTATATATATATAAGGTTCTTTTTTAGCTACCATTTAGAAAATACCTTTACATGTTTAACATTCCTAGTGCGTCTAAGAAATATATTGTGGCTGATAAAATTACTTTAGAAAGTAGTTACATATCAGTTTTCTGGTACTGTTTTAATGCAGCCTCCATGTTTTCTCATCAAGCAAATAACTGGTTTGAAAAAATACAACATCTGTTAAGTATTCGAACTAATTGCAAACTAAATCCCTAACAATAATGATAATAAAAACAACCTTTGCTCAGGCCTTCAGAGTATGATGGTACATAATAACTTTGAATAACCTTTTCATCACACCGGTATTTTTTTTAGCTCCACTTTTTTTTATTGACAGACAACTTCTTGCTCAGAAAATCATATCTCCGTATAGAAGTCAGTGGGAAAGGCCCTGTACATGTCAGAAACTCCTTGGCATGTTTGCAAAATCATTCCTTCCACTTGTTGATACTTCACAGCAGTTCATAACATTTATCTCATTGGGTGTTGTTAAGGTGTACATTTTTATTCTGGATGGAGGCTTAATATAAAGACTACACCATACCATGAAATGTTGTAGGCTAATTTATTTGTGCCCAACAATCCAATTGTACTACAATATCTACAGTGATGCTGACATGGCTGGATTCATGTATGTGTTGATATCAACCTTGTTTCCTGAAAGACCTCATTGGGAAGGCCTGGTCTATCCACAGACATACTAACCTCTTACAACTTTTTCAGAAGCAGCAATCCAAACAAAAATGTTTGTGTATGCATGCTCAAGGTAAGACATACCTGGGCTACTCTCAGCTTTAATGCAAGGTGTGAAATGCCTCTCTATGCCCAATAAAATAAAAAGTAAGGGATCACTTAGCCTCTTGTAGTTAACAAACACATGGAGATGTGTCGAATCATAATAGAAACAAGGACAAGCCAAGGCTCCTTCAGAGCTATGGGGACCAAATGTTGCATCTGCTACCTCGATTACTTTCCTGCCGCATATACCTTTAAAATGTTTCAAAAAGCTTTGCATATGTTTCTGATGCTCTTTCACACTATAGCTGTTTATGTTGTTGTGCATACAATCAGGAAGGCTTTTTGCCCCACTACATCCTATGTTGATTCCTGAGTATTACAATGCTAATAAACCCAAATTGCTGTGTGACATTACACAAAACCCAACGCTGGATTTGCCAATTTTTCTGGCCAACCTATGGCCCACGGGCCACATCCGGCCCACCGAGCTGTTGAATCCAGCCTTCTGCTGATTCCTTCTCTGCTGTCTCTTCTCGTCTTGCGGGGGATGGGGTGCACACATCTATTATGTATCTCTATAGACCTGTGTCCATGCTGCTGTCATTATCCCCATGTATAAACCTTCATATCTCCTACAGTGATTGTCGTAGAAATTTGGGATATTGTGAGCTGTTATCAAACCAAATGTCAGCCCCCTAAACATAACAAATTGCCAGATATGGGATCACAAGCATAAAATCCTAACAACAAGCAAGGATATTTTCACATTAGGTGGGGCTGTGGTGTCCCAAATATATACTTGCTCGTTCACAAAACTTTAAGACTGCGTTCAGGTTGGCGGTGAGGTTGCGGTGCAGTTACCCCTTCCTTGTGCCATGGAACCCTGCCTAGGGGAAGACGCTTATTACAGCTCACTGCCGCCTGGAGTCAAATCTGCAGACGCTGCGGTGTGATAGACTGAGCGGCTGGCATGTTGCAAGTTACACATAGTTGGCTACGTACCTTTTGTGATCCTCAATTTCTCTGGAACAGAGGGATGCTGGCAACTGGAAATGTAGAAGTCAGTAGGAAAGGGAAATGTAGGATAAGTGGAGGACTCTGGTGGCTACCCCCCCACACTAAAATGTTATCACACCTACCATACCATGGTGCCCTGTCAAATATAAATGTCCGTTTATGTTCTCTGAATGCCAATTTCTCCTGAAAGGGGATCTGTATGTATAATAAAATGTAGGATAAGTGTAGGATAGGTATGATATCGCTCATACCCTGCTACCCTGTCACAAATATCTAGCCACTTATCTGCTGTGGACCCTAATTTCCCATGAATGGGGAGATGTAGGGACCTGAAGGTGTAGTAGTAAGTACCCACTGGATATCTGTCACATGATCTGCATTTCTTTTGAAGTATCCATTGCAGAGATTTTGGGGTACAAAGAAAGTTAGCAGCCCCCTATAATTGACAGGATGCATTGTATTGTATAGTTTCTGCTCTGTGGTACATAAATGTTGAACAGGGGAACAATATGACCAGCCAGTAAATGTATGATGGCTTTAGTTTTGTATCTTTCATTAATAAAATGAGCATCAAATAGTGAGTGCACAAATTCTTGATTTGTCACTCCCTTTATTTGGTGCATGTACTTTACGGTAACTAGAAACATTTCAATTTATTTAATTTTAAATTAAAACTATTCTAGTTTTAAACATACATTTTTATGGTTTGTTTGCATTGTGGCCCGCAAGTTTTGTCCCAATGCCAACAGCGGGCCCCAGATCAAAAAAAGTTGGGCACAACTGGCCTAGAGTTATCTTACCTGCCTCTGTCACAAAGCAATGCCATCTGTGTAAAAACACAATTTGTCTCACAATTTTATAGTACATTAGTGCTTATAGCAGCCTATTTGATGTTTGTTTTGACAGACCTAGGTCACATATTAAATCATTGAACTCTTCATTGGAGAACTGCTGGTTTGATGAAACACTTCCTTCACATTCACTTCCACTGCTATACTCCTGGATTACACTCCAAACCCTGTATATCCTCCATGTCAGATACAGGAACATCAGGGAGTGTACTGAACACTGGTATGGGAACATCAGCACCGTGCGGCACAGGTCGTCTTGCTGATTCCATATCAGGGTACTCCCACTTGATTTTCTTGTAACGATTGAAACCTTTACATTCACATCACACACAAAAAAAAACAATCATTATGATGACTTTTGGGCTCTCGCCATACCAAGGTAAACCAAATTTCAAATTTTTCAGTTTTCCATTTTTCCACTGACGTAGAGACTCTACACAAGTTTTGCATACCATATGGGGAGCCTAATACTTATCTTAAATATATAAATATCAAAATATGCAAGATACGCTTGTTTCACAAATTATGTTTTGTTTCTTTGTTTTTGCTTAGAATATTCACCATAAATGTAGCAAAATACATTGGGGTCATTCAAACAACTTCATCTTGAAGAAAAAAAAAGAAAATGTATCAATAAAAAGAAGGCAAATTAAAGTTTCATGAAAATAATGCTACATTTAATATATAAAATGCAAAACATCGGTGTTAATAAAGATTGATAATATTATGCTGTGTTAACATTTGTTGTTGGTAAAATCATCTATTCCGATTCCTGTATCACAAGGACTAGAGCCAATTCAATAAAACTGATGTCATTTCTGGATTCAGCAGACCTGAAGTACACTAAATATATTAAAACAATAGAACAATTGAAATATCAAACAATCGGTCGTTAATCGTTTGTTTCCAAAAACAAATATTGTATGCATGTATGCCTCCATGTATGCCTAAGTGAAAATAAATCAAAGTCAAACAAATTATTTTATGTACCTACAAAAGGTATTTTGTTTCAAGAGGAATAATTGACATAGCAAAATGGAGATTTTGATTGTGATAGCAATCCAAATTCGAAAAACATGCACTATTGTATTAACAAACTATATACCTGTGTATATATTCATATTTCTATCTGCAGATGTCTTGTTTCATGAAATATATAGTACAAGTGTGTTTATCTACAGAAGATAATTGTGAAGTTTCCTGAGTGCATGTGTTACACTAAATATTAACTAGAACACCACTCATAGGTTCAGGTTCATTTTAAATGTTATACAGAAGCATATGACTTGCTAACAGATAAGCAACTGTTGTCTGCATTGTTGATTTAGCATGAGGAACCTTATACATTTTACAGATACAGGTAATGCTTTTCAGATTGTCAGAATTAGATTGCAAAACCAAAAGAGCTTCATAGCAGAATAAACCTGTGATTAAGAAAATCCTCCCTATAATTTGTTTTTCACTCAATAAAATGAACTTAAATGAACGTCACTCTACACACCCATTCCATTTCCAACCTAGAGCTTGAGATTTGTAACAGTGTGCACAACCCCTTTCCAGAAACCAATGTTGGTCTTGTCTTTAATGAAATCTTGCTATATTGAGAACACATTTTTTTTAAAACACTGTCTGTAGTCCACAAGGCACGTGGGTTAGTGTTAGGCTAATCAGACTGGGTTGTAAAGTATATTGCACCTACTGTACATAATAATGCATTAGGCCAGGTTATGGATAATGTGGCTGTGTTTACTGCAGTTTATTGGAGTTTAGTGATATAAGGTAATATATAGACATGGAAGAGGCAGACCAGAGCTTATGATGGTAGGTGCTTGGTTACCTGATTATATGTCTATATATATATAGTATATGTGGGTATCTGTGTTTTTAATACCCGAATACCACTTCTCATTAAAGAAATGTGCAAAAGAAAAACAATGGGAAACCATACATATTTGATAATTTAGACATTGTTATTTACTCCTGGATTTTAGCTATCAAAGAAAAGGAAGTTTGCACAATGTGGTTGAGTTATACCACTTTGTGGGGGCTACAACTACTAAAGTTTACAAATCATATTGTTATATACGATATTTCTATCATAGCTTTAAATGGAATAATGAAAGAGTTAAAAATTTTAGTGGACATGGTTCCAAGGTATGGTTTGTAAAAAACTTTAAAACCCCACTGCATTGTGCAAAACATCTTTTTCTTAAAATAATACTTCTGACTTTTACCTAGGTTTTTTCTTTGCCTGAGCTCCACCAGCATGAGGGGAACCTGAAATTTCTAAAAGTAAAAATCTGGGGAAGATGGAAAATTACCCCGGTGGTAGGGCTTCCCCACAATTTCAGGGTTACATTTTCATTTCCATCTAGTCCTGCAGGCTTCGTCTTTTTATTTGACTGGTCCTTTAGAGTGCTGGCTGTCGGGAGTGAGGAAAAAAGGTTAAATTATTTTTTTTTTTTTTACTGGTACCCCCTTTGCACAATGACCAGTTAACCCTTGCAGTGTGTGGGTGGGGGGAGCTCATGTAGGCCAGCCTGCATAATGGTCTGAGAGATTGACAGGAGAGTCAGCAAAGACTCCTGCTGATGACAAATATGGCTGTGGCCCAATTTGTATGAAACTGGTCGTGACGCAAAAACTGGTGCTGGGAGAATTGGAATGAGTGTTACTGGCTACTATGCTGCTCACTGTTCTCCTGGTGTGGGCTCTGACAAGAGGAAGCAAAGCCTTGCCTCCACCAAGATGGCCGCCTCCTCATAGACACAGTACAGCAGGTAATGAAGAAAAGGAAAGGAGGGGGAGCACAGAAAACACCTAGTCTCCTGTCCTCTGTAGATTTACTCCTTTCCATGTGATATATTAAACAAAGAATAATGAGTATTTTTTTATAGCTAATACAGTTTAAGTTGCAATGTTTTATCTGATGGTTGACAAATGCTTTAACCATTTAATGAAAAAATAGGAATAATGCTCTGCTTCATACACAAAATAATAAATAAGAAACAAAAGTTACTAATATATTAGGTATAGTGGTGCTGTAATGTATTTGTTCATTGGTTTACCTATGGCTGTGTTTTAACATGTGGACAATATACAATGTACATTGAGAAGCATTAGTGTTTGTTTTTTGTTAGGCAGACAGTGACATCTGGTGGCTGTAAGCAAGTAAACATGTGAAAGCTTTTAACCACCTGAGCGTTACACTGAGGTCTAGATTTCTGTACCAAAAGTGATCCACTGTTTTTCATGAAAATTTTGGTAGACCTGTAACTTACAGAAATATGTCCCAACAAGGGTTCTAGTAGATATTATGAATATAAAAAATGTTTGAAACACACAATCATGTAAAAAAAAAAAAATACTTTTAATAAAATTAAAGGAAATTAGGCGAAGATCAGCAAAGGCTAAAATACAGTATGCGAGACAAGACTCGTACTCTCATTGGTGGATGTCGCACCAATCACGCGCCTTTATGAGAGCCTGTGGTATGTACAGAAAACCCGCAAAGCACTGAAGCCGCAAGACATGAAGTGCGAAGTGGCGAGGGAACACTGTACATTGTAAACTTGGGTCACACTTGCTGTGTCCTGTATGGGCATCATACAGGACACAGTAATACAATCCATACCAGTCTTGTTTTTTTTTTTCAACACAAAATAAGCTTTCTTCAGCATATATAGGACACACATGCATCAAGTTGAACGAAACCCTGTGATACGGAAATGTCCCCATACCGTAGCAGGGTGCTGCCATCTTCATCCTTTTTCAATCTTGATTGGCCAGGTCAGCATGACATAACTCCGACGCACACACATCGGTGTTCATTCAGTGCCCACAACCTCAGGGCAAGCTGGAATTGCTGGATATCTCATCAAACAATGCTGCACATGCAAAGTTCAGCAATTTTGACAGCTCCACAGAACAATCAGACAGGTAAGAATGCTTATTGTAGAAGGGACACCATCTGTCCTTTTCTGCAGGTAAGCCCTGTTTGATCATAAATGTTAAAAGTGGAACTGCTTTTAGGCAGCAAATTAAAACAAAGTCTAACTGTAAATGGTCCCAGAGTCCAAACTCCAAAACTCTGCTAGCACACTGTCTCCATGAGCAACACCTGGCTTTAGGTTCCAACATCAACCACCAGTTCTAACAGGCAATTACTTTTTATTGACAGGTGATTTCATGCCACCCTCACCCACCCATTCCATTCAATAAACTCTAGACCTAGATTCTAATTAAAAATCTGTAAAGTTCTACCATGAACCACAGCCATATCCAGGTCCTTTAACCACTTTCCCAGATACAATAAAGAAAGATGCTGCCAATGCTCACAACATTTTGCCTTGCATGCCTCACAATGCTAATATATATATTAAGGACAACCCGGAAAATAAACAAATCTTTTTACTAATATGCTTGTGGGATGCCTTTTCTTATTAAAAAAAATAAAAACAGTTCCCCATAAATTTTACCCAGTGCTGAAATTACAGATCCCCTGTGCTTCAGATATAAACCTTATTAAAGGGCAGGATGTATGTAGTTTACATATAAGCTTTTTTTTTTTTTAATTGACTTCTTAATTGTTCTGTTTTTTTTTTTTACATTTAACTCTTAAGATACTTAAGGTCTGTACAGTGGTCCCCTGATGTGGTTCATCATCATCTTCCCTAGCAGATTGATGAACGATCAACTGGGGACAAACACTGTGCTTTCCTGTGGAAGAGGTCACAGTGGAGTGTCGCTTTCTTGTCCTCCCTCCCCCCAATTCATGGAACAGAACAACCCTGTGTGTACAGTGCTTGTTTATTCACAAAAGATGGGTGGTAATGGGATATAGGGGTACATTTTGTACTTTTTACTTTGGGAAAGAATGAATAACTGGTCAACCCCTTATTAAAGGGGTTTTCAGATTCAGCATAGGCCCCTCTACAAATCTTCCCATCCTCTAGAGTGCTGCTTATCTCTCCCTTTATCTTAGCTAATAGGGACTTCAAGAAGCTGATACTAAATTCAATTAGGATACCTATATGGCTTTCATTAAAAAAAAATTTATGAACGTAATTTTTATTAAAGAGTGTCAATATTTGTGTCTTTTTTATGTGAGTGAAGTTCAGCGTTAAAGGAAATTGTTAATGTTGAATAATCCATTGGTTCCCTGGCTGTCATACGGATGTCCTGGCTGCACTGCTGAATCTGAATTGACCTAAAACAAGTATAGAGATAGGAAATCCTGATACTCATTTGCACTCATCATGTTTGTCTCAGATCTGTAACCTAATATGTAAAAGTACTAAAAGTAGAACATTTCTCTCAAAACTGTCTTCATTTTTTTATCTTACAGGTTTGCTTTGTTTCTTTCTGAAAGAAGATATCAGCAGGCTGCGTCTTTTATAATTCAACTGCTACATTTTTAATTAAAATATTTTTAATTTTTTATATATAATAAAACTTTCCTGGAGATCAGGTATAGTTACCAATTATGCATTATTACCTACAAACTAATCACTGTCGGTCTACTTAACTATATCTGAGCCTGAGGAAGTTTTCCTCTCTTCTACATTGTATACATTTTTACATTCCGATGGTGTAGGCATACCATTGTCCAGGTAGTTACAGATGGTACAGTAACAACAATGTTATCAGTTATTATGTTGTACACTTCTGACATCAAATGGTTTTAAAGCAGTTTGATG
Organism: Pyxicephalus adspersus; assembly: GCF_032062135.1. Lineage (NCBI taxonomy): Eukaryota > Metazoa > Chordata > Amphibia > Anura > Pyxicephalidae > Pyxicephalus > Pyxicephalus adspersus. Next base: position 63,438,304 of record NC_092861.1, read on the forward strand.
CCTATTGCTTCCATGACTGATCAGAAGTGTATATCAATTTGCATTCCTATCATTTCTGCACCTTTCCTTTTTTTGTGATGTGTTGCCTGCCAAAGTGCTGCTGTTCAGACAAACCTTTTTAAATTGCTTGTATTTGTATTTGATATCTTCAAGCAGCTCAATTCAAATACGCTTTTGCTCATAGAAAATAAACTTAAATATTGTTAGCAGAAGCCAACGTTGGCAGTCCAGAATATAAAAGCTTTGCTGATTTGAGCAAAAAAAAAATGTAAAAACGCAGACTTGTGTGAAGCTTTTTTCCAACAACAACAGCAGCTTAGGAACATAATTTTCTAAAGTTAAAGCCCAACTGAACCGACAAAATAAAAAAGCAAATTTTAGTAGAAACCATGTTGATAAGTGTTTTTTTATCTCAGTCAGTTGACGGGTCAGTCATGTGTGAGCACAAGGAACTAAAAGTAGGAAAAACAATAGATGCCAAAGTACCTTTCCCAGCTTCCTTTCATTACAGTAAGTCTACAGGAAAGAGGTAAGACTTAGACAGAGAAAGAGGATGGTAAGCAATTTTTGGGGTTTTGCATGTGTGGACAGCTACACAATTTTTTTTTTTGAAAACATGTTTTGTTAAAGTTCAGTCTCAAAGGGAAATTTATTATTTATACTAATTATTAATATTGATCTGATAATTTCCCTTGTTCCAGTTTAGGCTTAGTTGGGCATTTTAACTTTCCACCTTCCACTGTAGCCACATTACATAGGTAACTCTTCATAGGATCACTGAAGTGTACTTTGAAACCTGAAATCTATATCCTATATTAACAACCTATTAGGCTGATTTGAACCATAGGGCTGTCTACAAGATACGTATTTTTACTGAATATTTTACCTATAGCTTTGTGTATGTGATACACAACAAGGAGCCTATTGTTAAAGCAGTATTAGTGTTTTTGGGAATAGCATTTGATTACAAAAATGATTAATCGGATCAAGGCTACCCTGCCATGTTTATAGTATATGAGCCTACAGTATACATTGTATTTTGCCTCGATCTATTTCAATTTGTGTGCAATTGAAAGCAAGCTAAAAATGTATGTATATGTATATAAAATATGTGTATATGTTCAGCCTTATTGTTTTATTAAAGGATGAGAATGGTAACTTATTTGGGGTAGGGGGAAAGTATGAGATAAGGACATCCAACAAAAACAGCTAACCTTGGAAGTCATGAAGGACATTGAAACATCAGTTGTTGGAATGTGACAGCACAAAGAACTTAACCTTGACGTGCTTTACGATCCATATATCGTTAATCTTAGGTTTATTAGCAATCTTGGTTGTACCATACAAATACAACAAAAAGAAGTATTGCACAAAGAGGAAAATTTTGCAAAGTACTTGTATTCTTTTATTGTTTTTGGTCAGTAGTTTTTCTGAAGTTTATGTTTGTGGAATGTGTGTAAAACTGTATACCATAAAAAATTAAAAAATGTAAAAAAAATTCTCACAATAAAATATTTATCTGAAAATTTTTATTTGCATAATTTGTAACAAGTATAGTTGCTTACTATGTACCTGTTGAATGCTACAGTAATAATCATACAGCAATACAGATTTGCATGGACGTTTCATCTTTTACGTTTAGCAATGTTATAGCTATATAGCAGTGACACCAAATTATTATTTAGTATTTATTTTTCTGTGACCAAAATTTATTAGGCAGTGCTCTACCAAAACTCACAGTGACCACTTTTTTATTAATTATGATTCAACCTTCCTTACTAATAGAGCATAGACTAATAAAAAAAGTGATATTTGGTTTGTGTAAATTACAGTTGATCATTGCTCTTTGCAGCACAGGTCCATCTCGGCAACAGAACATTGTCACTACACAACATTCTTCATCAGTATAAATGCTTTATAGTAATATCTGCCTACTAAGTATCCTTATGAGGGTTCTCAAGGCTGTAATGGTCCCCCACAGTAAAATATTTATGCTGTTTTCGATGAACAATTTTGTGTTGTAACAATCTTCTTTTTTATGTAATAAACATTTGTTCAATTATGTTCATAATTATGAAGCTTGACTATAAATACATTCAAATGATTCATACTGGATAATGTATAGTGGCAAGCCAAAATAATACTTTCTGTTAAAAAATTACCATGACATTTTAAATTATTCAAGAATATAAAGGTATGTGTTCCCTCGTGGTAAAAACTTTTAAATAAGCTCCAATTCAGTATTTATCTGGAACCAATTTTCTGGAGAAACTTACAAATGTATTTCCAACGCAGTAAAATTTACAGTGGTCAGCCCCAAATTCTGTTCTGCTTTAGCATCAATCTATTAGTAAATTTCACAGTGTGTGCACAATTTAAAATGTATTTTTTAGCCAGAATTTCAGGATCATAAGGCTAAGTTCACACTCTGGAATTGATTACCTTAGCTTACTAAAAACTGCGATGCTGTTCTCATGTTAAATACCACCTCCCCCCTCCCCCAAATTATATCCTAAGGAAAATTATTATTTGGTTCACTCTTAAAGGCATTTTTTTTTGTATGTTGTTTTTTGCCTTCGAAACATCACAAGTATGGGAACGTTCTCCACACTTTAGTTACCATTACACACCATTGGTACAGCAGCTTAAATTCTAACCCTGGTGTGTTTACTACTGTAAAAAACAGTGGCCACTCTGTTGAGAGCAGCTTTAAATACAGAGACTGCTTCTAAAGTCTGTATGCCATGGGGATCTGTGGTGAGGACCTAGAAATTACAGTTAATAGATAAAGCTGAAGCATAAAACTAGCATAATGTAGGTAGGTGGAACATGAAGACTGCTAATGCTCCACTCCGAATTAAACACTGCATAACTACAAGTGACACAGCAAAGCATATGGAAGTGGAATGTGGCCAACTAACATCTGAGAAGCACTGCTCTAAATAATACTAGCTATTGTCTGTGCCACAGGTAAGCAAGAGATAGCAGTGTGAAAGTGGCCTTAGGATCTGAGATTGATGATTATTAAAAGCCTCTTTAAATCCCAATTTGATTCAAATAACTAAAATAATATATTTCACTTAACAATCACCAACAACCAAGTGTTGTAACAGCCCATCTTGCTGCCGACTTGTGTTGCCTATACCTTTTCCATTTTAAATTTCCAGGCTCCGCTGTAGGCAATTCATTTGCCTGCTACATGTTTTTACCTAGATAGTTATAATGATTGTTTGCAGTGACCTGGGTAAATTCACTGAGTTTAAATTCACTTTTACATGCAGGCACTACCATTTTTTTTATTTTCAACTACATATCTAATATCAAACTCCTACAATCCTTCCAATTCAACATTGCTAAATTTTTCTAATGAAAGAGACTACCAGTCAGTTCATTTCATCCTTCCAACCCACAGCACCTGTATTAACAGGGAATTAAAGAAAATCTCTCATAATATCATAGTCATTTTTACCAAATTATTGTGTGGATTTAGGGCTTTTCACCATTTACGCTATCATTGTAGCATCACAATATATTCACATTGTTGTGGGATAATGTACCATGTGCCATGTGTTCAATAAGCATCTATTTAACACAAAAAGGCCCATCAGCCAAGGCCAAATCATACAATGTGGAAATATAAAGTTCAGGTTTTTATATTTGTCTCTTGTTTAAATTGCAACATCTCCTCTAAAATCTATATATATAAAATTGGATGTATGTATGTGTGCATGTTCCACCATCACTAGGTAACGCATGGAGACTTTTCAAGCAAATTTCTAGACATATGACTCATGTGAGTGCACCAGTTATCTTTGTACAGCGCTGTGCTTTATGTCAGAGGTATATTTGGATGTATGTATGTATGTGTTATATATCTAGATGTCTGTATGTGATCACTTGGAAATGCATGGAGACATTTCAACCAAACATGCTAGACGTATGACTGAGACTCATGTAAGTGCTCCGCTGATCTTTGTACAGCGCTGTGGTATATGTCAGAGGTATATTTGCATCTAGAGTATGTATGTATGTGTGTATGTATTGCTCAGCCCAACGTGCCTTTTGCTTATATTTTTACTTACTTTTTTTTGGACTATAATATAAGATTGCAATAAATAAATACCCGAGCAACGCCGGGTAACCAGCTAGTAATAATACAAAAAATAAGATCACAATACTTTCAATCCCCTTTTGTGAGATTTGTGCTCCTCAGCATTCCTAGGATCTTACTAGAACTGTGACATCACCTTTGTTTAGCCACAATAAGTGGAAGCCCGTTATAAGTTAGGTGTGTTCATAAAACTTTTCTCCATAGGTATTTTTATTCTTGGAAAGTTGTAATATCGCAATTTTTATAGGGGCGAGGGGGGAATGTGTGAACATTGCATTTTGATAAATCAACTACTTTAAAGTTATATTTATTCTTTTTATTTAAATTATTACTAGATTGTTGCTTTTACTGTTGTATAAATAGCATGCATATTACCCTTTATGTTGTGGAGGTGCATTTGAACACAAGTGTGCTGAGATAAATGGCTTTATTACTTATCAAATCACTGTCAGTAGATGTCCCAGAGTGCAAAAGTGTGCAGATTAAAAAGTATTAAAGCCATTTAATTGGCATTGCAGCCCAACAACTAGCATTTACAGAAAGGTCAACAATGGTGGCCTCCGAAATCTGTCAGTCCTAAATTTATCACAAAAAAAGTTTAAACTATAAATAACAATTGTTTTATGCTTGGGTTTATCATTGTAATTTGTTTTATGTTGCTTTTTCTGGAAAACCCTCACATATTGCTTTGTAAATTATTGATGACTTCATAAACATGGAAATGGACAGCCATAATACCTATAATAAATGTATTTGTGCTGAAATGTACGGCCAGATCATTACAGCCAATCATAAAATATATGTAACCTTTTCTCTGCAAATGCTATTTAGTTGGTACATTACACTGTATGAATGGATGCTGAAGATTGCTGATCACAAGAGCAAGACTCACAGCATTAGAGTTTTTCAAGTTGATGCAATGGCTCCTTGGCACTGTCGGTATTAAAATGTACTTGGTTACCAGGATGAAAAATGAACTAACTGTGATGAACATACATGTTGTTTTTCTATCAGTTTGAACATTTTTTTAAAAGGGGTAATGGCTACTTAATTTGAACCAGTACATATTACTGTGCTGGAACAATGTTTTTACAATTAATGCTGCTTAAGGCTTTTTTAATTACACTCAGCACAAATTAGTGTGCTAAAATATTTTATCTAAAAATACTTCAAAGAATGATGCACCTTATCACAAATAATTATCAGGCGCCTACTTGTTTTCTGGGCAGTCACAGACCAATGACAGCAAATCTTTCTAAAATAAAATAATATTAACAAGACAAATCATCCACTCATGGCATACATGTCTAAACTCTACCTTATGCTGCTAATGTACAAGTAAACAATCTCATCTCTGCCCCAGAGGGCTCTTCCATAATTACTTTTCTGGTAGTTTTTATTATGATGAATTATAGGTCTGGCGTCGGTGCTTCCATGATGCAATGCCTTATTGGAAAAGCCAAGGCTAAAGCTACATACAATTTCCAAAGCAATATTTTAGGGCTAAGTAACTAAATTCATGTCATTAAAGAACTCCTTTGTCCTCAACAATAACAAATAAATTGTAAATTATATTCTCTTAGAATTTTTCTTCCTCTCAAAAAAACAAAAATTTATTAGCTAAGACAATGCGTAAAATAATGTAATTACAGCAGTTTTATATATATATATATATTTTTTTTTTTGCATTTTGGCCTTGTGTCTGAGAAGTAATTGTGCTAAATTAGTAGTGGGTTCTTCCCAACAGTAAACCTCTATATACTAACTGGTACTGATGACACTGAACTTGCCCTAGATTCCCGGGTTTTAAAGTTGGGCATGGTAATGGTACAACATGACACCCCTACAGTTGCCTCTGGCAATTCATCTTCCTCAGTCCATTCATTAAGATCAGGGTTGTAGCACTGGATGCACTTCTTGTATTTCTTTTCTACTTCATTCCATCCCCCAGCCAGGTAGATCTTGCCATTGAGTGTTGAAGCACCTGCTGTGCTTACTCCATTCTGAAGAGGAGCAACGTAGCTCCACTGGCCAGTGTGAGGGTTAAAGCATTCAACGGGGAGGACATCAATCCTCTCACCACGACCGCCAAGTTGACTGCCACCCATAACGTACACTCTGTCACCAAGTGTAACAGAGCAATGCCATCCTCTGGGTGTACTGAGGCTTGCCTTATCTTGCCAGCTATCAGTAGATGGGTCGTACATACACACAGAGCGGGAGTATGCATTATTTATGTATCCACCAATGACCAAGCTTTTACCATCAATGACTGAGCTAGAATGACAGCATCTAGCAACCTCCAGTGGAGTTTTCATTTGCCACTGGTTAGTTGAAGGCACATAACACTCAACAGAAGCCAGACAGCCTTCAGAATTGCGACCACCTATTGCAAAAAGAAGGCCATTGAAAACATTTAGGCTAAAGTGAGTACGTTTCTGGTTCATGTTGGCCAGATGAATCCAGGTGTTAAAACGTGGATCATATCTGAAATGATAGACAAAAAGAAACTGATTAAAGCTTAAACACATTTAAAGAGGAAGATTGTTTCGTATAAATTAAGTGGCAAAAAAGTAGTTGTTAATAATTTTTATTCTTGGTCTTGCTGAAGTAATGTGAGCTACTCTTTGGTTTAATTGTGTATGTAAAGCATATCTGTTAATTATGCAATAGTTACTGAACAACCTGTGATGGTCTTTGTAAGTAGCAGTATGTGTATATATCTACATGTGTCCCATAAGTCACTGTTTTGTACAATATATTTTGCATCAGCTATTTAAGTACATGTTAAATCTTGTAGTAACGTGTCAGCTGCAAACAGAGATGTGACATACACTGTGCGCAGGAGTAATGTCACAGGTGACACTATTCTTCCACCTTCTAAAGTAATAAAATTTACCATGTCATGAATTATCACACAAAAAGTTTATAGAACAATCAACAAAGCCAGTCCTTTAAGTGTTGTGTTTTACTAAACGCTTAAGTTGAAGCAGCCTATCCTGTATTTTCATCAGAAATTCCTTAAGCAGTGCTTATACACCACATAATGATGCTAGAAAAGTGTAGAGCCCAAGGGGTGTAGGACAACTACAAGGTGAGGAAGGTTGGAAGCGAATAATGGACAAGTATGGAAAGTATTTCTATATGTCATATAAATAACGTTTGTGCATGTAAACCCCACAGTTTTAGGGAACCTGCCATCAGGTTTTACATCAGCCAGTACTAATCAAAACCTTTTCTGATATTCACTGAAACATTCCCGAGTGAAGAATCAGTTACTGCCAATAAAACACATGGACCCAAAAGATTGTCCACCAGGGAATGTTTCAGTGAATTTCAAACTCACTGGTTGATAAATAGATCTCAAGTAATATTAAACAAAGCTTGCAAACCAGAACACTGGTGTTTAGGAATGCATAAGTGAGCTCTTTCTAAATACCAGTATTGCACCTGCTGTGAGGGGCAAAAATATTGAGTGCAACTGGACAATAGATCAAGTATCTGGCACATTAGTTGGTGACATAATGACATACTTCTTATTTACTTGGCTACTTTTTATGTAACAAATTGGAAAATATTTGGATAATTTGTAGCAAGCATAAAAACATACCTGCAAAAATTTCCAACTGCATGTTTTGCCTGGTTCCTGGCATCATTTTGATCTTCACCTCCCGCAATGTAAAGGAAGCCATCCATTACGGTCACACACTGATTAAAGCTCTTAGCTGGCAGTTCAGCCAGTCTTTTCCATCCATTTTCAGGATCTCTGTACAGAATCTCTCTGCTGAGAGATTTTTCCGTTAAAGCAGGTCGACCCCCCACTGTTACAAGGACCCTGGAGCCTCCTCGGATTTTTGTTCTTCTAGACTGTAAGGTGTTCTGATGATAAGGCAGCAGATGATAATTCATAGCTTCAACAAGAAGTCTGTGACACTCAGAATCCTGCATCATTCTAGGCACTGACTGGACATAGTTGACAAGATCTTGAGCTGAAATAGTGCCAAACCGAATATTGCCTAAGAGTCCGGAAGCATACTTGATTCTCTTTTCATCATAATCCAACCATTTCATTGCAATCTGGAAGGCAACAATTTCAGAAGGCAACTGCAAATCATCATCAATAAGAAGTTCATTTATCTGATCAAATGTTAACTTCAAGAACTGATCTGTGTCTGAAAACTCAATGAAGTTGTCTCGGATGAACTTTTGTGCTGCTTCTTTTGTGCTTTTAAGTCCATATGTTTCTGCAATATTAGCAACATACATGCAATTTTCAACATTGATTTCTTGCATTAGAAAGTCACAGCACATGTTGACAAGAGTATTGATCTGGAGGTAGATTGCTGAAGATATGGTGCTACCTATTGTGTACAAAGAGAGTGTAATTTTACCAGTGTAAGCATAGGTAATGACCGTTGCCAGACCTAAAGGAGACACATCATTCAGATCAACCCGCTGCGTGGAGGGATCCTTCTTCAGGATATTGTAAAAATATTCACTGCAAGAAGCCATTACAACTCTATGGACCATAAAAGATTTTGTTTTGGTACCAATGGTGAGGTCACACAAGAAGCTATCCTGTCTCATTCTGCTAAGGCCTTCCATGAGGTTGGTGCCATATAAGGAGTCAGAAACCTCTGTGGAGATATAGCTGAAGCCATTTCCTCCATCAATGAGACCACTGATACCATTTAGCTTGCTGAGAGGGCTGTCCTCAACGATAATGGTCATCTCATTGATATCTGACTTGTTTTTCTTGACATTCTTCTTTTTTGGTGCCATGACTGCAATAATGAAATCACAGCCAAGACCTTTCTGTAAAATAAAAAAGAATCATTTATAAATTTGAGCACAAACATACAAGTCATAAAAAAAGTATATCAAATATGAGTTTGATATACGTATTCATATATATATATGAATCAATTTCTACTTCTGGATTTGCAGATTTTTTTAATATTAAGAAAATTTGATTTAAAATGATATTTTTGCCAGTAATCAGATTCTTAGCCATGGTTCTGAATCTTTTCATGAAAAGCCATGCCATTAGTTTTTTTGGAGAGAAAGTTATAGACAGTTTTGCTAATTGGTACAGCAAAAATATCTAAATTAACCATTGTGGATTGAATTATTAATCTCCAGTCATGCCATTCCAAATGCTTTTGCTTGTCTATGTGTCACTAGACTCCTCACTGAAGCCTGTGGGATATTTCACAGACATAAGAAACTAAGAATGTAGGAGAAGGCTGGGAGAATTTTTAGCTACTGCATATTCACCCTTAGCCAAATAATTTCCCACATTGTTTGACCTCCCTCCATTTTAAAATCTCTATTAAAAAATCAATATAATTTTGAGCCAAAAATGTCTATTAATCTGTAGACTTTAAATGGTTTTGTGTAATTGGTTGTGTAATAATTCCATGCTATGAAAATGATAATCTGACCTCTAAGTGGATCCAGCATTGGGAGTCTCTGTACTCACATTACACACCACTATTTTTAACTTGACATGCAAGGCCAAGTGTACAGTAATGGAGATCCATTAACAGCATCATCTGCTATTCACAAACAGTTACTGTCACCAGCTGAAGAAAAAACCCCAGGCACACAACCACCAGTAGGAGAGACTGAGCATTACAACTATTAATAATTGAGCAGCCATTGATATTTTTAAAACCATGGCAATAGTTTTCTAAGTTTACAATTTGTTCTATTTATTTTACCTAAAGTCATACCATGTAAAGATAATAAAGTAAGACATTTAGACAAAACATATTACTATATCAGGGAAATTTTCTTAAAACTACATTACAAACAAACAGCTAGGTTCACATTTAAAATGTTACTCTTGTCATCCAGCAACCTTGCCAGACAGTATGACCAGATTCTTAAAACAGCCATAGAGCTTAGGCCCTGTACTGATGTCAGATGATTGTTGCTGGAAACAATCTTTTGTGGTACTTTCCAGTGACAGATGAACAAGCATTTTCTGCACACACAGTGCCATTATGTTCAATGGAGAAGGTAGCTGGAAGGACAAACTAGCAGCGACCCGCTGTCCTCTACTTCATAGCAAAGCACAATGACTGATGAATCCCATTAGGGGACCACTGTACACATATCAGATTTTTACCTGATCTCAGCTTATAGTGCTCCCCTCTACTCCCATGCAAAATGCTGCTATAGAATTAACTTACCTCACAGCCCTTACACCCAGCATTTACATCTGTGAAATTGTACAGGGATTGTACACCAAGCTGTTATCTATTTGTATAGCAACAATATATTATACAGCTCTTTACAAATTGCATAGTCATGTCACTAACTAACCCTCATAGTGGCCTGAAGTCCCTGCTATAGGAAAATGTCAAAGGACAACTTGTTTTTTAGGTGATAAGAGAAGCCAATAAGAACTACTTTTGAATTGGATGTGGGAAGAGACTGAAATATTCAATAGAAACCAACACAAACACAGAAAGAACTTACAAACTCTATCCAGATAGTGTTAAAATTTAAACATGGGATTCAAGTACAAGGCTAGAGGCCCAGCCACTGTGACATCTGTGCCAACCTACAATGTTAAACTGTTTGGTAACTGCAGGATAGGAAGTTTTTTTGTTTTAGCAGAAAACAAAACCTGCTGTATAAGGTGTCTTTTTGTTATAAAATCTAATTCTTGGCTATTTTTTTGGGCAATTTAAGACTGTTCTTATCAAATCTTACCTGTTATAATTAGAAAAAGCTGACAAAACAGGATTGTATCATTTATTTGAAAATAAAAATTATCTTGTTTTTGAACAAGGTTGCTTGAAATGTTGATCATTTTATGCAAACTTTTTTTTTCCACATGACTTAATATGTAAACAATTTATGTAGTCAGCTACTTGTTATGACCCTCAAACTGGCAACCTATGAAGTATCAAAATATGTGAAACTAAAAACAGTAATACGTGAATGTGATCCAGCTGCCCATAAATCTGATCCACATGACTGTTGCTTTGCCCTATGTGTAGAACCACACTTACAGGTTGTCATGTTATCTGTTTGCTCACCCTGTATGCCAATTGGCTTGAAGTGTTTGTTTTCAATGGAAACAAATCAAAAGTGCAAGATACTTCGGCTGAGACAAAAAGTCAGATCACACTCTCCTGTCAAACTAAACCAGCATAAACTCTTATTAGAATCAGTCAAAAGTAACGTCCAATACCAAAAATAGATAAACATTCAATATGGAATACTTCAACTGTATAGTGAGGATCCCAAAATTTGTGGATGAAAAAAAGATAAGTCTCTACTGTGAATTTCTGCCTATAGGGTAACTGCCGAACCTGCAGTAACCAGCCCAGGTCCAAATTTAGTAATATGAGATTCCCTGGGGGGTTGCCCTGCATTTTGGAATTATCAAATACATGATAAGAATTCCAAATAAAAATAAGGCTAAACATAGGAAGTTCTGTTTCAATGAATAATGTACAGTTAAATGTCTGCCCAGTTTCTTTATTATGGCTGAATTTCCAATGCCTCTGCAGCATTTCAGATTTATTTTACTCAACCATATGTGCCTTATCCGGATTTCTTTTTTACCTTAGAGTTTTTTTTAAAAGGCAACATTTTAAAAATTCTCCAAAACAAGAGAGTGACAAATTCCCATTTCCATTAATACAATTAGACACATTGTCAAATATATAATACCTTTAAATAATACATGATTATGCACCAAACAGACCAGGGCTATCTTCTCTAGTAAAACAATTGATGGTGATTTTTGTATATTCATGTATTGAATTTTTTTCCAGATTTAGCAATGTGCCTGATTGTGATAATGGTACCGTATTTTCTGGTGTATAAGGCGACTGGGCGTATAAGACGACCCCCCACTCTAACCAATCATTTGGGGGTCGTGTTATATGCCCAGTATTGTACTGTTCCTTCTGCCTGTCAGATCTCACTATTGTGAGAGAACTGAGAGGCAGAAAGAACGGACACCGGACGCTGCAGGTAAGTACTGGTACCCGGCGTACAAGACGACCCCTGACTTTGTCATAGATTTTTCGGGGTTAAAAAGTCGTCTTGTACGCCGGAAAATACGGGTATTTTACTTTGTTAGTTACACTTTTAAAAAAATGACTCTGTTCCTAAAGTAAATCAGTTGGTTTGTTGAAGGCCTGAATTTTATTGGATGTAGATACATTTAAATATTTTATAGACTAACACAAGGGCACTGCACTTTTTCAGGTATTTGATCTTTCCCTATGTCCACATGCATATTCTCTGATCTATACAACAAATCTCTAAAGCCATATTTGTAAACCATATTGTCAAAATATCTTCTGGCAACTTACCCCCTAAGCAAAGGTATTTTCAAAACTATGAAGACATTCATATAATAAATGTATAGTTTGTCCTACTGAAAAAAGTTTTAAAGACTAAAATAAAGTGAATTGTACACTTTTATAACCCAGCAGAGTTATTCTGAAAAGATACAATTTTGCAGAAAGAAATAAAGTTAAGGGTTACAATGGATTTACTTGCCATCAATAAAATTCTACTGTTTATTCTCAGAAGGTAAAGCTGCACACTGAACATTTACCTGGTATATTTAACATTTTTTATAGTTTATAGTTCCTTCTTCCTTCTATCAGATTTAAATACTCCAAATTCATTATTATCTATGCATATTTTAGTACAATGATATTATATTAATATCATAATACAGGTACTAGAAAAATAAAGCATTCATGAATTACAGTATTATTTCCTATCATTAAATTGTTTTATCCTTATAAAATATCATTTATGTCCTATTTGTCATAATACATATTAAAAGACTGTAATCTTTTAAAACTACCTATGTGCCAAAGTGTGCACAAAGTAACGGTATGTAAGGAAAAAAATGGGCTGGGTCCAGTCACTCAATAGGGTCTATTATTAATATTTCCCCCAGGACTTTTACATTTTTACACCAAACTAGAATCATTATAAATTTGTGTGTGACTGGGGAAGTAAGCCAGATACCGTATGAGGAAAAGAATAGGTTGTGATTTATTTTAGGTTTTCTTTTTTTTATTTTCATTTGTAGAAAAATTAGTATAGCCAAAATATACAGAAAGTCTTTAAACTGCAACTAGGTAAATTTAATATGAAAACGTTTGACAATTCATAGACTTACACAGGAAATATGAGTGTGTCTATTTAACTATATATAGAGCATCCTAGAGTATCTAAACCCAAGAACAATGTAATAATTTGCATTTTATCAGTACTCCAATGTGGGGGTTGTATTAGATTCTTTTTTTCAGGTTAAATAAGTTTGCTTTAATAATTGTCAATCTAAATGTTACAATCCAAGCACCTCCTATGTTTTTAAGATATACAAGCCAGGATTTGCTTATTTGTCTAAGTATCTTTGGTGTGAATCAACAGTAAAGTTTGACAATCTGCATTCTCAAAATTCCCAATCAAGTGATGGATGATTTAATGATTGTACAATAATATGTATTTACTTTTTAAGAACAGATGGCTGTGTTAATAAAACTGTATAACATTATATTGTACAGACATTACAGTTATGTTGTTAAAATAGTCTTTTTGTGGAAGAAAAAAATTGCAAATACATTGTTTTTCAAATGCAGAAAAGTACCAAATGATCCAGATAATAATCCAATATTCTCGTAACTTTCTGTGTACTGCAGTTAGGAGATGAACATAAAAGAGGAGGAGATCAAATTTCTGTACATGGAAATTATGAGTACAAATGAAGGCTTTTTAGTTCTATGGAAAGGGGAAGGAGACAGTAATTATCCCCAATTGGTTATTTAGTGATTTATCATGGCGGGTAGCTCTACAACGTTTGGGGGAATACTGTACTCATGATGATAACGATCATTCATCTTAGGCAACAATTTTCTAGCATAAGTACAGAACTGTTGTCACTCTAGAGCAGAAAGTATGTTATAGGAGGTTCACCATATTAAAATAAGGGAAAAAAAAGATAAAAAGACAACTATTGTTGCTTTTATATCTTGAGGACTGGTAAGCTGCAATATTTTCAATATTTTGAGTTTAAATACAGTTTACACATTTAGACATAAAAATAGCTCTGAAAACAATCAAATGCATACAAAGCAGCTACTGAGTGCACCAGTGCAAAACCAAGCTTCAATTCAGATTACCTTAATATAAAGTAGAACCCCTATTATTTTTTGTCTTGGTTTTGGTTAAAGCAGATAGAGGTTAGGCTTTCTAACTTGTTTTGCTATTGTTGTTTATTACTTCTTGGAAAGTATTAAAGGTTTTATTCTTCTCCTTTTGACTTTGTGGAGATCCATATATTGTATATAGGTATATATAAAACACTTTTTTGTAGAAAGAGGAAACAATGTAACTGGAATATGAAATAAGGATAATTCTACCTAGTAATAACTTAAATGAGCTATTACTTCACAGGGCTAGTTTAGGGTAATCCCTTTGACAAGAGATTCGCCTTGATACATCTGGTAACTGTATAGCCCAGAGTCCAATGCTACAGTGGCTTTACATTTAAAATCCTGCATCTCTTTTGGCAGTTATGCCAATTATATGACAGCAGACTGCACATTTCCAACAGAAGTCTGTAATCCCATCTAAGTTTCACTTATGTACATATTTACCTATGTGCTTCGTTTGTGCCAGGAAGAAATGATAAATAGGAAATATAACTGTCTTTGACAGCAACTGGTCATTAGTGGATGATACTGCTTAGTGGTTAACATATAACTATAGCCTGATTGTCACCTAAAAATAAAGTGAGGGGTAATATGCTATAGTATCACCTGTTTTGGTTACTTTGAGATGATCTCTAAACATTTCTTGTTGTATCTCTAGAACAGGAAGTTACATTTTTGAAATGCGACAGTAATGAAAACCTACACTTGGTGGTGCCACACTTCAAAACAACTAAGTAAGTGAAAGTTAAAGTCTAAAGATTGTCAGAATAGCAACTACCATAGCATGAATAAACTGACTTATGTGACATTGTATATAGGAGAGCACATGGTTGCTAGCTGTTGGACTTCTGACACCAAACAACTTTGTGGGGCAGCTGGACTAACAAGAAATTTTTACCAGAAATAATAACGAACAGAGAATCTTAGAGAATATTCACTATTCACTAATAAAGGAAGGTATTAAATGGAAATGCAACTGACCATGATCACATGTTTGTCTTACCAAAGTATTTACTAGACATTATTAGACTGGTAGACAAAAGTAGAACTACCAGTTTTTTTTAAACCAGACCCTTAGCCACTCAGTACTCATAGATCCATATATACATTAAAATGTATACAGGGGATTTTGTAGATTTGTTTAATTTCCTAAAGATATGGTCTCTTTAAATGTAAAATGAAGAGGTGTCAGATCACTTTACTGATGCAAGTGAACATGTTGGCAGAAAATCAAAAAACATTTTCAATTCTAATGCTCCCTAAAGGCATAATAATCTGCTTTTTATCGAGGTGTGCTTTAAACACATTGAAATGCCTTTCTTGACTGCAGCTTCAGCGAGAGGTGTAACACTGTAAACTCCAGCTGTCTTCTTCCATATAATATTACCATTTATATGCCACAGTGGGCAATACACATGAAATCCATAACCCATAGCTGTGTAGTGAGATCAGCATTTATATGAGCAGCCAGAGATTACATGTAACTCCTTCTCCCAGTATATAAAACAGTTTACACTAAAGCAAAATACTTAAAAAATACGAAGAGGTGTGCATTTTTCAAAGGGGTGTTAGGACTGTGGGCTCCATGAAATCAGGCAAACATTTCTGGGTATATTTTTTTTTTTTTTTATTATATATTTTTTCTTTGTAGTAGCAGAGCTAAAAATCACAAATATTTACCAGAGAAAAATTTGCATCTCTGTAGGTGGCACTATGTACAAGCTGGTTGTCACAGACATTGTTTAGAACTGTAGAAATAGCCATTTAAACTGAGGTTTTAACTCATCTTCCATCAGGGACAAGTTTTACTGCAGAGCTTGTTGTATATTTTTAATTAATGTTCTGCCTTGTGAAGCGTTGATCGCTTGGCATCTCATGGGTAATGGGGAAAGTAGACACTGAAAGTCATTTGGAAGCTTGAGTATGAATGAAAAGAAAGAATGAGCTAGTGAATGAATTTACCAGCTCATGGCTTACAATGACTTGCTAATTTAGGTATATAATAGTATACAGTATATAGAAAGTATATATCATGTAATAGACCCTTACAAATTCATTTAGGGTCAAATATTTAGTCTTGTGCAAGGTTTTTGTGAGATACCATTTTAATATATTTTTCTTTCCCCTTTTTGGTCATCTACCTTTTTTTCTCCTTTTTTAAACAAGGCATTGCAAAGAGTATTAGCGATATGACCCATAGCCACCAAGCAGGAATCTTTTACTGATTTAGCTGTATTTTTCTGATAATGGTTACCGCACATTGCACATTAAGATTGCTTTGCTTTGACTGAAATGGCACTTATCCTAATGAAAAAGTAGGCAGCCATTACTAAACTGTCCTTTTAATAATACTTACCAACTTGGCTGCAATTCTGATCCACATTCATGACTGTTCACACAAGCACTGAATTCTAATTAGCAATAGACACAAACTCATATTGCTAACATTCCAGCATGCCAATTGTGTGCTATTAAGCCTATGCCAAACCATCTTAGCTATAATACCTATATACATGCTACAATAAAATATAAAAATGTGCAAATTTCCAGTTTTCTTAAAATGTTAGGTTGGGGCTGTTTTCTTGCTAAGAAAGGTTACCAAAGGTTTTTTTTTTAAAAACCACCAGTCTGTGCATGTTTTCATTGGTGTAATACAAAGTCCTAGAAAGGTATGAGGATATCTATGTACTAAAATTTGTCAAAAATCGTTAATATTGGCACAAAAAACATGCTGTATATTTTTAATACTGAGCATAACCATTAAACATGGAGCTGTCATACCTGACTTTAAACATATGCATCAGGTCCAATCTGACAAAACTATATAACTCAAAACTGCAACATGTGGCTTCTTAAACATAAATAAATGTTCTTCCTGCTGAGGACTATAAAATAGAGATGGAGTATGGTTAATAGTATTTTGCGGAACAACTAATGTCCTCATATGAAAACAAACTTTTATTGCTAGTAAAAAGTCCTTTAAATGATAGAAAAACATGTAATCCCTTAAAAATACCTGTAAGAAGGGCAAAGATGATGCTCTTGATAGTCTTGGCCTGTACTACTAGTAGGTGAGGGCTGTCTCTTCCATTATGTATGAGAGTTCTCTATAGACTCTCAGACATCATTGAGATTTCCTAGGCGCCATTTTAGAGCTATTCACAGCTATTCATAAAAGGAAAAGGTCATTATTATTTGTAAGATGTTATTATCTGAGATGTTATTACCAATGTAAAGATACATTGGGTGGTGAAGTTATTACTATTTTTAATAATAATATTAAAAAACTGTATTTATATAGCGTCAACTTACGCAGCGCTGTACATTAGATAGGGGTTGCAAATGACTGACAAATACAATGTCATAGGAGGAGGAGAGGACCTGTTTGATCAGGTCCCCTCTTGAGTACACCAGACCCCAATAAAGAAATAAAAATGTAAAATGGAATAAATAACTGCAAGGGCTGACACTGTACAATGTGCATTTACTGCATGTATATCAGAAACGTGTGCCCTGTGTCAATATTTGAACTATAAAATATGGGAAATTGACGCAGTCATGCTTATAAATGTTCTGAACAAAATCACACACAAAGTAGATAAAGAAAAATCATCTTGGCAGTATAGATGAGTCAGAAAAAAAACTGGCTTCTATCTAATAGCCCTTACCAAAAATCAATAACACAATATTCATGGCATATTGTGGCACATGGTCCTCTTTCTTAGGCCCTGGTGACTTCATTCTGATTTTCTCAAATCACATGACAAAGTGCAGTGAAAAATCAAATCCTTGTATGATTTCAGATCTTTGTTTTTTTCCAAGATTTCAACAAAACTGACTCACGTCAACCACGCAATAAGTAAACAGACCTAAAGCCGGGCCAGCAGAATCTAATTCTTTTTTTTCCCAGGTTAGCAGCTTTAGATGGGGAGCTAATAAATTTATCTACTTGCAATATAGGAAGTGCATGGCCATACACATTTCTGGTTACAGAGGTTAGTACATATATATGTATATTTATATATATATAATTTGTACTAATCCAAGTGTTGCTAATTTGCCTTTAAAGTCAATAATTAAAAATATATATTTATAATTTTTTATCATTTATCATTTATCATGTTTTTTAATTTTTAGCATAGCATAGCCCTGTAAGATATAAAAGCTAAGCCATGATTGGTTACAAGCTGTACTTTAGATATAGATTTAAACTTCAGATACTTTACATAGAATTTAGATATCCCTTTGCATACTGCATAAAACATATATAGGAATGTTAATAGCCTGTCTGTATGGATATCCTATAAAATTGTTGACTCTTTAATAGTTTATCTTTTATCAAGAAAATAAAATACAAGTAGACTTTTTTTATACAGTCAGTGTAGTCTATAACTCCATTATTTATGAGCCACTCTATAAAAACAGAACCCATTTGTGCTTGGACTATCAGTGTCATGTCAAAAAGTGAGGCTCAGCTGCTCTCTTCCATACTGCCCAACCTCCCAAATCCTGCTCCCACCCTCCCTGGATCACATTCCACTAGCTACATCTGTTACCAGGGATCAGCGTCAGTTCCAGAAATAGCAGTCAAGCATGTTCAGATAGAGCACATCCAAAGATAGGATCCATGTCAATGCCACTCCACTGGGACAAATTCCTTTGAACTCCCTATAGCTCAGAAGTACAGCAGAAGTCTGGACGAATAAAGCCACTGTTTAATCATTTCTAACATTTCATAGCTATACTCTTTTATACCAATAGTCATTTAGGAACATATTGTGCTGAAAAATAATCAAATACCACATTATTATACATAAGTATTACCTTTCATTTTGCGAGCAATGACAAACACTTTTCATTATGAAAATAATATGGTTTTGTGCAAGAGTTTTACCCTCTAATGATTCTCTTTATGAAATGAAAATTTTGAAAGATGAAAATAGACTCTTGGTATTATGTAACTCAGCACCACTTGGCTGCATAAAAACTCAGACAAAAAATATAGGTGCAAAGTGTCATTTTCATAAATCGAATAACCCCAAAGAACATTATTCTTGGCCTTGAAATAAATAATCATTAGTGGTGTTTTGAGGGTAACTAATAGCATTACATACCGTAGTAGTAAACTTGTAAAAAAAAGTCAACATATCTTATGAATATCTTTCAATTTATTCCCTTAGGCATTTTTGTATTGTAGTTGAACTAATATGCATTTTCGTTTGAAATGACTGAGCACAATATAGTGCTTAAATAATAGACATAGCAATAAGAACCTACAGAACACAATCATACTTTTATGCTAACTTTTCTACACTTGTCAATTTTGCTGCTACAATGACACCAACTATAGTCAGTTATTAACACAAGGAGAAGAAAAGAAAAACAGAATGCAAAACTTTTACAATACTCCAACAAATATAGACTTGCTCAGCTTACCCTTTTAGGTCAGATGTGGTCTCAAGCTGTGATCTTGTTACAAAGAGAAAGAAGGAGAGTGAAGGACAGCTTCAAGGCTCAGGCAAATTGTAGAATGATAGAATCCTCACACACCACCCCACTCACACACACAAACATCCACCTACACTTGTCACCACAGAGCTACAGATCCACCACAGATCCCTACAGCCTTTCTTTTCACATTGAGAAGAGACCAAACTCTGGGCATAGTGGTCCTTAAAACTAACTCCACCTCAGATCCCAAGGACACCTCCTTTAGGGAGGGCCCATCACCCAGTGACACTTGTGTTAAAGTAACACTTCTCCAACTAAAAGGTACTTTGGCTGTAGCTCAGTAGTTGTAGTTGAGGTTGAGCAAAATGTAACCTTGAGAGACCAAACATTTTTAGGACCTTTTTGTTAAGACTTGTGGAATGGTTTTTGGCCATTGTGAACTTAATTTGGTGAAAATAACCAGTTATATAATTTTACAGTTTATGGGGATGTGGGGCTCATGCACAGTGGACGCTATGTAGAATCTTTACTGAACAATGTGATCATCAGGCACAGAAAATACAATACCCTGTCCTTGTAAAAAGGAGTAAGAATGCTAATGTAGCTTGATACTCTGTACTACAGACTTTGAGAGACTGGACATTACATTCTTTTATTAGATATTCAGGTTTTTCTAGGTAGGAACTATTTAAAGTCCGTGGCCTAGGCAGTACGATGCACCTCTGCACTGGGGTCTATTCTTAAAATTTAAGTAAGTAGTACAGCCCATAGACATAAATTTACAGTCACTTAATCAAGGCCAGATAAGACAATCAACTCACTTGCTGCCCAAAAGGTATTTGGGAGGAACATTGATGGAAGAACCTGCCCACCTGGTCCATCTTACCAATCCATTGTCATAAACTTTCTAAGAAGTTAGAGCAACCTTTCAAGTTTATGGAACACAATGCAGAACTCAAATGTCCTTGGATAAGTTTATTTTTCAGATAACCTCAGATAAGGCAAGGAGTCATTAGTTGTGTACAAAGATTTTTGTGAAAACATTTCCCCAACTCTATCTGGTAACAGCAAGGTTACTTCACCTGTTCTTATGTACTGATTTACAACACTCCTTTTCAGGTATATCCTAATATGAGAGCATAGCAGCTGCTGAACTGTACTTATGCTTACTTCACAACCAAGGAAGGCCAAGGAACAGTGTTGTGACTTTCTGCAGCCTTCTTTCATTCAGGGGTGCCAGAAAATATACTACCAGTTTGTAGGTAAACCTCTATGGACAATGGTCAGCCATCTAGTAAGTCGCTAAGCAGCTCCATTTTTATAAAATGAGTACTGACTTTTCCTCAAAGAGAAAACACACAGTCACAACTACAGATGGTTTTTCCCAGATGTATAGTCTTAAAGCAATTTTTTCAAAGTTAAACCCTCCGTCAGTTTTTTTTGGGTGTTTGTATCCCTTGTAGGAAAATTCACACTGAAAGTCATGGAAAATGTAACATCTTCCAATAGGACACCAGTTCTGGTAACAAAACACTGAATAACTAAAACCCCCATCTTCCATTCTTCAATTCGTGGAATTAAGGTTACACCAATAACGTTCTCCTCCTCCACCATCTGCCTTCTTCCCCCTGCTCCTTTACAATCAACTTTCATATTCTCCAACATGAGCTTTTGTTCTCATTCTCAATAGTCCTCCTATTCCAAAACCACCACTGGTTTACTTTCCTTTCCATCATCAAATTCTCTACCCCTCCACCTCTAGCTTTGGTAGTATATATTATATATAATACATAAAAAAAAATCATGAAAAAAACATAATTGCACATTTTCATCAATTGTATCTGTGAAGGATATAATGCTCACCAAAAAAGGAAACTCAACACTATAATCAACAATTTAAGAGCAGTACAGCCCATAGACATAAACTTACAGTCACTTAATCAAGGCCAGATAAGACAATCATAAACACATAGGAAAAATTGATGTTTGTCTAATAAAGATACAGAAGGTATTTATCATAGGAAAATAATTAATAAAGGATGCCAGGATGTGCCATTTATTTTGGCGACCCCAGGGGATGCCCAGCCAATAAAGTTATCTACAAATAGGAACCAGCAGGAGAAAAAGAAATAAGATGGCAGCTCCCGCGATGGAACGAGGATATGTTATATTATTGCAGAAGCTCTGTCCCTTTTACAAGAAAGGGCCTTCCTGGTCACAATTTATAATGTTTTCACTTTGGTTCTGTTATAAGCTCTGCTGCATTCACACAGTTTAACAGAAAACAAAGAATTTTCTTTGGAATTCAGCAACATTTTCTGGTGGAGAATATTCCAGATCCATTGTAATAAAAGTCAGTGAATAATTCTCTATTAGAGAATAATGGTGAATATCAAATATTTTGCTAAATAGACCCCAAAGTGAAGAATGAGGAAAATGCTTTATCATTGTTTAATTAAAGGCTGGGGACAGAGATGTGACCAAGTTGAAAAGTTCAACTGCAGAGAAAACCCCACCTGGCTGTGGTGTGTGGTAGGCCTTACCTATATAGTGAAAGTACACCCTGGTATATCACCTGTCCCTATTCCAATGCAGGATTTCATTCAGTCCCAGCAACGACTAGGAAAGCCAGCATTTCCAGGTATCACAACTCCCAACTCTGACCAGCACATGCACAGCTCAGAGGTTTTGACAGCTCCACTGAGCGATCAGGCAGTTAAGATTGCTTATTGCAGAAAGGACATCTCCTGGCCCTTTCTGCATTAAAGCCCTCCCCAATCACAATTGTAAGTAATACTTCCTTTATAAGGATTAATCTCTGCTTTAAGGTGGAATCTAAGGAATACCATTCAATTGCAGTCCTGTATGGAATCATGAGAAGGGAAACACAATAAGCCCAACTGATTCCGCCCTGGGGTATCAATTTATACTACTTAACACTGAACTTTAAATGAAGATTATCACCCCCAGTGGAACACCAGCAGCATCAGATCATTAAATCTGTTCCTTTGAAAGTGCGGAACACAAAAATTTAAACAACAGATATTTCTTTAGAAGCTTCCTGAAATGATACATTTTAACTGATGTACTGTCCTCTTTCGTTTGAAACGATGGACATCAATTTGTGGGTGTGGGAAGTGTATATTGTTTAGCTAAGACAGTGTTAATGCCATAAAGTTGAAGGATAAAATCTGATAGCTATAGCCAATACCAATACTGACCTTCTCTGGCTTTATTTGCTCCTGCATTAAACCCACCCAATGATATCACATGACCTTCCATAGCATGTAATTTAGGTAGGTCACATGGGGCAGTGAGGTCACTTATGACTTCACAACTCACCTGCGTAGATTCATGGAAAAACAAACAGAGCTCCTGAGCATTCACAATGGATGGGCAGAGTCTTGTGCAGAGAGTCCAGAAGCTTCAAGCAAGGCTTGGCCATACTCAAGACCCCCAAAAGGTATCATGCCCAACTGTGAATGCTAAGATCTAAATGTTAATGCTAACCACATATATTACAATCTGATTGTGGAGGGTTTAGCATTGCCAATATGTACAAGTGCAGAAACTTGCCTGGTTGGATAATAAATAAGTAGTTTGATGAAAGGAAATAGTTCAAAGATTG